>NC_043976.1:29369105-29724105 GCF_902148855.1 Sphaeramia orbicularis
CTTCCCCACTCTGTATGTCAACACAAAAGGACAAAAAACACAAAAAACATAAAATCCAATTTGAAAAATGTACATAATTCATCGCATGAGTAACACAAAGAGGCTTAACAAACCTTTTCAATGACTTTAAAAGGGAATATTGATTCCAAATATTAGGTATATAAAATCAAAATTGTAAACATAATATAACATGACATAAAAGCATATCTTTACATAGGCATTTTAAAGGTTGACACGAAGTACATGGTACAGCATTCGATTTTAATATTTTAAACAATTTTTTTACTTTAGAGATATTGTTTATATTATTAATATGATTAAACCCTTTAAACACTCAACCTCAAAATGTCTGTCCAGACTTTTTTTTTTTTTTTTTGTGCTTATTTTGACCATAAAAAAAGTCCAAAAATGTCCTGTGAGTAAGTGCTTTTAAAATTTTTTGAGACTACATGAAACTTTCAATGTCTGGCGTACCTGGAATGTAACAAATAGCAGCTTAAAATTAAGGTAAATCACAAAAACTGAATTTGATTTTCGAGTTTTAGCAGAGAAAAAACAGTGAAATAGTTCAAAAATGTATGTATTCACCGATAATAAATGGGCTTCAGAAAGAGACACGAGGGAAATTACTGTAATGACACCATATTTCCTGTAAAGCACGAAGTCTCAGCTTTTAGAAACGATGGAATTTGTCCGACAGCACAAACCATGACCAAATTGTGCTTGCGAAAATGCCACAACTGATGTAGTTTTACAGGGTTAAATAGTCTTTTTTATAAAGGTTATTGCAAATTAGGCAGCGGAGTGGGTTGTTATAGTTTAGGGATGTTAACAATAAGCAAAATATTTACATGTACAGCATCTATAGTATTTATATACATTATGTCTTTAATTCTAGGCACGGTTTGTATTGTATGAGATTAAATATAAACACAATTAAGACAAATATATAAATCACACAAAGGAATTACATGGAAAACAATTGAAAACACTGTAATTAAGACCAACGCCCCATCGGTGGAAAATTCTAAGATATATGATGATGAAAAACTATTAAAAAAACAAGAATAAATTAGCATTGAAATAAAAGAATGATTAAGACAAAGGAAGAAAGACACCTGGGATGCGGTCGGGCTCACCGTCATTAGCGGCGGTGGGTGTTTTGTTGTTATTATTAACGGGGATGAGGGGTTGGTTATGAATGGTTGGGGCTAATGGTGCACATGGATGTTAATCACCGGTGTGGGTGCTCATATCAGGTATGTTTACATGCACATGATTATTCCAAACATTAAAGTGTATTTTCTGTTTAGATATGATGAAATATGCACCCAAAGACATGCACTGATAGGTTGATAGGTTAATCGGTTAATCTAAATTGCCTATAGGTGTGAATGTGAGAGTTATTGTTTTGTTGTTGGTTTTTTTTGTTTTTTTCAACTTTATTGAAAATATTTGGGTATGTAAGACATATAAATTTTGAGCAAACAAACAACAAGATGTCAAAAAGGAAAAAGCATTTGAACAAATAAGTTTAAGAAAATAATGCATAGATTTAGACACAAAGCAGAATAGACAAATAATAGAATAAAAAATAAATAAAAATAACATATCTAACAAAAATAAATAAATAAATGCATCAGAGAGTTCAGTCTATTTTAAAGAATTGTTTATAAATTCCCAGGGTGCTAGAGCTTTTTTTTTGTTTAAGATAAATTCTAAAGATTTAATATATTTTGCAAATTCCATTAGGGTGTGTTTTGGTATATTTATTTTTATGTATATGACATTTTCCAGATAAAATGATCAAATTTACAACAAAATCTAAATTGCGAATGTCATGTTTAAAATATGTAATTTCATTTTGGGATGTTATAGTTATCTTTTCATTACTTCTAGATATGATATATTTTTCAATTTTACACCAGAAATTAGAAGAGTCTTCACACAGAAAGAATAACTGCAGAGTAGTTTCAGGACAAGAATGACAAAAGTTACATATTTCTTCCACGTCAGAAAATCGAGACAAAATAGCGTTGGAGGGATATACGTTATGTAAAATCTTGAGATGTATAATGCTAATTTTTTTGTAGTACAGCATTTATATGGTAACGTCCATGCTTTCGACCACTCAATTTTAGGGAAAGTTGAATTCCATAATGCTTTACCTCTTTAAGAAATGTTCCTCTTTTCATGCAGTGCATTGCATATATGCTTATTACAGCTCGAGCTAAAAATATTAATGCCATTAATCAATAAACAAGGTTTATCTGTCTGGAATGTTTGATAACTAAGATGAGTTTTCATAAGTAAGAAAATACCATTAGGGATTGCTTTGAATGCGTAGTTGTATTCTTTATTTGAAATAGAGAGTGATTGTTTGTCTCTATATGTCAGCCCTGTGATGAACTGGTGAAATGTCCAGGGTGTACCCCGCCTTCGCCCATAAGTAGCTGGGATAGGCTCCAGCGACCCTAGTGAGGATAAAGCAGGTTCAGAAAATGATTGAATGAATGAAATATGCCTTTTTCCAAATGGAAATATGTGTGATATGGTGATATTCTTGTTTTACGGTAGTTCTTTGGACATTCTCTGCAGAAAGTGCATCTAGTGTGTGTGTTTTACTGTAGTTACATGGGACATATTTATGCTCAGATGGAGAAAAGACAAAGATATTCTCTGGTAGAGATGGATGAATCCAAAAAAAGTTGTAATTTCTGGTTGTAATAAAGACACCTACTGTTAAACACAAAAGTGCAGATGACACTACTCGCTTTTCCAGTGGACATATGCGCAAAACTTTACTGACATCTGCTAAATGTCGAAAGAACATTAGTGCGTAGTGCCGGTTGCACTACACCCGAAATACCACCTCATGCAAACGCAAAAACTTGTAATTATTTAATATACAAAGAGCAAAAATTACACTTAAGACATAATAAACAGTCAAAGATGTCTAACTCATTTTAGTTCAGGTTCCATATACAGATCAATACAATCTTAAGTAAAATAATAGCATAACATATAAAAAATGACTCCAAATTTTCTTCTTGGTTTAATGGGAAAAAAATAATATTACATTATGCCTATGAATAATGACAACTCTGAATTTTTCTCTTTGTTTCAGTGCCAAAATTAACATTAAATTGTAAACATATTTACATTAACAAACTAGTCTTTAACAATAAAATGTGAATAACCCGAACAAATATAAACAAACTGAAATTTGTGAAGAAAATGAAGCGAAAATTTAACAATATTCTGCCTGTTACTGAATGTTTTGTGCCTTTGTAGATTTGATCCACATGTATAAATGATAAGCTGAGACATAGTACTATTAAATTTGCACTTATTTTTTTCTAAAAGGGGTATTTACATCTTTTTTGTTTGGATAGTTTGAAAATGTAAATATTTTCAACTTACTGTTATTTTTTGCTTTCAAACAAAGACAAAAAAAAATTGGAGTTGTTATTATTTATATAGTAGTACACTAAAATTTTACTGGTCCGGCTCATTTGAGATTAAACTGGGCTGAATGTACCCCCCCCCAAAGGAAAATGAGTTTGACATCCCTGCACCAACTGGTAAATCTGACCAATTCAAGACCACTGGAAAAAACAAACAAACAAAAAAAGGCCCAATATATATATTTTTATCATTATTATTACACTGGTCAACAACAAATTTATTGTTTAAGTTTTTTGAGCTGATTTAGGATAATTTTGGTGTGCTGAATCCAAAATCACATTAATTTTGCTCAATCAGGTCAACTTTCTGAACTATGCAACACATCGGCTTTTTAACATTTTTGCTTACATTTATGGGCATTTTCACATCATATGATACAAAATTCTTTCATATTTCTTGCAATAAATGAGTTCTGAAGATTTTACTTTTGCCAATTTATGATTAATGTTTTTTGTTTGTTTTTTTTTGCACAATGACGATTTAAAGTTCAGTTCAATTTAATTATTCAATTTACAGGAATTAAAGTTTGTAACACTTAATAAATACATCCTGTTAGAAAATGATTTTTTTTTCTCTTAAAACCTATTTTGGGTGAGAACTATATAAAAAATCAACTGATAAAGTCACAAAAATGTAATCAATTTTGTGAGAAGATCAAATTTTTCAAAATCAAATTAGCAAAAAAGCCTGACCTGATTGAGAAAAACAGATGTCATTTTTGGATTTAGCGGTGCAAAATGGTCCTAATTCAGTTGAAAAAACCTAGACAACTTGCAAAAAACATTTTTTTGTAACCCAGTGTTATTATTGTTCTGAGAGAAAACAGTCAAAATTCTGACATTAAGTCAGATTTCTGACTTTTTTTCTCATAATAATAATAATAATAATAATAATAATAATAGTAATAATAAAAATAATAATAAGAAATGTATTGGACCTTTTTTTTTTCCAGTGGCCCTAATCCTCTTCCGTAGAATAAATATTACTAGAATAAAAAATAAAATAACAAAATATGAATAAACACAATTTACAGTATTAACAGTATGCGACAGTATGCATATCTATATAACAGTATGTATGCCTATGAACCAAGTCTATATAAATATAGTGCATTTATATATGATAAATATTGAATAAATATTGTGCATTGTTATTGCAAGACAGAAGATTACTGCAAAACTTATTACACATAAATCACATTTGAAGGATTATTTCACATTATAAGAAATGATTCTGAGGATCCTAGGAAGGAAACAGTAGAACAGGAAGAAACACCAGAGTTATTACTTTACTTTAGGAATATTAGTGAACTTTGCATTTTTGTTAGCCATGCATGCAGCTTAATAGGAATCAAATGTTTTTCTTCCACAATGAATATTTTTTGCATGTAAATTCAGTCATTGTTACGGCTGCAGTTTTTTGTTCTTAGACGACCCTTACGCGCATCGAGTTCAAGTGAAAACCAACACGAACTACACAAGTGCTGAATGTTAAAAAGCTGTGTCAAGTGGAATCCCACTCGAGCTCCAAATTGAAATGTGCATATTTCCCACGTACCATCTCATGTCGTCGCGGAATACGAGATAACGTCCTTTCGGGAGCGCCCATGTGATGGACAGACATGGCAATTATAATAATGAAAGACCCTTAGAGGGGCTTCGGCACCGCTGTTCTGAATCCACTGATGTGCAGATACATGTTCCCGAGTGGGCCGCCAAAACATGGGAGAACAATTCATTTTTATTATCAGTTGCCAAAAGGGTGTAGTAAAAGGTGTGTGCTGCGAAGACTCCCTTTATGCTTTTATTTTATGAGATATCACAGTGATACGCAGCCTAATGAAGAAAATAAAAAAAAAAAACCTGTGAAATGAAAGTGCTGCAGTAATTTTATGTTGTGTACTGCAGCTGATGCAACGTGATGTGAGTTTTCTGACAAGTTGCAGGACTATTAGTTGTTCTTCCAAGAAACCGCGGCAGTCGCTTCAAACTGTTTTGCATTAAACAGACGAAGGAAAACTTCAATGCGCCCGGAGAGACATCACAGACCGCTTTTTCTAATCTGTTCTGCAACAAGCCATTACGTCGACCCCAGGTTACATTATATCTTAATTTGGCCCCACAGCATGATCACATTATCACTAAGCAAGAAGAAGCAGCTAATGGCACGAAGAAGGAAGACACATCCCAGACTCTCCACTGTATGTTGAGTTTATCATCTATTTTACAGCTAAATAAATGGCTTAAAGGCTGGAACACATTTCATCCATGATTGCCTTTGAGTTAAAATACAGTACTATTATATATATATATATATATATATATATTTTTTTTTTTTTTTTTCTTTTTTAGGTTTTTCCACAACGCAACAAGTCTCCAGGGGGAGAAAAAATGCTGCCGCTTTCTAACACTGTCAATTAAAATCACAAAATGCTTCAAGGAACAAGATATGTGAATTCATTTAATTCAATCTGCAATTTTATGAAGCGGTTACAAACGTATAACATAAGTGTTTCCATTTTTTCCTCCTACAATACATTCTTGAGGTTGATAATATTACAATGAATTAAAATGCATCACTCTACTGTTGATCAAATAAACCCCATCATCAACACATTAATACATAACTCTAATAAAGTATATTATTCTGAAATGGGCCATTGTGTTCTGTATTTTTTTTTTTTTTTACGTTTATGTTTATGTTTATGCATTTGGCAGACGCTTTTTTCCAAAGCGACTTACAGGGGAAAACCAATCAAATCACTCAATCAATCAAATTTTATTTATATAGCGCCAGATCACAAAAGTTATCTCATGACACTTTATATACAGTATAGAGTTGGTCAAAACCAGACTCTAAGCCAATTTACAGAAACCCAACAGACTCTCAAAGACCTAAAGCATCTACTGATATAAAATGTTTAATATCTTTTCAAGTACTAATCCTATCAATATGTGTAAATATATCAGGTAAGATGCAGTTTGTATCAGATATGACCTATTTGGATGTTCAGAATGACAGTGTTTTAAATGATTATACATATTTACTTTTCAATGTATTTTTTTTGGGATAAAACAAGAAAATACAGGGAATATCTGCATAGCCTTAACCCTGTAAAGTCTGAACCGTTAAATAATTGACAGAAAATTCCAGTTCTTTGTAACTGGAGCGTTTATTGGTCCTTCTGAACAACCACAACACTTTTTTTTTTTTTTTCAAATATGAATTTTCATGTATGAGTTTCAGTTTTGTATCATATTTGATACATCAGGTCTCAATGCTCAAATATTCTTATTTTTGTACAAACAAAAACATAATATATCACAAACATGTTTAAGAAATTTGTAATTCCTTTTAAAATTGCCAACGTTCTGCCTCCTTCCTCATTAATGACAATCTTGGGGTGTCACTGGAAAGGCCTCTGGTGAACGAATTCCTCCCCCCTGGTGGATTATCTGTGTATTGTATGTATGTAATTGTATACGTCAGGTTTTTCAAGGAAAAAAATGTCACAGTGATCATGTGGAGGGCTTCAAAACTCAAGTATCAAATATGATACGTTTGGCGTTATAGGGTTAAAGGGGAAAAAATGCTCCCGCTTTCTAACACTGTATATTAAAATCACAAAATGCTTAAAGAAACAAGATATGTGAATTCATTTAATTCAATCTGCAATTTTATAAAGTGGTTACAAACATACAACAGAAGTGTTTCCATTTTTTCCTCCTACAATACATTCTTAAGGTTGATCATAATACAGTGAATTAAAATTTATCACTATACTGTTGATCAAATAAGCTCCATCATCGACACATTAATACATATACAGATTTCCTTTTCTTATTTGTTAGACAGATGGAAAACGAGTTAATTCTTTTACCTCTTTTAACGCTTTTTCCATCTGTCTGACAAATAAGAAAAGGAAATCTGTCTAAGTTCTAGCAGACAGTATGAACCTAACTGGACTACATTAATACATAACTCTAATCAAGTATATTATTCTGAAATGGGCCATTCTGCTCTGTATTATTTTTCAGTACTTTTACACTTAACTCCCAAAGACCAACAGCATCTGCTGATATGAAATGGTTAATAACTTTCAAACTACTAATCCTATCAATATGTGTAAATAAATCAGGTAAAATGCAGTTTGCGATCTTTTCACTGGCATTAAATACGAGTCATTTGGACGCTCAGAGGCTCAGTGGTGAACACTGATTCACCAATAAAACCCACAAAGTTTGATAAATTACAGTGTTTTAAATGATTATATATATTTACTACTATTTAGATTTATATTCAATATTTATGCTCTATAGATTTTTTTTTTTTTATCCTGTGTTATTTAGACTGCATTGTTATTACTGCATTTTTAGCTTTTTTTTATTACATTCTCATATGTGTATCTGTATTTTGTTTTTAAATTGTTTGTCAACTGTTTTATGTAATGTCCTGTTTTTATATTCTGTATTTACTGTTGTCTGTTTACCTGCTCAGGGACTGCACATGTAAATTAACTCTTGGCTAACTCTGGTGTAATTGTGTAATTGTACGTTGTCCCTATCAAATGAGCAATAAAGAAAACTAAAGTACATATAGAAGCAGTTCTTTCCTGCTGTACATAATTTACCTCTATCTAGATTGGATCAGAAACTGAGAAATGCATGTGTGGACTTTACAACTTCACTAAACCAACAAACCTAATGTTGGACTAGGACAATTACACAGGAATATGTTTTGCTGGAAAGTTTATTTTTCTTCAGTTTTGTCTGTTTTGATGTATTAAACCTTTGAATTTACCACAGGATCATAAATCAAATATAGGAAAAAAGCTGATGTTGACTGAAAAATGCAAAACACAGCAAATAAAATGATGATAAACAGTCCGAAATGACTTGAAGTAAATGTAAAATTAAAAAAAAAAAAAAAAAAAGGACAATAGATGCTCTTTTCTCCAATTAGAGAAAAACGATTGGACTGAAATGACGAGCTGAACCTCCTCTAACCGACAGCGTGGAAGGAGCATCCTCTGCTTCAAACAGAGACATTACCATTCCTCATGATAATAATTAATTAGCAGTTTATTTGAAGGTGATCCCGGCTCTCCGGCTCCCCAGTTCATCTGCTGCCTTAATTTGTTCTATGGAGAATGCTGTGATACTGGGTGACGTGACCTGCTGCATAATATTACATACTGCTGTTAAAAATAAATAAATAAATAACTAGAAAAGCACTCGGAGAGCACAGACCTCTGCCAAGGCAGATCAGTGCCCCCCCCCCCCCCCCCCCCCCCCGATCACCACCAAAATTTTATCATTTGTTCCTTGTGCCAGTATCAACATTTCCTGAAATTTTCATCCGAATCCGTCTATAACTTTTTGAGTTATCTTGCACACAGACAGATAAACAAACCAACGCCGGCAAAAACATAACCTCCTTCGCGGAGGTAAATATGGGTGCCTCTACAAAACTGGTCCTAAAAACAGGACATAGGGGCTAAAAATTCAAACCAGATGCAGACTAATGTTATGAAGCAAGTTTGGAAGCACTTTGGGTCTATTTTAAAAATAAATATTTACTGAGATACAAGAGAAACTATTTTGCAGATAAAACCCATTTTTCTATTATTTTTATACAAAAATCCGCATTTAACACATAAAAAGGACACAAAAGTTACACACTACTATTTTTTGGAATATCTTTTAATTCTCTCACAGGTACATTTTGGGAATCTAACCAGTTATGCAAGGCAGAGTGTTTCACAAAAATGACTGCTGTTGCAAAATCACTCACGATTTATTTGTGTTTAAATGAGCAGGTTTTGCATGTAACACCAGTGGACACAATGGGTTACACACGAAACCAGGAATGAGACTGAAGATTCATGAAAAACCCACATGTCTGGATTAGAAAAAACACTAAGATAATCAAATTTAACACAGTGTCTTTATTTATAGCAGTGTATAAGACCATTTACAGCCATGTTTTCCAGATCAAACACACTGACACCTAGGTAGCTTTTCCTGTCGCAATTTTGGTCCTATTCCCAGTATTTTATTAAAAAGTCATTAATTTTGGGATGGCTCAGATATAGAGTATAATTTAGTTTTGCATTTATCTGAGGTCATCATTAGGGACATCCTGGGGGGATATATGTCTAAATTTCTCTTTTGTTATTGGGTCTAGAAAGCTGGCAAAGAAAATTAACCTAGTTTCATAGAAGCATCCATATAGCAGGAGTTGCAAGGTTACTTTAGCGGGTTTGGATATTTCACATTTGGCAAAACAGCAGCAAATCAATTATTTAGGGTACATAACATGACAATAAGAAAAAAATTAAATGGTTCCTTTTATATAATCACACCCTTTATGGCTATTTTTTGTATTTTCCACCATTGGTCCCCTAACATCAGTACCAATCTATGGGTCATTTACGATCCAGACCACCATAAAACTTCCATTTCCACCATCCTATCTCCTATCTTCTGGTGTCATCGTCTAGGTAGAACCGCCTCGTTGCAGAGAAACAGGCTCAAGGTTCCCACTGATTCTCCATCAATGGTGAGTGATTATGCTAGCTGTATAATTATGTGAAATTATGTCTTACATAACACAGGTCCGCAGTGCACAAAAGGTTGGGGACGAGTGATTTAGACAACTTTTTCTATTGTTGCACAGATGCAAGGAAGAAAGTTTTCCTCAAAGCTGTAAATATTTTAAGTTTTTTAAATAATTTCAGCTTCCTTTCCTCTATATTCTGTCTGTAACTATGCACTAAAAACCTTCATATATTCTTTGCTTCCTCTAAAAAAAAGCACCTGAACAGTCTGAAAATTGCAATACTGTGATAAATGTCGAGCTTGTAGTTTAAAAAAAAAAAAAAAAGAAAAGAAAACAGCTAAATTGCTTGAGGGTGAACCTGTACACTGACTCTAATCCCTCCAGGAACCTAAAATGAAACACTGGCATGCTCTAAAATGCCATAAATGCCAAAAAACCCAAGAAACGGGGAATCGGTTTCACAGGTGGGAATTCAATGCAGAACATTTTTGCAGTGAACTCAATAAATTCTGCTCAGTTTAATGTGGTACAGTGTTAAAATTACTGTCTGGTACTAAAAAAAAAGAACACATGTTAAGACAAAATAAATGACATGAAACTAAATTAATATTTTTTGGGTCTTGCATCAACTCACAACTCAAGTCCTTACCTTGGTGTTTTTTTATATTTTACTTTGGATTGATTTATTACAAAGTGTAATTTTTAGACTATTTTTGTACATGAAGTGTTGATTAATAAATTAGCAAAATGTGAAGATTTCAGTGTGAATGTAATTTAAGGAGGATGGTGAAGACGGGTCCTTTTTCATTTCTAAAGGTTTTGATAAAATTATTTTATATGCACATGTGAACAGCCTGTCCAGAAGTGTATGATGTCCTTGAACCATGTCGGACTGGGTTAAACCCCCAAATGTTTACAATAACCTTCCCATCTGCACCAAAGACCTTGAATGTGACACTGATCAAGGTAAATCTGAATAGAAGAAGGTCTGCAAAGGCAAACATTGAGTGTTTTTATCTTCTATCATCCATATTTTATATTATGTTACATGCATAATTGAAAATGGGCTCAGAGGTTGTAAATTAAAGAAGTGAAAAATATGAATATTAAATATAATTTGTCTCTGAAAACTTTTTAGATGAACCCTATTTGTTGAATTTGCAGGAGATGGTTTGTGATATTTTTCCTTATCTAGATGTGAAAATATGGTTACATCATGCAGTCCTCAATAAATAATAATAATGAGGAAAAAAAACATACAATATATAGACTTACTAATACTCGGGTATTATTAAGAAAAAAATTTCAGATTGTCAACTTTCACATATATTTCTGTTTTTTTTTTTATCCTCACTCCACTGTTGTGTCGTCAAAGATTTATAACTACTATAATATCAAAGCTAAGATCTTCATACAGAAGAATCGACTAAAAATATCAGCATTAGAAAACAAACTTAATAATAAAAATGGATCTTCTCTTTCTCTAGTAGCTTACAAAAGTGGAGACTGTGATGATGGAAATGGATGCATCTGCTCTTTTTGCCACATCCACAAGTGTAGAACTGTCAAAAGTCTGCACTAACAACCCAAATTTGTCTATAAATATGTGAAAATACTAAAAGGTTACCTTATTTTACTTTACTTTATTGTCCCTGTAGTGAAATTCAGTCTCAGCGTTTTACCCATCCTAATATACACACAGCACCAGGCGTTAGCATTAGCATTAGCAACTACAGATCTTGATCGGTTTCTGGAATTTAAAGACTATGAACAAAAAGATGTTGTGTATGTTTTGGCAGTTACAAAATATAATATTTATCCGTTAATCAAATACATAAATATATATAAGGGGTTTTCCAAACAGTCAGTCTGCTATCATTCATTAACAGAAACTAACAATAGCTAGTGAGCTAACAGTTTGTCAGTTTAGTCAAATTGAGGGGAAACTGCAAAACTGGTTTAAGTTATGGTTGCTTTATTTTTGAAACATCATTCATGGCTGTATCACAACTATTAATCATTGCTTGTGTATAATAATTTGAGATCAGTATTCTTACTATATTTCACTTATTATTTATCACACTTTGTTGTACATGTTCTATCCTCAGTGTGACAATAAAGTTGAATTGAAATGTTAAATCAAATAGACTCAGAGACCAGTCAACTAAAACATTATGAACAGTGATGGGTGAAGCAGTAATAATGTTGATTATCTGTCAACAATACCATGTTTTTTGGGTGGAACTAGGGATGCCCCAAAACCACTTTTTTCCAGACCGAGTACAAGTACTTACATTTGAGTACTTGCCGATACCGAATACTGATACGAGTACTTAATAATCCCATTCCAGTTGTTAGTTCCTTTTGTAAATGTGCTTTATTGTCGTTGTCATTAGTCTGACTAGAACAAAGTGCTGCTGACATTTAATGTGTTGGAATGAGCGTTTCTCAATTAATCCACTCTGAATTAACCATACTGGACAAATACCACAAAGAAGAGAAAAGTTTTTTAAGAAGAAGAAGAAGAAAGTCAGTAATAACAAACATGGAGACGACAGAGGTAACACTAATGTGATACTAATATTGCAGCGTTTTCACTGGTAAGGTTTAAAAGTTTAGCTTCAGCAGGTAGAGAAAAGACAAATGAGCCAGAAGTTTCGTTTTCACTTCTGTTGGCGGCGGTCCGCACCGCTCCGTACTCCCGCTGGTATTCTCATTCTGTTTACGCATTCGCGAGCACCTGGTAAACGGATGGAATGTACGCAGAGGACGGACAGAACGCTGCGTCCGTATCTGTGACGTTACTGTCAGTCAGCGTTACTTTTATCACCGTCATTTATTTTGAAAAATCTCCACACTCTTCACACTCCACACACATTATTCCACCGCCGCGTACCTGCTGCACTGAACTGTGAATGTCACACGGCCGTAAGTGGTATCGGTGCATTTGTATTGGATTACTTTTATGAGTTGTTGTACACACACTGAGTATCGGAGCCGCATCGGTGCATCCCTAGGTGGAACACACATATACCCAGAGCCACCGGGATGACGTAGGCAAGGTAGGCAGCTGCCTAGGGCCGCCTCGCTGAAGAGGGCCCCCGATGGCCACATGGTCATTTATCTGTCCAACTTATTAAAAACCATCCATTGTAAACAAACCACCACAGTGAGGCAGCGCTAACCCTCTCCTGTACTGTTTTGTGACTGGGCCCCCCCCCCAAACTAGAGGGATTCCCCCTATGCAATGACAAACACTATGAGGGTCATGTACAGGGTGTCCCATAAGTCTCCATACATAGGAGACATAATACATATGGTTCTAACATGTATTTCTTTATATTTCTTCTTTATAGTTCTTCAGCAGTGGAGGACACGCATTGAAATGTGTTCCCAACAAAATGGCAGTCATATAGAGCATATTATATAAATAAAAATGGTTTATGTCAAGAAACGTTTATTTTTCCTATGTATGAAGACTTATGGGACACCCTGTAGAAGTGACCTTCGCCCTCGCGCACCCCCCATCACACCCCCCACTTGCTGTCAGTGGAGCTAACGGTCTGTCCACACTGAGCACGGCGGCGGCCATTTTAAAAGAACATCAATGATGAAGCGCTCCTACCTTTCAGGGTTTGAAAAAGACAAAAAAAGAAAGAAGAAGAGGAAAAACGCCAACGACACAGCGGTAAGTATGAAGTAAACCATTGTTTTCTCCAAATAGGCTACAACTGTGTGATATGTTTTAAAGTGTGCGAACAAAAGCCCTCACATCAGTGACCAAACACACAGATAGATGTTAGCATGAGAGGGAGAGGATTCAGTTCAAGAACTAATCATATACACACAACACAACTGTGTTCTGGTGGAAGAATTTAAGGAGAGAACAAACACAACTTCTACATCGCCCTTTTCTACTGTTGGACAGCGTTCCAAAACTTTTTTTGAGCTAAATAATTTGGATGTGGAGGACCGATGTATGACAGCATTAACAGTATTTTATCATGAAAAGCCAAAGCTAAGCCTACTGAAGTGTTTTCACTTACTCTGGACGGTTCTCTGCCCCTGCTGCGGTCACCCACACAACTTTATTCCAAACTAAATCGTCTGGTTCTATGAATCCCATCCAGTTTGGACAAATAATCCATCCAGTTCCATGTACATTTTCAGTTAGCTAGCAATTTCCGTTGGTGATCTGTCCATCCCATTAGGAGAAAAATGTCTCTTTTCCATTGCGTTTGTCCGTCTCATCAGTACGTCTGTTCCTTGTGTGTCAGCTGGTTTAGGCACAGAAGAGGACTAGGGTAGGACTGCAGCAAAAGTTTGTATTTTCAAGCCAACATTTGTTAAAGTCCCTCACTTCAGCTCTGTGCCCTCACTGCGGAACTGAGGTCTGTTCACGTACAAGGAGGCGCACGTAAACAATAAATGAGGCGTTCAGGAACAATTAGAATAATTAGGAAATTACAACACTTTTCAAAATCGTCAAATATTCAGAATATTCAAATACAACATCAAAAAAATGAATGGCGGTGTCTGTGAACCATATCTGTGAACCATGTAATCACAATCCTATATTTTAAACTCTGTAATTATCTATATTTTCCACACTTGCCCATCAACACATCAGAACACTTTGCACCATGTGCTTTTTTTTTCTTTCAACTTTATTAACATTTGAGTGTACAGTACAACATTTTAAACAAACAAGATGTCAAAAGGGAAAATGCATTTGCACACATAAGTTTAAGAAAATAATGCATAGATTTAAAAGTACAAAGCATAATATACAGGGTGGGGAAGCAAAATTTACAATATTTTGAGGCAGGGATTGAAAGACAGTGTATGACCAATTAGTTTATTGAAAGTCATGACAATTTATTTGCCACAAGAAAATTGACATAATAGAAAATGTTTTTATTCTATGTGTCCTCCTTCTTTCTCAATAACTGCCTTCACACGCTTCCTGAAACTTGCGCAAGTGTTCCTCAAATATTCAGGTGACAACTTCTCCCATTCTTCTTTAATAGTATCTTCCAGACTTTCTCGTAATAGTTTTGCTCATAGTCATTCTCTTCTTCACATTATAAACAGTCTTTATGGACGCTCCAACTATTTTTGAAATCTCCTTTGGTGTGACGAGTGCATTCAGAAAATCACACACTCTTTGACGTTTGCTTTCCTGATTACTCATATGGGCAAAAGTTTCTGAAAAGGTATGGATAATAGTGTTAGGTATGATTATGACATCAATATATGTTTGGTTTCAAAACAATTGACGTAGTGCCTGCTGAGAAAAAACAACTAAATGTTCATTGTAAATGTTGCTTCCCCATCCTGTATATGAAATTTTCCAAATAATATGAACAAATTTACAATAAATTCTATATTGTTAGTATCATGTTTAAAATAAGTAATTACATTTTGGGATGTTATATTTATTTTATTGTTATTTTTAGATATGATATAATTTTTCATTTTGGACCAAAAATTAGAAGAATGGTCACATAAAAAGAATGAGTGTAGACTAGTTTCAGTTTGCACCATGTGCTCAGGTAGTTTTGCCAATGAGTCTGACGTTACATTTTGGTGCATTATGGGAAGTGAAGTTCTTCTCCTGCAAAGCTACTATCAAATCCTCTGCCCTTTAATCATATACTTCCAGAATAAGGACAAAAGTAGCCTACTCACCAAATGCTTTTTTTATTTTTTTTTTTTTTATTTTGCTTTTTTAGGTGCTTTGCTTAAATTTCTGTCAGCGCCAGTTGATAGTGACAATGCCACCTCCTCACAAGCTGAAGGTATTTATCAGGCTACATGGAGTTAGTTCACAGTCTAGGAAAAAAAATCTTATCATTATTAAATCTATCACAATCAGCACTAATTGCATATTATTATATAATAAATAGGCCTAATAATAATAATTATTACTTTTCTTCTTTGGTGATTCGACCACCACATCTTCACGTATTAGGGGCCTCACTTTACTTTCTTGCCTTGGGCCCCCAGATATCTTGAAATGGCCCTGCATATACCTAGCCAAAAAGTCCCACACACCACATTACATTGGATGGGCTTTACCTTCAATTACAAGACACAGTCAAATTATACTTACACAATGTCACTATAAATGTCACATACATTTCCATTAAATTTTTGACAAAATCTTGTACCGATGATGGAGAGTCGGACTGCTGTGGGAAGTCTTCATCATCACTTTGCAAAGTTTGTCAATGGGGTTCAGGTCTGGACTCTGGTGGTGTTCAATCCATGTGTGAAAATAAGGTCTTATGCTTTGTAAACCAAGAATCCTGGCCAATCTTTACACTCCCTTACAAATTCCTAGTTGTTAAAGAAATATGAAGCTACTCACTGCATCATTTAGGGTTTAATAAGCATTTAGGGTTCAACGGTAATTATCCAATGACTCTCATGGGTTCATATCTATCTGCTTTGTTGAATTCAGGCACAAAATTAGTCAGAAAGTGAACATTTAACCCTGAAAGCCGATGTTATTGACGCAGCAAAAAAGAGTGTATTATTTACAACAGGGTTCTGAACCTTTTTAGAACCACACCCCACTAACGGCATCATGAGCCTACTGGTGGCCCCCCATGCTTGAAAAAATTTCTTTGGGGGGGGGTACATAATCCTGAAAGTAAAGCGACTGACCTATATGAGGAGGACATGGTGGGCTACATTGGTCTGAAAATGAATTTGCGACCAGAGGGGTGGGTGTGTGTACGTGTGTGTGTGTTGGGGGGGGGGGGGGGCAATGTGCCGATATGTGCCCCCCTCCCCCCACTCACGGACCTCAATCCGTGAGCGAAGGGAGAGCATGTGCGGAGTGATTTATAATGTTGTGATGTACATCAGTAGTCGCTAACGCACCCACACACATGACGATGTCACTCGCGACACCCCCTCCCATATGCTGGCACCCCCCAGAAGAGTGTTGGCACCCCCGGGTTGAGAACCACTGATTTAGAAGTAATAGTGTCATGGTGAAGATAAGGTAGTATGGAAGGTAGGTAGGTAGGTGTGATCTCTTTGCAGCTCTTGAACTTTTTTCCACATACTTTTATAACTGCTCAACAATGACCGGAAGGATCGACGCATGGAAGTGTGTCAGGACATCCTCGAGCATCTTGAAACCAAACCTAAGGAGCTAAGGAGAGTCATTACTGATGATGAGTCATAGATCTTCGAGTACGACCGGAAGCCAAAAGCTACAACCTTCAGTGGAAGAGTCCGACGTCGCTAAGGCTGAAGAAAGCAAGACAGTCGAAGTCCAAAGTCAAAGTTATGTTGATCGCATTCTTTGATGTGACGGGCATCGTCCAAAGCAAGTACTTGCCACAGGGCCAGACGATCAAACAGCACATCTACAAAGAGATCCTGCGGCGTTTACTTTGTTCAGTGCGCAAGATGAGGTGAGAGTTGTGGCAGGACAACTCGTGGCTGCTTCACCATGACAACGCACCTGCTCACAATGCCCTGAGCATCCAACAGTTCCTGGCTGAGGAGAACATCATTGTGCTGGAGCAACCTCCCTACTCACCCAACCTGGCTTAGTGGGATTTTTTCCTCTTCCCCAAGCTGACCGGTTTTGAAGACATGGACAATATCAAGATGGCCATGATGAAGGAGCTGCAGAGGATTCCGGAAGAATCCTTCTAGGAGTGGGTGGAGGCATAGCAGAGAAGGCTGGAAAAGTGCATTAAACTCAAGGGGGATTACTTCGAAGGGGAAAACTTGTAGTTTCGATTTGAAATATATCTTTTGTGACACCAGTCAAATGGATGGATAGATTAATTTTTAGTTAGCGAGCACTAGCCCGCTACCTAGACTTGTTTTGACTACAGACTAGCAAGCTATAGTTTTCAACCAGCTCCCATTATAGGCTACCAAACTAGCACTGTATGTATTAGTTCCAGTCAATGTTCGGTAACATTAGTCTGGTGGCCTGATAAATGGAGATGGATGAAAACGTTATAATTACCTCCGCCAAGGAGGTTATGTTTTTGCCAGGGTTTGTTTGTTTGTCTGTCTGTCCGTTAGTGTGCAACATAACTCAAAAAGTTATGGACAGATTTTGATGAAATTTTCAGGGTTTGTTGGAAATGGGATAAGGAAGAAATGATTAAATTTTGGTGGTGATCGGGGGTGGGGGGGCCCACGGGGAGGGCCACTGATCAGCCTTGGCGGAGGTCTGCGCTCTCCGAGTGCTTCTAGTTACGGCAATAGTGTCTAATAACTGGCTAACGGGCTAAAGTAATCACTACACGTAGGCTATCTTATGATAGGTTTACTTTATGTTCCTGTTGGCTTCGGCAGCACCGTTTGCCCAAAACGTACTGGGCCAGGGGATTTTGGCCATCTTTTTCTCCATATTCAAGTTTTGTTACATAAACAGCACACTAAGTTTGGGCCAAACGGGACTGCCTGGCATTCCAAGCCTCAGCCATGCTCCTCTGCATTTTCCTCTGTTAAATTACACAGCATGTGGGCGTGCCTCAATACTAACACACTCAAGACCCAAAGAATCAACTGCCGAATTTGATGCCAACTCTTTTAAGAATCGTTTTGGACCTATTTAATGGATTTGTTGTTGCAGCTCTATTAATAGGACAAGACCAGACTTTATAAAGACAATGTCAAGTGTGGTCACAAGGATAATCATCATGACAAACACGGCTCAAACTTCTCCAACTGAACACAACAGAATGGCACACATCTGGTGTTAATGTCAGTGAAAGTCTGCTATCACCTTCTTTCCAGAGCCCAGTAGAAGGTCAGATTAGGACATTAAACTCAGGCCAACCCTGAACAGGAAAATCAGGTCATTTTATGAAAGTCTACATCTCACCAGGGTCCCCGCAGGTTTGAGGAAGCCAAATGTATGACTTTTAACACGTTTTTAAAGGTGTCTATGGTCAAATTTAAAACCTTACATTCCCATAAATAATAGTCCAACAGGCCTCACAGTTGTTACCTTGAACCAGTTTTAACCATGTTTGGATCCAGCTAACATTACATTTCCATTTATCCATAACTAATGTTTCTGCTACTGATGTTCAAGTTGCTAAAGCTCATACCTGAACCCCTCCACACATGAATGACTGTTGGAGGCTCCACTCAATCCCATCTCTGTGATGACAAAATACTAAGACTAATCACAAATTTGACTTTTTTTGTGTGTGTTTTTTTTTTTTTATTTATTTTTTTAACCAAGATTTCTAAATTAAATATGGCAATATCATTTATTGCATCTGTGGACTAAACCCAGTGGTTTCCAACCTTTTTTAGCTTGTGATCCCATTTTAACATTACAAATTTCTGGCAAAGTGGAGACATTTTTTTGCTGAAATTAATTTGGTTTTGATCATGTAATAGTTTGCGATGCAATGTTGCAAATAATGTTAATTTTAGATGACATTTAAGCTATATAATATAAATAATGCACCTTTTTGGTGTCTGCTTCTCAGTTTCTCTTGGAGATGTCTTAGTGTGGCCAGGCAGGTGAAGAAATCTTTCCATTCTCGGTTCGGTCTGGTTTTCTGACTGACTGCAGGTTGAAGCGTAGTAATGCACACAGTCACATGATCGGGTCAATCAAGATATGCCCTCCCAGATATTATATCCTGCATTTTATTTGAAATTGATTTTTATTAGGAAGTGTGTGGTGTTTTAATTATAATGAAATATATATTATTATAATATTATTTAAAAAAATACTTTTAATTCATAATCAAAAAACATAATAATAATAATTTCAATTACCAGGAATTTCAGGCGACCCCATTTGAATTCCAGGTGAAGCCACGGTTGGAAAATACTGACTTAACACCTTTGAGTGCAAAATTTAAGAATTTATTTTCTATTCTAAGGATAATTCCATCCTTTTTGCAGGATTTGCGTTCCGTTCCTCAGTCCTGTGTCCAATACGAGTACAATAAAACAATATAAGTGACAGGAAGAATCCACTCTCATCTGCAGAACAAATCTGGTTTTCGGTATGGATTTAGTGGAGATTAGAAGAAGACAGGATAGCTGGATTGGACTTGCATGAATGCAGCTTCACTTAGAGGTCATGTCCCCCTCATGAGGACAAAAACGAGTTACCAGGATATAAACAAAGAGCGATAAGGCAGATATAAACACACACTATGTGGAGCAAGATTCAGAGAGCAGTGGAACATACACTGCCTGGCCAAAAAAAAAGTCGCACATGCAGTATTTGACTGCACTATCTTTGGTTTTGATTGTAGGAGACATTCACTGTGATGTCTTTTTTGTCACATAATGCTTCAGAATATTTTTTTCCATCTATAGTTGCATTAACTTTTGATCATTGACGATGAAGAACTGGACTGCTCCATCAAGTCTTCATCACATCCTAAATTAGAATCTGGACTTTATGGAGGCTAATCCATGTGTGAAAATGTCTTAGTCTCCCTGAACTATTCTGTCATAAGTCTGATGACCCTGATCAATCCTGGCATTGTCCAATCTTTTTGATGTTAAAGAAATGAGAGGTTACTTACCGCATCAGTTAGAGTTAAATAAACAGCTTGGACAAAAAAAAAAAAAAAAAGGAACTGTTTGGATTTAAATTAGCAAATAATTCAGACCCTTCCATTGGTAAATACTGCAGTGGTTAATAATGTTTCAGCTGGAGCAGGTTATTCGACAGAAAAAATTTCAGTCCGGTACGTTTTTGGTACAGGGATTGTCAGTTTGATACATTTTTACTTCCACCAAGGAGGTTATGTTTTTGCTGGCGTTGGTTTGTCTGTCTGTTTGTCTGTCCGTGTGCAAGATAACTCAAAAAATTACCAACAGATTTGGATGAAAATTTCAGGAAATGTTGATACTGGCACGAGGAACAAATGATTAAATTTTGGTGGTGATTGGGGGGGGCACTGATCGGCCTTGGCGGAGGTCTGCGCTCTCCGAGTACTTCTAGTTGTTACAGTGAAGAAGACCAATTTCATTAAAAAAAAAAAAAAAAAAAAACTTTCGGGGTTTTACGAAACAATGCCAGCACACGGTTCTTGGTTTGTTGACTTGTCTCTCTACATTGACATAACTGACAGGGAATCTGAAATACTCCCAAATCGTAGACTTTAGAGAAGACAGAGGGTCTTCAAACTCTAGTTTTGTACCGGTGACGCTGCTCTGAGCTGCCATGCTGGTTCACGTTCAGCATGTATATGGTGCGTGTACCGCTTAGACGTCCATCTGGGATATCAAATATTGCACATGGGTTCTGCTTGCGGCCAGCCAACTCATAATGTGTGCGTTCAGCTTCAAGGTTCGTGTGGAAACTTTTCATTTATTTATTTATTTCGTTCATGGATATGCATTTCATAAACACACATTCAATAACACTGGTCAACAACAAATTTATTGTTTAAGTTTTTTGAGCTGATTTAGGATAATTTTGGTGTGCTGAATCCAAAAATCATATTAATTTTGCTCAATCAGGTCAACTTTCTGAACTATGCTACATATTGGCTTTTTAACATTTTTGCTTACATTTATGGGCATTTTCACATCATATGATACAAAATTCTTTCATATTTCTTGCAATAAACGAGTTCTGAAGATTTTACTTTTGCCAATTTATGATTAATGTTTTTTTTAATATTACAGGTGAATGAAATGGCTTCGACTAGAAGATCTTGCAAAAATAAGCCTGACATTTTCTGCTACAGTTTGTAACACTTAATAAATCCATCCTGTTAGAAAATGATTTTTTTTTCTCTTAAAACCTATTTTGGGTGAGAATTATATTAAAAAATCAACTGATAAAGTCACAAAAATGTGATCAATTTTGTGAGAAGATCAGATTTTTCAAAATCAAATTAGCAAAAAAACCTGATCTTATTGAGGAAAACAGATGTCATTTTTGGATTTAGCGGTGCAAAATGGTCCTAATTCAGTTGAAAAAACCTAGACAACTTGCAAAAAAACTTTTTTTGTAACCCAGTGTAATAATCAGGTGAACAAACATTGACACACCCATACTCGAAAAGGAGCAGGATGAAGAAAATCTTTTATTTCCTCCCCCCTTCTAAATAATAATAGCCCTAATGGTTAGCTATACACAACTAGCTATAAAGTCATACTGTATAAAGTCAGACAAACCAAACCAAATACATCCGAAGACAATTCAAAATGAATACAAAACCTAATGCAAAACTATATGTCCAGGAAGTACAAAGCAAACAAAACATAGGTAAATGTATAGCTGATAAAATGATGCAAAACAATTATGATACCAGACCAAAATAAGTAAATAAATGTCACAAGAAACTTAAAGCGACTGTCTGCATTTTTCACAGAGGCTACATGTATTCATTCGGTACACCTCCGTATTGCATTGAAGGCCCCGAACCGAAACGGTACAAACCAGTGCACCATTACAACCCTAACTCTAACTGACTTCAGTAAGTAGCCTCTCATGTCTCTAATATCAAAAAGATTGGACAATGCCAGGATTTATCAGGATCATCAGACTTGTGAAAGGATGGTTCAGGGAGAATGAGACGACATTTCCACACATGGATTAGCCTCCACAAAGTCCACACTCTAAAGGTGGCCATACACTGTGCGATTATTTTGATCGTTGCACGTGGCTTCATCTCAAACTGTGCGAATCATTCGTAAGGTCAGACTCACGATTCATGTTCTCACAATGTACTGATGCTCATATGCGACCTGACTGCTCACACTGTAGGACCATACATAAGAGGACGCACGACACGTTCGAGTGTTGTATCCGGAAATACAACGTTAAAATACCAAGGAATCCGAAAGTGCATAGACGATTGTGTATTGGCGTGAGTCACGAAATGGTAGTGCTAAACAAAAACCAACGAGCTGTTTTGGCAATATGTGTCATTATCTGTAGGGAATCAAAAAAGAAGAAAAGACGGTGACGTGTTTGGTGCAGGAATTGGTTTGCCAGATGTGGACAGTATGGGCTGTCAATCCTACAGCGGGAACTAGAGGTAAGCTGCAAAAGCTAAACTGCACTAGGACAATAGCCAGCAACTGTAAGCTTAGAATTAGCTTACAGTAGCTGGCTGTTATTGTATTTGCGCATGCACAGTGTGAGACTTTGAGGCATATCAGTTCGTGGCACTGCTTTGACAGTACGATACACTCACGAAGAGCGAGCAGGATTTCAAACAGCTCTGTTTTCCTTGCGAACACACGATTGCTGGTCGTGAGGTGGTCGTGAGGTGCTAGTCGCTTCTCTTTATCCCATGTACACTGCACGAAGCACGACACACGATTAGAGGCACATCGGGCCCGATCCCAGAAATAGTCGCACGAGTGAGAAATCGTCTCTAAACTCGCACAGTGTAAGGCCGCCTTAATTTGGGATCTGATGAAGACTAGGGCCCATTCCCAATCCACCCCTTAGTTCTCCGCCTTACCCCTCCCCCTTGGTCCTTGCACTTGACACTACCCCTTGAAACAGAGCTGCAAGGGGTAGGGGTTGAAACATTCCCCTATGAAATGAGACAACCCTTCGAGACCTGTTACGTCATCAGCAGTCATTGATGCCGCTGTAAACGGATGCGACAACTTTATTTCCGAAAGTATTCACCATGCCGCCAGCAGCTGTAACCGTCTCTTTGGTCATCCTTTCGGGGCTATCAACCGCAAACCTCAGAAATGTGGTCTATAACACTTTGAAACAGCATTAAACAGTCGATTAAGTTGTTTATGAGGAAAATACGTACATTTGTGCGTTTCTTTCATTGTAAGTAAGTAAGTAAGTAAATTTTATTTATAGAGCACTTTTCACAGACAGAGTCACAAAGTGCTTTATGAATTCAAATCAGAATCAAATTAAGTTTACAGAGACCCAACAGAATCCTTCAGGAGCAAACACTTGTGATTGGTGACAGTGGCGAGGAAAAACTTCCCTTTAACGGGCAGAAACCTCGAGCAGACCCAGACTCCTGAAGGATGGCTGTCTGCCTTGACCAGTTGGGGTTAAAGAGAGAGAGAGAGAGTAAAGGAGGAGAAAAGAGAGAGCGATAGAGATATAGAGAGACTGGGGGGGGGGGATGACACATGGAGTACGTTATGATGAATACATAGAGTGTAATCAGTTTGTGGTGGCCCTGGGTCAGGTGGGAGACTAAAAAGCCTTTTTGAACAGGAGGGTTTTGAGGTGTTTCTTAAAGCTCTCTACAGAGTCCATGGACCGTAGGTGTAGAGGCAGGTCATTCCATAGACGTGGTGCCACAGCTTTAAAAGACCTGTCACCTCATGTGCTAAAACAGGTGCGTGGAACCATCAGCAGGTGCTGTCCTGAAGACCTCAAGCTACGAGTCGAGCTGTAGGGCTGGATCAGAGAAGCAATGTATGCAGGGGCCTGGCCATGTAGGGCCCGGAAAGTTAGCACAAGAATTTTGAAATGAAGACGATATAGAACAGGGAGCCAGTGGAGAGATTTAAGGATTGCAGTGTTGCATTTTTTTTTTCCTGTGTTTACCTCCATCTTGCTGATGATTCAAACAGAATTATGGGAGATTTCTCCGACCCCTCCATTTGTAGTGTGGTCCTGAAAAATCTCCGTTTCAAGGACCAAACAACCCTCCTCCTTAGCCCTTCCTCTCTGACTCATCCAGAATCGGTGCACCCCTACACTTTAAGCCCAGATAAGTAGAGTTTACTCAAAAAATTTGAGGCAAGTGATTGCACTTAAATAATTTGAGTAATGATCGACTAATCAATTGGTTTAAGTAGGTTCAACTTTAATGCTGAAAGTATTGAACTTAAACTATTAAATAGAAAACACTAAAAGACAAGTTATTTGTACTTTAAATCTGTTGTAAAATCAACCCCACCATCCAACTCAGCATTTTAGGTTACACTGACTAATTTTCTCAATTGCAGCCAGATTAATTTATCATTGATTAAACAACTTTTTTTTTAATTAATCAAACCCAAAATCCTATTCCTGACCATAATAGTTACGAAATTACTCAACTTAATATATTGTAGCATGAATGGAGGTTAGCTCAATGACATTTGCCAGTCCAGGAAGTACATTTGTTTTATCAAGATATTAAGATTTCCAATATACAATAACTGTTTTAGATGAACAGGAAAGCCATTGTTCTTCCTATGGGTCTGACTCATGGTGCAGCTCTACAAAAACACAAAAACAAACACAAAAAGGCCAATAAACACTGCCATACACACATTAAATCCAAATTAACACTAATACCACAACCCCGCTGAACCCCTGCACAGAAAAATAACACATTTTCAACAACATGCCCAATACCCATAATGCAATGCGAAGATAAAAAGGTGTGGTCATGACTAAAACTTAGTGATTTAATTCCATTCAACTTAAACTTTTTTGTACTTTCAACTATGTCTACAAATTAGTAGAATATACTTAATATTTTATAGTAACATCATAAAACTTAAATCATTTAAGTGCATTGTAATTAAAGCATTTTAGTAAATACAAATTCCGGGCTTACAGTGTACCCCTTCACGTGAACACACAAAAGGGAGGGGGAGGGGTAAGGGGTGAATTGAGATTGAGCTTTCAAGCAGCAGTCCGATTCTCCATCATCACTAATCAAAAATAAATGTAACTATAAATGGAAAAAATATTCTGAACCTTATTGTGACACTACATAAGCATTATGTGGCAAAAAAAAGTGTGACAGTTAAGGTCTTCTGTAATCAAAACCAAAGGTGGTGCAGTGAAATATTGCATATGCGACTTTTTTTTAGGCCAGGCAGTGTATGAAAACACTCTTTTAAAAAAACTCATTGCCTTTGCAGAGACTAAAACATGTGACCAAATGCGCCAACTCATTTCTGCATGATTCACACTGGCTGACTACTCATGGCCTAAATGTTAGGAAGTGCAGACTGCTCACATTGTTTCATATTAACCCCGGGGTCTGAATGCGTCCTCTGGGAAACATACCAGTGTTTATAACTGGTGCGGGTCAGTCAGTTCTACCGCGGTCGTGTTCCTGCTGCTCTTGTCAGAAGTGCTGAAATGTGGAATACATTTACTCCAACTGACTGTGCTGTCAGTTCAACTGTTCAACATTTACTACTCTAAATGGTGGTGAGTAGACGACTGCAGTTTTTTTTACACTGCAAAAAATCTAAATCCTACCAAATGTATTTTTCTCATTTCTAGTCAAAATATCTCATCACACTTAAAATTATACAATTACCTAAAGAGTAACTTTTCGGTGAGATATAAGATCTTGTTTTTAGATAATAGATCTTGAAAATCTTATTTCTAGAAATCTTACCAAGAAAATTTTCAGTTGTTCCACTGGCAGATTTTTTGCTTGAATTAAGCAAAAAAAAATCTTGAATTAAGCAAAAAAAATCTGCCAATGGAACATGTGAAAATTATGCATGTATGTATGTATCTTTATTTAGGCTGGACAGTGCACATTAATGAACACATTTACACATTCCGTTTCAGTATAAACATGTAAGAATGACGATGAAGATGTAATAAGTTCTTATATCTCATTGAAAAGTTCCTCTTGAGGTGATTATGTCTTATTTTAAGTGTGTTGACATATTTAGACCAGAAATGAGGAAAAACACACTTGGTAAGATTTAAATTTTTTTTCCAGTGTGGAGTCTCTTTGTGAGAAATATATGCCAACAGGGTGAAAACAGTAGAAGGTGTCCTAGTTGCTTCTCCACAGTCTAAGCTTCACACCCACTCTTTGTTTATACCTAGGCATCTGCCACTGTGCATAAAAATGACACCTCTTACTGAAAAATGAATACATTTAGGGATTAAACTAACACTTTCTGAGAGACTTCAATCTTACCACATTGACGCAAAGTAAAGAACCTTCTGATCTTGCAAATTTTCTTGACTTTTTGTTCATCTACAGCACAGGTGTCAAACATGCGGCCCGGGGGCCAAATCTGGCCCACCAAAAGTTCCAGTCTGGCCCACGGGATAAATTTGCAAAAATTACACTTCAGATATAAACAATCAAGGATGTCGAACTCATTTTAGTTCAGGTTCCACATACAGGATAATTGGATCTCAACTAAAATAATAGCATAATAACCTATAAATAATGACTCCAAACTTTCTTAGTTTAATGTGAAAAACATAATATTACATTACACCTACAAATAATGACAACTCCATATTTTTCTCTTTGTTTTACTGTAAAAACTTACATTAAATTATGAAAATATTAACATTTACAAACTATCCTTTCACAATAAAATGTGAAAAACCTGAAATTTTGTAAGTAAAAATTTTAACATTATTCTTCCTGTTATTAAATATTTGGTGCCTTTGTAGATCCAATCCATAATATATATACATGTATAAATGGTACGTTGAGGTGTAATATTGTTAAAATTGCACTTATTTTTCTCAAGAAATCTCCGTTTTTTCAGGTTATTAACATAATTTTTGTTCGGATAGTTTGTAAATGTACATATTTTCATCATTTAATTTTGATAGCACCAAAACAAGGAGTTATGCTAGTTATTACGCTATTATTTCACTGGTTCGGCCCACTTGAGATCAGTTTGGGCTTAACCCTTTCATGTACAAATTATGAGAACCTTAATCAAAATTTTTTCCTGAGTGTTTTTATTCCTCTTTAGGCATGAAAAAAACAATGTGACTGAAAATTTTCTTCTGAAAAATAAATAAATGAAATAAAAAAATAATTGAAAAAAATTTAAAATACATAAAAAATAAAAACTAATAAAAAAAAAAATCTTATGAACGTATTTTCATGAAGTTGCAAAAATGTCCCCTCGGCTGGACACCACACGTTTAATTTCTGATGCACAGAAACATGTATTTACTGATAAATTATGTGAAGACTATGGGGAGGGCTTGTAATTCTAGGGGTTTATGATCAGGAGAGATCTACATAATTTTACCAATTCATGTCAGAAAATATATGTAGTGTCTTAAAACTTTAATAAAGATATGTGTAAGGAAAAAAAAAAAAAAAAACACCGAAAAGAACAACAAAATCCATGAATATACAAGAGAACAGCTGTAGAATAGCTGTCCACTGTAGTGACCAGTATACATGAAAGGGTTAATGTGGCCCCTGAACTAAAATGAGTTTGACACCCCTGATCTACAGTGAAATGTCAATGACAAGAGGTATAAACACGAATATATCGCTTACTGATATGATAAGGTAAAATGGTACAGTGTCAAATGAAAGAGCTTTCAGAAATGCATATCTAGCCTTTGTTTATGACATTTCATTACCCGATCTTAAAACAAGGATGAGAGTTATTGAGAAGTGTCGGTAAATGCTGAACGGTGGTTTTGTATCTTTGGTTCCATCAAAAAAAAAAAAAAAAAAAAAAAAATCATCTGTCAGGAGTCATCAGGTGAAAATGATCATTTATGTGTGGTACAGATTAGTCTGAAAGGTCAGGTTTTGTCTCCTGTAAAGTCTACATTCTTATATTCACTATACGGAGCTCTCACGGACAGGCTCGCACTTTGCTTCGTCTCTTATTTGAATGTGTTTTTACATTTTATACAGATATGAGAAATCAGACTGAATAAAAGTGACCTGGTGATATGACACTGTTACCCTGTGGATGATTTGTACTTTATGAGCTCACTGAGTACATAATGTTTCTGTCCAAATCTTTGGGCTCCACTAACATCTATTTTAACTTAAGTTGAAAACTATTGACTATACAGTATTTTACAGAGAAATTTCCATTGTGGGTTGCTTGTAGAATATAGTAGGGTGGCAAATACAGAGTGACACAAAAAAACGGGAACTTTTTAACAATCCAATAAAACCAAGAGTGATGGAAGAAAAATATTTTATTCATAGTAGTTGAAACCTTAAACCATGCCATTTAAGAAACAATGATGGAATTTTCATTTTTAAAAAATGACTTCCTGTAGATGGCGTCCTCCTGTACGAATGCATTCTTGAAATCTGCTGTTGAGATTCCTCATTGACCGCTGCAACATCTCAGCTGGGATACTGTGAATTTCATCCTGAATTCTCTGTTTTAACTCATTCAGAGTTCTTGGTCGAGTCGTGTACACTTTACTCTTGATAGCCAAACAAGAAAAAATCACAAACGGACAAATCTGGCGATCTAGGGGGCCAGGGAACGTTACCAAATCTTGAGATCACACGGTTACCGCACAATTCTCGCATAGCCTCCAATGATTGCCGTGCAGTGTGTGATGTCGCTCCGCCAATATGCACTTCAAAAATTCCCGTTTTTTTGGGTCACCCTGTACATATGATCATCTACACTACAAACAAAAAGTTAAGGATATTTTTAATTTTTGGGCTATTTTTTTGAGTTGGGATTCTTGCACAGCGCTTTTTACTTTTTCGTGTGTGAATTGTATTGAAACACATTTTTTTAATGACCAGACATAAGACACAGTTTTATTTACAAATGGCAAAAATGACCAAAAAAAAAAAACAAACAAAAAAAGAAATATCCTTAACTTTTTGTTTGTAGTGTATAGTCAGCACTAAAAGCAACTATGCCATAAATTAAATAGTGCAACCTTATATAGTTTTTAGTTATATTTTGAGGAATTGACAAGCCTAATTTAGTTTTCTGTAGATTAACCCTTTAACAGGGGTGTCAAACTCATTTTAGTTCAGGGGCCACATTCAGCCTTATCTGATCTAAAGTGGGCCAGACCAATAAAATAATATAAATAATAGGAGAAGCACTTATAAATAATGTCAACACCAAAGTTTTCTCTATGTTTTTAGTGAAAAAAAGTAAAATTCTGTAATGAAAATGTGTATATCTACGAACTGTACTTGAACATAACATGAACAAATATGAACAACCTGAAAATTCTTATGAAAAATCAGTGCAATTTTAACAATATTACACCTTAGTTTATCATTTATACATGTGCATCACAACTTACAGATCACAGTGGAGCTACAAACACACAAAACATTTAATAACCGGCAGAATATTGGTACAATTCTACATATGTCTCGAAATAAGAATAAGAAATTTCATCTCATAAGAAATTTCATATTGTTCATATTTGTTCAGGTTATTCACATTTTTTTGTAAAAGGATAGTCTGTAAATATAAACATTTTTGTGTAATTTTACTTTTTTATTTTTACATAAAAGACAAAAATTTGCATTTTTCATTATTTATAGGTTGTTATGATTGTTTTTTTACTGGTCTGACCCACTTCAGATTGAATTGACCTAAAATGATTTTCACATCCTTGATTGTTAATATCTTCATTATAATTTTTGCGTTTCACAAATTCATCCGAGGGGCCGGATTGAAATCTTTGGTGGGCCGGTTTTGGACCCCGGGCCACATGTTTGACACCTGTGCTTTAACCCCTGGCGTGTCTGTGGTGAACGTTCTGTATATGGGTTCGTATATAATTGAGGGACTTTTTGAGTTTACAGGGTAACATAAGTCGCTTTTCCACTGGACATCTGCGCAAAATTTTACCTATATTTACTAAATGTCGAAAAAAACAGACGTGCGTAATGTCGGTTTTTCCATTAAATCACAAATGCGATGATGTGTTTATTTATTATCACAAGACGACACGAGAAGTCATTCCATAAACATGGTGACAAACATAAATATGGTGTTGATTTACAGATATATTCATTATTATTATTATATATTACCCCTCTATTTCAAACTAAATTAAAAAAATGATTGGGTTTCCTGGCGTGTCCACACATATCGCGACATGTTTCTTCTTCGCTTGTTGTACCATGCGTCAACATCCGTTTTTTTAATTCACCTGACTGTAGTTGCGAAAAAAGGTCTTTCCATTCCAATTTTGCGTGATATACTATTTGTGCTACGCCCAAAAAACCACCTCTTGCCAGCACAAAATCTTTTAATCAAAAAGGAGACTTTTGGCGAAATTGTCGTTTTTCCATTAGGTAAATTTTTATGCGCAAGTTATATTTGCGCAATTTGATGGTCAGTGGAAAAGCAACTATTGTTGATAGGTATAGTTGACATTTTTGCTGTTTTCAGGCCTAAAATCAACATAAACATAACACCACATGGCATTTTTACAGAAAGATTCTTCTAAATAATTGAGTAAAATTTAAATTGAAAGTTATTTATAAGCAAATTGTAGTAATACTGTTGGCATAAAAGTGCGATAAATACACACTTGACTCATGCTACTTTATATTAAATCTGGGGTGTCAAACTCATTTTAGTTCAGGGGCCACATTAAGCCAAATTTGATCTGAAGTGGGCCGGACCAGTGAAAAAAAACAATAACATATAAATAATGTCAACTCCAAACTTTCCTCGATGTTTTAGAGCAAAAAAAGTAAAATTATGCAATGAAAATGTTTACATTTACCAACTACCCTTTAAAACAATGTGACAAACATGAACAAATGGAAATTTCTTAAGAGAACTAAGTGCAATTTTAACAATATTATGTCTCAGTTTATCATTTACACATGTAAATTACAACGTACAGATGACGGTGGATCTGCAAATACACAAAACATCTAATAACAGGCAGAATATTGTTAAAATTACACTTCAGACATTTCAAAATGTTTATATTTAATGAGGTTTTTTGTGTTTTTGTGAAAAGTTAGTTTGTTTTAGTGTAAATACAGTGAACATGTGACATGAAAATGTTTACATTTACAAAGGGAAAAATTTGGAATTGTGAGTATTTATAGATTATTATGATAATATTTGACTGATCCGACCCACTGGAGATTAAACTGGTCTTCTTGTGGAACCTGAACTAAAATGATTAATATCTTCAGCGTAATTTTTGTATTTCACAAATTCATCTCAGAGGCCAGACTGGACCCTTTGGTGGGCCGGATTTGGCCCCCGGGCCGCATGTTTGACACCTGTGTATTAAATAAATGAGAAAGAGGAGAAAGAACATATCATTTTATGCAACCTTAAATGTTCCCTTTTTTTTTTTTGAAGTTTTCTCTCTTTCTTTCTCTTTTTTCCCTTCTAAAAGCCTGACTAGGGACTGGAGATGGAAACTAGCCATAGCTATAACCTCTTTATGTGAATCATCAGTTACTACAGCTTGTTTGTAACAGGTAGAAGTTATATGATGTAATTTGCATTGTCTCTATCAAATAAACTTTATAAATAAATACAATCAATAACAGATCGGATCTCTAAATGCTGTACAATTCCCTCACTTTTTGTAGATTCGGCTTTGTGTGAATAAGGCAGGAAGAGAGTTGAACAGAATGACTTTTTATACTGTTCCACCCATGCACACTGAATTATTCTGTTATCGGCTTAAGGTACAAAGTCACCGCTCAAAGGTCGACACCCTGAAATGTCCGAAACACAACAAAAACAAGAGGTAAAAAAGAAAATGCAGACAAAGGGCAAGGTTTTTGCAGTAAATATTTTGTAAGACACTTCTGGAGGGTCAGAAGTGATGATTCCAAAGGATTATAGTTGTATAACCCCATATTTTGCCACTGATATAATACAATATAAAGTGTAATTGTACAAAAAGAGAAATGCATTCATTGTTTCTAATGCAGCTGTTTGATATAATATATACCAAAACTGAGTAGAAAGATCACAATTCATATTTTATAAGGACCACAGTATAAAGCAGGGGTGTCAAAGTCATTGTTGTTCAGCGACCAATGGGATCTCAAGTGGGCCAGATCAGTAAAATAATAATATAATCTGTAAATAAATAACGTCAAATCCAAATGTTTCTCTATGTTTTAGAATGAACGAAGTAAAATTACATGATGAAAGTATTTATATATACAAACTAAACTTTAACCCTTTCATGCATAGTGGTCACTCCAGTGGACAGTTCTTCTCCAGCTGTTCTCTTGTATATTCATGGATTTTGTTGTTTTCATTCCATATCAGCCAACACAGTGGACGCTTATGCATCATCCCGAACACTGCAATTCATACAGTTACTTTAACTTTGCTGTTCTTGATGAACCTAATCTGCTGTAACATGTTTTAGTGTAAATCAATTGCTAATTGTTATTAGACTGTAATTAGCAGTTTTCTGAAACAAAAAGGGTTTTTTTTGTTTTTTTTTTGCATATCCTCCTGAGACCCAGCAGTGCATTTTGTCCTCTATAGGGGACAAAAGTTTGACAGTTTAACTAAAATGCTGTCCATTGCAAAGGACATTCCATTTAAAAAAAAATCAATAAATAAATAAAAATGATTTTTAAAATGTATCTGAAAAAACTTGCATTATGCAGTTTCCAATCAAGACCATTTTTTAGTGTAAAAAAGCAAAAATTGTCAATTTCCTGGGTCTCAGGAGGATATTATCTTCATAAAATGAGTAATAACTAGTATTTGAGTATGATAAAATGTGAGAAAACTTCAGATTAGTGGCATTAAAAATGTTTTTGTTTCATAGTTTTTACGCAGTATATCACTTTCTGATGATGAGTTTTAAATACATGTTTCTTTGCTTCAAAAATTAAACGCATGGTGTCCAGCTGAGTGGACATTTTTGTAACTCCACGAAAAATAAATTCATAAAAAAAAATTTTCAATTGCATTGTTTTTTTCATGCCTAAAGAGGAGTAAAAACACTCAAGAAAAAAATATTGACTAAGGTTCTCATAATTCATGCATGAAAGGGTTAAAAAAAAATGTGAATGACATGAACAACCTGATATTTCTTAAGAAAAACAAGTAACATTTTAACAATAAAAAGGCACTAAACATTTAATAACAGGCAGAATATTGTTAAAATTCCACTTCTCTTGCTGATAATTGTTCAGGTTATTCTGATTTTTTTGGGAAAGAATAGTTTGGAAATGCAAAATTTTCATGTAATTTTACTTTATAATTCTACAACAAAGTCAAAAATTTGGAGTTGTCATTATGGTAGTATTTCACTGGTCTGACCCAGTTGATATCAAACTGGTCTATATGTGGAACTGAACTAAAATAATTTTGACAACCTTGATTAATATCTCAGTGCAGTTTTTGCTTTTCGCTTGTAATAAAGCCGCATTATGTAATAAACTGACACATTTTGTAATAAACTACGTCAATGCATTATATAGTAAATTTTTTCACATTATATAGTAAGTTATTACAATTTGAGAAATTCATTACAAAATGCACTTGACACATTTTTATTTCCAGGAAAATGGACTGGAGCTTATCTCTGTGACATAAATCGATAAAACACACAATAAATGTTTGTTGTTCAATCTGAGGGTTAGGGTTAGGTTGTCAAGGAATATTTTTCCAAGATCATGAGATACTGTATCAGACACAACTGACACGGCAATATAAAAATAATGTGCTAAATTAATCTGTAAACTGTGTGGCTAAAGTTCTGATTCCATTACCTGTAGCTCCTGTGACTAATTTCTTCTAAATTACTCTGAAATGATATTAATTTGGATTGTTATTACATGATGAACCATGTTATTACTTTTTTTTTTTTTTTTTATAAAAATGTGTCAAGTGCATTTTGTAATAAATTTCTCAAATTGTAATAACTTACTACATAATGTGAAAAAATTTACTATATAATGTGTTGACGTAGTTTATTACAAACTTTAGCTTGTCCCACAGGTGTCAAACATGCGGCCTGGGGGCCAAATCCGGCCCGCCAAAGGGTCCGATCCGGCCCGTGGAATGAATTTGCAAAGTGAAAGTTAGGGCATCAAACTCAAAAATAATATCATAATAACCTATAAATAATGACAGCACCAATTTTTTCTCTTTGATTTAGTGCAAAAAAACCCATTAAATTATGAAAATGTTTACATTAACAAACTATCCTTTAAAATATGAATAACTTGAATGTGAACAACCTGAAATGTCTGAAGAAAATTCAGTGCAATTTTAACAATATTCTGCCTGTTACTAAATGTGCCTTTATAGATCTGACCTATAATGCTATAGTGTATAAATGATCGTAAAAGTCGAGGCATAATATTGATAAAATTGATAAAATATTCTTAAAAAAATTCCATTTTTTTCAGGTTATTCACATCCTTTTTGTTTGGATAGTTTTTAAATGTAAATATTGGCATAATTGAATGTTATTTTTTGCACTAAAACAATTTGGAGTTGTCATTATTTATTGGTTATTATGTTATTATTTTACTGGTTCGGACCACTTCAGATTAAATTGGGCTGAATGTGGCCCCCGGAAGAAAATGAGTTTGACACCCCTGGCTTATCCTTTTGTTTGACCAGGTGGATCCGGACATCCTGTTTTCGCTTTTTCTTTCGTTAGGGCTTATTTTGAGTTTTGCTTTATTTGATAGGGTAGCGGTGCGCTGGCAGCTTCTACGGCCCTGTATAGGATTGGCCTGTCCAGTGCACCGTCCTTATGTTCAGTTTGCCGGTCCACTCTGGTTTTTTCCTTTGTTACTTTGGGCACGGGGTTTAAAAAGGGGTTTTTGATTCTGATGAATTAAAATCATGTTGGTTTACAACAGAAGAGAATCGAAGAAGAACAAAAATAAAAGCAAATAATAAAAAATGTTTTTTCGAATTATACTCCTCGACTCCCGGTGTCCTTTGTAAATATGTTTCACCTTTCGGGTTGTAACATGCGGCTTTATTACAAGATGACGTGACATTCTTATTACATTTTGAACTTTTATTACATAATAAGTGGCGGCTGTGGCTCAGGTGGTAGAGCGGGTCGTCCAATAACCGAAGGGTTGGCGGTTCGAATCCCGCTCTGTCCTAGTCAGTCCGTTGTGTCCTTGGGCAAGACACTTCACCCTCCTTGCCTCTAGTGCCACTCACACTGGTGTATGAATGTTTGGTGGTGGTCGGAGGGGGCGTAGGCGCAAAATGGCAGCCACGCTTCTGTCAGTCTGTCCCAGGGCAACTGTGGATACAAATGTAGTTTACCACCACCAGAGTGTGAATGTGAGAGCGAATGAATAATGGATCAATAATGTAAAAGCGCTTTGGGTGTCTAGAAAGGTGCCATATAAATCCAATCCATTATTATTATAATGGGAATTTATTACATAATGCAGCTTGACACACCCCTGCCCTAAATGTTCCCCTTTTCTTGACTTAAATAACAGATCAGATACAGGTCACATATGGGCAAAAAAAAATCGGATTTGGGCCACATTTGCCTGTAGCCTAAAATAGCCTGAAGGTCATGTAAGAAAGCCAAACTTTTGCATGCCCTCCCCAGTGGTCCCTTTGCAAAACTTTGGCTCACTTGTCTTCCAGTGCCATTGATTGAGGAGGACATCTGAGGGAAGGGCATCTTTAATTGTACACAAAATAAAGCTCCCTGGACTGTTTTTTCTCCCCCCTTAGCCCATTGTTGGATGGGAAGGGATTAATTAAGTACATCTACAACAGCCAGAGTTGACTGTGTAAGCATTCAGTGATTATCTGTGATGGGCTGTGAGATCACATAGGAAGGGAAACAGCTGCATAGCTCTGCAGCTGACTAATGTGGACGCACACAAAAAAAAAACAAAAAAAAAAACAATCACTGCATGTTGTTTCTTTGTTATAATTCCTCTATTTGTAGTGCTTTTGCAAAATGCATACCATTCCCACATGCTTTACATGTAATTCCATCAGATAAAACTATCCTCAATGTATATGACGTGAATTTGTTTCATCTTCCAACAATCATTTTCCAGGTTGTATACTTTCCCTGTCAGGTGTTGCCGGTATCGCGTCTCCACAGTCTGTCGTAATAAAACAGACAGAAACCAGACACCGCCGCCGCCTGCTGCTGCTGTTAACCGCGTTTCCTGCATGATTCATAACAAATCACTGTATTCCACCGGCTTTGATTCTCCTGGTGCCTGTCAATCTGCATTTCTTCAAAAATATTTCAACTCCTCTCGTGGCAGACAGAAGGATACGGCCTTGAAACCGATACCCTGCAGTCAAAGTGGCGACGCGGTAATTCACATCTCTGCATAAACTAATGTTGTTTGACAAGTTATACGATAAGATTCACTTTATTTCATTTTCCTGCTTTCCTGCTCTGCTTTTTAATCTCAGACAATTATGCCCGCGGCTATATCGCAATATTTCACCTTGAGAGAAGCGTTCGGAAAAAGACAAAAATGAAATTTTCACAAAGATGGACGACGTTGGCCTGCAAACCACCTCAAAGTCACATACCTTAACGTGAAAAAATGAGGATGGTACCCTATCAGTGGAGGATGACTTATTGCTGCGAGGCGGCCTATAGACAATCTGTCCCGTGGTATAATATGTGTGTAAATGATAATGTTAAAGGTTATTGTCATGCTTCGCCGGTGACTCAAAATACATTGCCTCTCTGGAAGCTGGATGATCATTAACTCAAGGTGTCAGGAGACGCACATTTGCTCACTGGCATTCTCCAAAGCCAAAAAAGGTATGTAATGCTTTCCCTCCAGAGAAAGACAGAGGAAAAAGATGCTCCGGTTATCTGATGTATATCGTCGCCGAATATCTCTGAACCTACGCTCTTGAATACCTTAAGATGTTGCTTTAACCTTGAGAAGACATTTTTTTAAAACTACTTCCTCCATTCGGTAACTCTTCTAAATGACGCTCAATACAGTCACTACGTTCACCTGCAAAAGAAATATTTTGTTTTTTGACCTTATTTCGGAAAAAGACATTATTCCTATTTAGCTGTTTACGTGGCTAATGAAAATGAATATTCCACTGTTTACATGCAGCCGTGCATAATCAGATTAATGATGCCCTAACGTGTTGTTTATCACATCAAAATGCAGAGAAGTGGCTGGAAATGCCCGTGCTATTTGTTTTCATGCCACGTACCTGCAGCTATATATCTGTAAAAAGTTGGGAAACCTCACATTTATAAAGACCCAAACATGCATCGAACAAAATCATCTACTAATGTAAACTCTTTATTACCTGTCAATCCACTTATCCTATCAATACATGGAAATAATTGATGTAAAATGCAGTTTGTTGTCTTTTCATGGTCATCAGATATGACCCATTTAGACATTCAGGGGCTCCGTAGTTACCACGGAAACACCGTCATCTTCTACAACATTGATTCACCAGCAAAACCCATCGAGTTTGATCAATGACAGCAAATGGAGATGCTTGTTTTATGTTTAGTTAATGATATATTTTGTTAAAAAAGTCAGTTTTTCTTTCGTTTTCTCTGTTTCTGATATAATAACCCTCAACCTTTTATGAACATATATATGAGGGTCAAAGCACGTTATTCGAAATCTCTCTGACGGGACATTTTAGAGACAATTTGACAGATTGGTGTTGCTAAATGACCCACATTTTTACTTTTAAATTCATTTTTGCTTTAGCTGGACCATAAGGTATTATCCAAAACAAGGAGCTACTTTATATTGAAATAAATGTTGGAATGGCAGTCAATTAAACTTCGCTCTCTGATGGGACATTACTGCGTTTTGACTCATGATCAGTAAATTACATACAGAGAAATACCTGAATTTTACTGAAAAAATACAAAATACAGACGATAACATTATAATAAATAGTGAAAAATCACTTAAGAAATGTTAAATACAGAGAATAATTGATTTGGGAACTGCCATAATAGTAACACTAGGTCTTTATGGTTAATATTTTGACATTTTTGAAATATGACTTTTTTTTTTTCTTGAAAAACCTGATGTATACAATTTGATACATGCAATACACATATAATCCACCAGGGGGGAGGAATTCGTTCACCAGAGGCCTTTCCAGTGACACTACAAAATTGTCTTTAATGAGGAAGGAGGCAGAACTTTGGTAAATTTGAAAAGGAATTACCAATTTGTTAGACATGTTTGTGTTAAATTATGTTTTTGTTTGTTCAAAAATAATAATATTTGAGCATTGAGACCTGATGTATTAAATATGATACAAAATTGAATCTCATACATGGAAAATGATATTTAAACAAATATTTTTTGGTTGTTCAGAAGGACCAATAAAGGCTCCAGTTTCAAAGAACTGGAATGTTCTGTCAATGATTTAAGGGTGCAGGCTTTACTGGGTTAAAACAGAGACTGCAAAATGCATATGTGTGGTTATTAGAACTTTAACTTTAGCACAGTGCTGCATATTTGGCCTGGTTTTTGGTTTAACACTGCAGTTTTTCTTGCAAATTAAAACTATATCCTGTTGTGTTTGTAATTTACCTCATATTTTAATTTTATTTTTCTTAATCTTTATGTTTTCACAACTATATCCTTACATGACGTCCTGCAATTGGTCTGACAGTTCAAACAATGCAAAAACAAAAAAAAAAAAAAGGGGGGGGAGGGGGGGGGGGGGGGGGGGTTACATTGTACATGCACTGGATCAGGTGCTCCTCACTGCTGCCATCATCTGAAACGAGCCAACCATGGGCCCTTGGGTGCTGTCAGTCTAAATGTAGGAGGCGTCAGTGAAGCTGTAAAAAGGCATCGCCGCAACAGAGGGGAATTGCGGTTATTTCATTTAGATAATGTTGGGCTGTTTGTCATTTGGATACCATTGTGTTCAGTGAAGAGCGACTGTATAAACTTCAAGACTAACTGTTCGGTGTGTTGTTTTGTTGCTTTTTGTGTAGTCCAGGTGTCAGAGTTTTAACCCATACAGATCCAAAGATGCATCTACTGATCTAAACTGTTTAATACCTGTTAATCCACTAATCATATCAATACATGTAAATAACTGGTGAAAAATACAGTTTGTCGTCTTTTCATGGTCATCAGATATGACCCATTTGGACCATCATCTTCCACTTGCACCGCTATCTTCTACAACATTGATTCACCGGTAAAACCCATAGAGTTGGATCAATGACAGTGGATGGAAACACTTTGAATATGTTCTGTTAAAGATATAATTTACTGAAAAAGTCATGTTTTCTGCAGTTTTTTCTGTTTCTGATAAATAGAATAGAATAGAATAGAATGTTTTTATTGTCATTGTACAGGTACAACAAAATTAAAAAGTGCAATCGTCCTAGGTGCCATAATAACAGTATAAATAATGTATATAAAAGACTATAAAAACTAAAATATAAAAAGAAAACCCTGACAGCATAAATATCTAAAAAGCAGCTTAAAAAAAAGAGTGTTACTAGAAGTATAAACGACACATAAACATCATATACTCTGGACAACGTTCAGCATTCCATACAATTAACCCTTTCATGCACAGGTCACTACAGTGGACAGTTTATTCTATAGATGTTCTCTTGTATATTAATGGGTTTTGTTGTTTTAGTTCCATATCAGCCAACACAGTGGACGCTTATGCATCATCCCATACACTGACATTCATACCATTACTGTAACTATGCTGTTCTTGATAAACCTGATCTGCAGTGACATGTTTGAATGTGAATCAATTGTTATTTGTTAGACAAAAAGATTTTTTTTTTGCATATTATCTCCATGAAGTGAGTAATTACTAGCATTAGAATATGTTAAAATGTGAGAAGACATCAGATTAGCAGCATTAAAAATGTTTTTATTTCATTGTTTTCATATCACTTTCTGATATTGGGTTTTAAACACATGTTTCTCTACTTCAAAAATTAAATTTATGGATATTTTTGTAACTCCACAGAAAAAAAAACTCGATCACATTGTTTTTTTCATGGCTAAGGAGGAATAAAAACACTCAAAAAATAAATCTTGACTCAGGTTCTCACAATTCATGCATGAAAGGGTTAAATAACCCTCAACTTTAATCTGAGCTGTTATGAACATCTACATGATCAGTGAATTAAATGTAAGAAAATACCTGATTTATACTGATAAAATACAAAATACATTTTATTTATTTATTTATTTATTTGTTTGTTTGTTTGTTTTAAATATAGGATAATATTATAAATAAATTGTGATAAATCACTTAAGAAAGGCTAGATGTACACAAAATTACATTTCTGACATAAAAGTAATACTGGATCCTTACAGGTTAAATCAGTGTTTTTCAACCTTAGGGTCGGGACCCCACGTGGGGGTCACCTGGAATTCAAATGGGGTTGCCTGAAATTTCTAGTAATTGACAAAAAAAAAAAAAAAAAAAACTTCCTAAAAAATATATGGTGAGTTGAGAGAGACAATCCCAATCCATAAAAGACATGACAAACTGTGAAGCTGAAACTGCAGCACTGTGGTACTGTTTATCTTTCAAATGTTCATTGTGGTCAGTTTCAGATGCTGCAGCTCTTTCATAATTCATAGTTTGAGTTCTTGTTTGTTCAGTATTAATTGTCAGCCTTGGAAATCCAAGCTGGACTGACTGTACATATCCTGACCAAGGAAAATAAAATTCTCACTTTGTGCAGTAATCTACACCTGGCTTTACCGTCCATAATAACATACGTTATATAGCTTAATTGTCATCTAAAATTTCATAATAATATATATATTTTAGACCCTAAATATCATCTAAAATTAACGTTTATTTGCAACATAGTATAGCAAACTATTACATGATCAAAAACAATTAATTTTAGCAAAAAAATGTCAGAAATTTGTGACGTTAAAATGGGGTCCCGAGACAAAAAGGTTGGAAACCACTGGGTTAACTCGTCCCCTTTGTGTGCAACTGGTCCAAGTATATTTAACTCCTTTTGTTTTCTTTACTTTATTCTAACATGGTTTACTTCCTGTTTTTTCCTACTCCTGTAAATCGATTTTAACATCGGAGTAAAATAAAATTCATCACCAAAGCACACCTGTCACTCCTCGAGCCTTCCAAAGTTTTCCAACAGCCCAACCACCTCTTTTTCATGTTCCTCCTTCTGTCCAGAAAAGTGAGTTTTTTCCGCTGGCAATGCATCTCTACATCAACCTGAAAGACTGACGGCTTCTTGGTTTATGTCCAACACACAGGCCTGACTGGAAAGAGGCAGTGAGTTGCAAACTACGTAGAACCTCAACTGAGACAGGAATCGAGAATGCACTGCACATCCACAGAATGCTGAATGGTGGCAAATCCCTCCTGTTTTGGGGCGTAAGTCGGAATATCAATACATAATATGGAAATTAAATCTACTTTACATTCAGATTAAAATCATAGTGGGAGAACTGTTTTTTAGGTTTGGAAGTAACAGTTACTTTTACTGTTGAATAATCTGTTGAAATTTTTTTGACTCTGAGATTAGGTGTCTCAGAGGAAAGGAAGGCATTTGACACAATTGATCACTCAATATTACTCCGGAAATGTGAAATGTATGGTATAAGAGGTGTGACGCAAAACTGGTTAAAAAGTTATTTACAAAATAGGTCTCAGTATGTATCAATTGGAAATACAAATTCACAACTTAGAAAAGTAACATGTGGGGTCCCACAAGGTTCAGTTCTGGGACCCAAGTTATTTATACTTTATCTAAATGATATTTTTATGGCATCTAGTAAGTTAAAATTTACAATATTTGCAGATGATACTAATTTGCTTTATTCGGGAGTAAATATGAAACAAATATTAGAAACTGTGGAAAAGGAATTGAGCAAATTAAAAACATGGTTTGATGTAAATAAGTTATCACTTAATGAAGATAAAACAAAATTTATGGTTTTTGGTGGCGCTAGGGGAAGTGATGATATAAAACTGAAAATTAATGAAATTGAAAGGGTATATGAAACAAAATTTTTGGGAGTGATTATTGACCATAAACTCTGTTGGAAACCACAAATAGAATATATCAAACGCAAAATGTCCAAAGCTGTTGCGATTCTTTATAAAACTCGAGACTTGTTAAGCAAAAAATGTTTGCATATGTTGTATTGTTCACTTGTAATGCCATATATGTCATACTGTGTGGAAATATGGGGCAATGTGTATAAAACTAATTTAGACCCAATAATTAAACTCCAAAAAAAACCTATTAGAGTCATAAACAAAGCTGGTTATCTCCAATCAAGTAATCCACTTTTTGTAGAATCTGGTTTACTAAAATTTCTTGACATTGTATATTTAAAAACAATGGAATTTATGTTTCGCGTTAAAAGTAAAAACCTTCCTTTTTGTATTCAGAAAATTTTCAAGTTAAGAGAAGGACATTATAATTTAAGAGGGATGTTTGTGTTTGAAAAATGTAAAGTAAGAACAAATGTTAAATATCACAGTGTTTCAGTTATTGGTGTCAAGCTATGGAACGAACTGAAGGATGAAGTGAAACTGTGTAGCTCACTGTTGAGTTTCAAAAAGAATTTAATTGGTCAAATTATGAAGGGCTATGAAAGTAATATGATTACAAAATAACTTATTACACTGAATGTAGTATAATTTAAGTTTAAGTATTTATCTGCTGCAACTTAAGGTGTGGACATGGACTAAGGATGTAAATAGGAGAAGCAGAAATAAGCCTCCGGCTTCAGCTTCTTCCTTTTTCAGTTACAAAATGTGTTAATTTTATGTTTGTTTGTTTTTTTTTAATATGTAGGTGTTTTGTTTTGTTGTTTTTTTTTTTTAATATGTATGTGTTTTGTATTTTGTATTTAACTGAAATAAACATTCATTCATTCATTCATTCACATACTTTAATAAGAAGACTTAGAAAACACATGACAAAAGTGTTTGTTAGCTCATGTTTTCAATGTGCACGATATGGACAAAAGTATTGGGACACATTGGATTCAGGTGTTTCTTTTCTAACAAGGGTCTGGGATATGCCAGAATATAGTTTTATATTGTGTTAAATATCATTGCGTTGGTTAGTTTTCTTTATCTTTGCTTCCAAAATGCCTCAGAGACAGTTTTTACTTGATTTCTCTCAATCTTCTTATTATTATTATTACCCCACCCCCCAAAGGGGAGGGTATTGTTTTTGTTTTTGTTTGTTTCTTTGTTTGTTAACATTTTAGCAGCAAAACTATTGGTTCAATTCAAACCATATCATGTTTATGGATTGCCAGGGACCCAGAGTAAATGTGATTGCATTTTGGGAAAATTAGGTCAAAGTGAAACATTTTTATGAATTTTTTAAATCTGTTTTTTCCCCCATTTACTTATAATGGGCAAAATTTCAAATTTCTACAAAAAACATCAATTTTGTTTCAATTTACTTCAAACTTGGCACATATATAGAGGCAATTGTTATACATCACTGACATAAAGCTAAATCATATGTATTTTTTCGCATTTTGGTTAAAAAAAAAAAAAAAAAAATCCACCATTTATGTTTATGTTTATGTTTACGCATTTGGCAGACGCTTTTTTCCAAAGCGACTTACAGGGGAAAACCAATTAAATCACTCAATCAATCAAATTTTATTTATATAGCGCCAGATCACAAAAAAGTTATCTCTTGACATTTTATATATAGAGTTGGTCAAAACCAGACTCTAAGTCAATTTACAGAAACCCAACAGAATCCTCCTGGAGCAAACACTTGTGACTGGTGACAGTGGCGAGGAAAAACTTCCCTTTAACAGCAGAAACCTCGAGCAGACCCAGACTCCTGGAGGATGGCCGTCTGCCTTGACCAGTTGGGGTTAAAGAGAGAGAGTAGAGAAGGGGAAAAAGAGAGAGCGATAGAGATAGAGACTGGGGGAGAGGGGGAGAAGGGGGGAGTAGGGGGAGACACATGGAGGCGGTTGAGGATAAGTGAGTGGTGATGATGAGGGCAGGGAAGAGGCAGGACCACCGCAGCAGGTCCAGAGATAATCGTGAAAGAATCTGTGGTTGTCCTGGGAAAAACCTTATTAGAATATTTAAAATGGAATGTTTGAAAGTGCTAGGACAGGAGGTGCTCTCGGAAGAGCTGGGTCTTCAGGAGCTTCTTGAAGATAGGCAGGGATGACTCTGTTCTTGTAGCACTTGGTAGAGCGTTCCACCAACGTGGAACGACCCATGAAAAGAGCCTGGATTGTCTTGTACAAGGTCTGGGGACCACCAGACTACGTTCCCCAGACGAGCGGAGTGGTCGTGGGGCGACATAAGCTTTTATTAGTGCACCTAAGTAGACAGGAGCAGACCCACGGAGAATTTTGTAGGCTAGGATTAAAGATTTGAATTTGATGCGGGCAGCTATGGGTAGCCAGTGTAACTCAATGAGTAAGGGGGTGACATGTGCCCTTTTAGGCTGATTGAAGACCAGACGTGCTGCTGCATTCTGGACCATCTGTAGTGGTTTGACAACACAAGCTGGGAGGCCCGTTAGATGAGCATTGCAGTAGTCAAGACGGGAGATAACCATAGTCTGCACCAGGAGCTGGGTGGCCTGTTCGGTTAGGTATGGCCTGATCTTTCTTAGGTTGAACAGAGTGAAACGGCATGATCGGGTGACAGAGGCAACGTGATCCGTGAAGGTCAACTGATTATCAATCATGACTCCCAAGTTACGTACTACACTGGTAGGAGCCAGAGGTATGGAGTCAATAGTGATGGAGATGTCCTGCTGTATGGTTGGCTTAGCTGGGAAGACCAGCAGTTCAGTTTTGGACAGGTTCAGCTGAAGGTGATGGGCTTTCATCCATGCAGATATGTCAGAGAGACAATCTGAGATCTGCACTGAGACTGTGGAGTCATCAGGTGGGAATGACAGATAGAGCTGGGTATCATCAGCATAGCAATGATATGAGAAGCCGTGTGAGTGGATGATCTGACCGAGTGAGGTGGTGTATATGGCAAAAAGGAGGAGGCCCAACACAGAGCCTTGGGGGACCCCCGTGGTGAGGCGGTGAACTGCTGATGTGTGCCCTAGCCAGGACACACTGAAGGACCGACCAGTAAGGTAAGATTGAAACCAGGAGTGTGCGTGGCCTGTGATGCCCATGTTCCAGAGTATGGATAACAGGATATCATGATTGACAGTGTCAAATGCTGCTGATAAGTCCAGTAGAATGAGTACTGAAGACTTGGCTGCTGCTCTAGCCTCTTTCAAGGCTTCTGTCACAGACAACAGAGCCGTTTCAGTGGAGTGGCCGATTTTGAAGCCAGATTGGTTGATGTCAAGGAGGTTATTTTGGGAGAGGAATTCTGTGACCTGTTTGAAAACCGCCCTTTCGATGAGCTTAGAAAGGTATGGGAGGAGTGAGACTGGTCGATAATTCTCCACTTGAGTGGGGGTGAGGGAAGGTTTTTTGAGTAGTGGTGTTACCTGCGCTTGTTTAAATACTGTAGGAAATGTTCCTGAAGTCAGTGAAGCATTAATCACATGTGTGATTGGTGCTGTGATAGTAGGGGCAACAGACTGTAAGAGGTTGGATGGAATAGGGTCCAACAGGCATGTTGTAGGACAGCTAGAGGAAAAGAGTTTAGACACCTTTTACCTTTTACCATTTACCTGACATTGTGGTACTCCGCCATTATAAAGGAGTCAAAAGAGTCAAAAAAAAAAAAAAGCATCCATAAAAAATGTGTCATTTCAAATGAACTCATTCTGAAAAAAACAAACAATACAAAAACAAACTTGTTTAATAAATGAATGCCATTGAGAAACTGATTAAACATTACCCACAATGCATTGTGGGCATTGAAAAAAAGAAAAAAAAGAAAGGAGAGACGACATCAACAGATGCAGCAGAGTATACAGTTCTAAGTTTCTCTAAAGTTTCAGTTTACAGTTTGTTTGCCACCATACTTTGAACTTTGTGTGTGAAAAGCAAGTAAGGATTTAAGTTATGAACATGGTTTATTTAGTGAATTATACCTGTCTTATCTGTTAATTGGTGTCATGCCCAGTTCATTTGCACATTTAATGAGGAGCTGCCAATGTGGTTGCGTTTTATAGAAATAAATGTGAATACTGCCCTGATTAATGGTATATTTATGTTAGTATGTTGTAGATAGACACTGATAGTTTATTATTATTTGTGTTGTAGAACCACACTGGCTTCAACTTGTAACAGAAGAAAACAACTGTCAATCTAAGTCAACGGTATTAACCTTTAGGGGTCCACAGTCACGGCCCCGTTAACTGAATCACATGGCATTTTCAACACGTTGCAGCATCGGAAGTCGATCACGTAGACAGTGGCAGGGGGGCAGTTGCATTCATCGCATTTGATGTTGATAGAGGAAATACAACCAGAGATATGACGCTTTGAAACCGAAGCAAATAAACGTGACTAAAAGTATGAAAATGAGCTGTGTGTGTGTGTGTGTGGGGGGGGGGTATTAGATTTCTTACCATATGTTCGTCATTTTTTTGTCCCATCACAGGCAACGGTGAGAATGCCCCCCACCTGAACCTGATGCAGAAATTGGGAGGCCCAGGGGGATGAGAAAACCGGGCAAAACGCCTATGTAGATACACTTTTGTGTCAAATATTTGAGTATAGTTTTAATTTATTACAATTTTAATTTTATATATCGAATATTTGAAACCAATATTCACTTTTAAAGTCTTTGAAAAGGTTCATAAATCATTTAGCATCTTTGTGTTATTTATGCAATAAATTATATACATTTTTCAAGTCGGATTTTAGACATAGTAGGTTAAAGTGAAAAAATAATAGGTAGGTGAGATAGATGAAGTTATGCTGAGAAAAAGATACCAAACATGGGTATAACAAACATTTCTTTATATAGTATATCAGGGGTGTCAAACTCATTTTAGTTCAGGGGCCACATACAGCAAAAAAAAGATCTCAAGTGGGCCGGAGCAGTAAAATAATTCCATTATAACTTATAAATAATGACAACTCCAAATCAATCTCCTTGTTTTAAAGTTACAGTATGAAAATATTTACATTTTCAAATGATCCTTTCATAAAAAAAAATAAGAATAAACTGATCAACCCTGTTGAATTTGAAATTAAAATAAATAAATAAGTGCAATTTTGACAATATTATGCCTCAATTTATCATTTGTACATCTGCATTACAGATCACAGTGGATTTAAAAGGACACAAATCCTTTATATTTTATTGTTTTTTTTTTAATGTTTTTCTGATGGTTTTATTGGTTTTTTTTTGTGTACAGCACTTTGGCCAACTGTTGTTACTTTTTAACCCTTTCATGTATACTGGTCACTACAGTGGACACTTATTCTACAGCTGTTCTCTTGTATATTCATGGATTTTGTTGTTTTGTTTTGTTTTGTTTTTTTACACATATCTTTATTAAAGTTTTAAGACATTACATATCGTTTCTGAGATGAATTGGTAACATTGTGTAGATCTCCCCTGAGTGTAATAGTTATAGTTTTCATGCAATTATCAGTAAATGCATGTTTCTTCGCTTCAAAAATTAAATGCATGGTGTCCAGCTGAGTGGACATTTTTTGCAACTTCATGAAAAATAGGTTCCCAAGAATTTTTTTTTATTATTATTACTATTTTTTTTTAAATGTATTATTATTATTATTATTATTTTTTTTTTTTTAAACTTTTTTTTAATTTATTTATTTTTTATAAGAACATTTTCAATCACATTGTTTTTTTCATGCCTAAAGAGAAATAAAAACACTCAGGCAAAAAATCTTGATTAAGGGTCTCACAATTCAGGCATGAAAGGGTTAACGTTGGATTGGATTATATTTAGTCACATAGTTCAACAGGCATATTATTGATAAAATTTGGGAATTTGGAGTTATCATTATTTATAGGCTATTAAGTTATGACTTTACCAATCCGACCCTCTTGATATCAAATTGGGCTGAGTCTGACCTCTGAACTAAAATGAGTTTGACCCTTGACCTTTAAATCTTCAGTGTAATTTTTGCTTTTCACAAATTCATCCCGTGGACCACAATAGAACAGTTGGTGGGCTGGATTTGGCCCACGGGCCGTGTGTTTGTCACCTGTGTAGTGTATAAAGGCAAAATACTCAAAAATGGCCAAAATAGCCTCAGACCCCTTAAGGCACAGGTGGCCCGGGGGCCAAATCCAGCCCGCCAAAGGGTCCAATCCGGCCCGTGGAATGAATTTGCAAAGTGCAAGTTAGGGCATCAAACTCAAAAATAATATCATAATAACCTATAAATAATGACAGCACCATTTTTTTCTCTTTGATTTAGTGCAAAAAAACCATTAAATTCTGGAAATGTTTACATTAACAAACTATCCTTTAAAGTATGAATAACTTGAATATGAACAACCTGAAATGTCTGAAGAAAATTAAGTGTAATTTAAACAATATTCTGCCTGTTACTAAATGTTTTGTGCCTTTGTAGATCTGACCTATAATGCATATGTATAAATGATAAGTCGAGGCAGAATATTGATAAAATTGTACTTATATTTTCTAAACAAATTCCATTTTTTTCAGGTTATTCACATCCTTTTTGTTTGGATAGTTTTTAAATGTAAATATTGGCATAATTGAATGTTATTTTTTGCACTAAAACAATTTGGAGTTGTCATTATTTATTGGTTATTATGTTATTATTTTACCTGTCCGGCCCACTTCTGATTAAATTGGGCTGAATGTGGCCCCCGGAAGAAAATGAGTTTGACACCCCTGCCTTAAGGTTACATCTCAAGAAATCACCAACGACTCATTATTTGGAGTTCTAACCAGACTCACAACAGTGATTCGACAATTACAACCAGCACAACAGTTTCTATCTTTCACTTTCTATACATGCATCCTACTATGGTTGAACTACAGGCCCAGTATCGGTACAAAAATATTAATAATGACATTGTAATATGAACGTATTTGTAATCAGAATTGATGTACTACATTAATGGAAGTGTGTGATAGACAAACGTTGATTCAAGTTTTAATGCGAACACTAATCAACGTCCAAACGCAGACACCGACATGAATGTATTTATCAAAATCAAAGGCAATAAAGGAACATAGCGGAAGGTACTCGAGACTTGTAATTACAGAACGCAGCGTCGCTTTGAGCTTGACCTTACAGGGGTGATGAATGGTGCAAGTTCTATCCATGACATACAAGCAGAGAGTCATCAATGTTTGCGGGCCACGGCGAAGTATGAGGTAATTAATCATGCAACATGGGCGTGATAGGTCCTGATTTTAATTAACGGTAAAACACATGTTCTTGTCCGTCTCTGGGGAAAACTCAAAGTATTGTTCTGAGGCTGAAGCCGTCTCGGAATATTCATCATCTGACCATTTGAGTTTATTCCGACAGCTATCCGTTAAAACCTGAGAGCTGTATCACAATTATGACAAGTGTTGGAATTATCAAGAAGCTTATGTTGCCAAGTAACGCTTTGAAACTCGGGGAATTAAAAGAGCATTTAAGTGTTTTTCTGCATTCGATGAAGCGTTTTGGATGTATTTGAAGAAACGCCATCTCGACTTCAAGCCTCTGTTATGGGCGCTCTGCAGCAGGCGATAACATTTAAAGGCCAGGGTTGCTAGGAGACATATCATCAACCTCTGTGGTGCACCGCTGATTGAAGAACATCATGTCACATCATGTCCTTGTATGCACTGCAAAACTTCAAGAATATACCGAGTCTAGCTTTTATTACATTTATTTTGGTCCTGGTTTGTCCTTGTTTTTTTTGTCCTGCTTCCACATGCTCACATTTGTTGGGTTGACACTTGCCCCTTTCAAAAAAAACCCAAAACAAAACACATGGAGGAACCTATTAATTCCATCCTACTCTAGAAACTTCAAAATAAGTGGCTTAGTTTGTCAGCTAATTTTAGAAGACAGATTTCTGCATGTGTTAGTCATGTTAACCCTTTATAGGGCACTCATAGAAATACTCTGAGAGTAAAAAAAAAAAAAAAAAATCAACCATAGTGTGTTATTGGAGGACATAACAAGACTTTATTCCTTTTTTGACAATTTTGAACATTTTTTATCATTATGCAGAAAATCAAGGCCAGTGAAGTTACCATATTTGGTTCCTTGCCCATAAGTGGTAAAATAAATAAATAAATAAATGTGTGTGTGTGTGTGTGTGTGTATATATATATATATATATATATATATACACACACACACACACACACACACACACACACATATATATATATATATATATACACACACATATATATATATATACATGTATATATATATATATATATATATATATATGTATGTATATGTATGTATATGTGTGTATATATATATATATATATATATATATATATATATATATATATATATATATATATATGTATATATATGTATATATAAAGATGTAAGGTGAAAGAAACACTGTATTATGTAATATAACATCACTTTTAGAACATTAGACTTTATTAAGTAATATTGTTAGTAATATAAGACTTAACTTTTGTGAATTTTTTTTTTTTAATCAAGGTCAATGAAGTTATCATATTTGGTTCTTTGCCCATAAGTGGTAAAATAAATAAATATATAAAAACATTTAAGGCAGTGGTTCTTAACCTGGGTTCGATCGAACCCTAGGGGTTCGGTGAGTCAGTCTCAGGGGTTCGGCGGAGGTCAAGACACACACTTGACTCATGAGTCAGGTGTGTGTGTCGGGCTAGGTCTGTGTATGTAAACAAACGGCTTCGGAGACTCTTTCTCTGATTGACATCCAATATACATGGTGTATTGTTGCTTATAGCACTACAACACAATCCAGAAGTGTTTATAATCTCTTCCATTCGTCTGACGATGAATTATTTGAGTATTTTCCACATCGTTGTTATGACTTTTGCTACTTCCTGTTAACCACGGAGGCAGCCATGTGTAGCGTTTGTTTACATTTTTCGGTCACCGCACTGGTCAGTTACAATCATGTGACGACCGACGCACCGTTGCGGATGGAGAAATCGTATTACGCTAAAGCCATCAGTCACACTGATTTGCAGTAAATATTCATTATTATTGTAGCCTGATGGAAATTAGGCGATGGGTGTGAGTTAAAATGTTAAAGATGATAAATAGCATAAATACAATAAGTTCATTATTGGAATACATAAGGTTAAAAATTAAAACCATTTCAGTGTGGTAGTATTAAAAAAGGTCATGTCTTTGTGAAAAGGTATGGAATTTGTTGTGAGTTCATGCACTGTATTGGTTTTGTTCTTTGAACACAGTGATGTTAATGCACGGTTCATTTTGTGCACCAGTAAAACATATACCTGTGTCTTGAATTTGAAAAAAATCATTTTATTTTTTAATAAAGAAGGGTTCGGTGAATGCGCATATGAAACTGGTGGGGTTCAGTACCTCCAACAAGGTTAAGAACCACTGATTTAAGGTGAAAGAAACATTGTTTTTTTTTTAACATTAGAACATCATTTTTAGAACATTAGACTTTATTAAGTAATATTGTAAGTAATATAAGACTTAATAACTTTGTGAAATTCTTATTTTGTCACATACATAAACTGCCTTTAACCCATCACTAGATCATGCATCAGGTCAGGTGCCCAAGGAGCAAATGGTGGTGGTGGGGGTTAAGTGCCTTGCTCAGTGCAGCCAACAACTCTAAGCCAGTCTAGGGAATTAAACTGGCAACCCTTTGGTCACAAGGTGACTCTCCAGCCATCTAGGCAACGGCTGTTATGTAGAAAATTAGAAAATCAAGGTCAGTGAAGTTACCGTATTTGGTTCCTTGCCCATAAGTGGTTAGTTAAATAAATAAATAAATAAATAAAAACATGTAAGGTGAAAGAAACATTGTTTTGTTTTGTTTTTTACATTAGAACATCACTTTTACAACATTGGACTTTATTTAGCAATATTGTAAGTAATACAAGACTTAACTTTTGTGATTTTTAAAAAAAAAAAAAAATAAATAAATAAATAAATAAATAAATAAATAAATAAATAAATAAATAAAAATAATAAAATAAAATAAGTAAAAAACATGCAAGGTGAAAGAAACATTGTGTTTAAGAACATTAGAACATCACTTTTAGAACATTAGACTTTATTTAGTAATATCGTAAGTACTATAAGACTTAATTTTTATGAATTTCAAAAAAATGATAAATAAAATAAATAAAAATAATAAAATAAATAAATAAATACATAAAAACATGTAAGGTGAAAGAAACATTGTATTTTCGAACATTAGAACATCACTTTTGGGACATTAGACTTTATTAAGTAATATTGTAAGTAATATAAGACTTTATTACTTTAGTGAAATTTTTAATTTTTTCATTGTTATAGAATAGAATAGAATCTTTATTTTGTCAGTAGTAATTACATTGTGTGCCGGCTGGGAAGTTTCTTTGCACTGCAAACTTTCACAGATCAGCTGACGTCGCTTAGCAACCGGGACCATAAGTGACCGGACTACTTGCGGAGTGATATGAAAGATGCGAATCAGAGGTAAAAGAACCCATTTTCCTTGACAGTGGTGCAATAAACATTTTGTGAAAAAAATCATGACAGAGAATCGTGATCTCAATTCTAAGCAAAAAAATCGCGATTCAGATTTTTGCCAGAATTGTGCAGCCCAAGTATAAATGTACATAAACCAATATGCAGGGTGGGGAAGCAAAATTTACAATGAACATTTAGTTGTTTTTTCTCAGCAGGCACTACGTCAATTGTTTTGAAACCAAACATATATTGATGTCATAATCATACCTAACACTATTATCCATACCTTTTCAGAAACTTTTGCCCATATGAGTAATCAGGAAAGCAAACGTCAAAGAGTGTGTGATTTGCTGAATGCACTCGTCACACCAAAGGAGATTTCAAAAATAGTTGGAGTGTCCATAAAGACTGTTTATAATGGAAAGAAGAGAATGACTATGAGCAAAACTATTACGAGAAAGTCTGGAAGATACTATTAAAGAAGAATGGGAGAAGTCGTCACCCGAATATTTGAGGAACACTTGCACAAGTTTCAGGAAGCGTGTGAAGGCAGTTATTGAGAAAGAAGGAGGACACATAGAATAAAAACATTTTCTATTATGTCAATTTTCTTGTGGCAAATAAATTCTCATGACTTTCAATAAACTAACTGGTCATACACTGTCTTTCAATCCCTGCCTCAAAATATTGTAAATTTTGCTTCCCCACCCTGTATGTGTGTAACAACGTTTTATCATATACCTTGAAAACATCAGTAAACCAGCACTTTTGTATTTGTTTTCCAATTAATCTTTTTAAAATGCATAACATTTAGCCCATTTAATCTCTGAGGTAGATAGATCATTCATTAAAAAATAAAATTAAAATTAAAAATTATGTTATCAGTTTGGATCTTTGTCTAGTTTGCTAGAGAGTGACATAAATAATGTCTTTGTGTCAAGTTCCATGACAATAAAATTCCATTCACTTGGTGGCTTTTTTTGGCTTTAATATAAGAGTTATTGATGAAAAATGAGTCTTTATTAAATGTTGAGTTGGCGTTGAAGGAGGTACAGTCCTGCAGTCAAATGGTGACATGTCATTAGCCAGGAAAGGCTAAACTTTAGACGACTAAGAGGTTCCAGAAATGGATGTATGAGGTACTTATATCCTTAATAAGTGCATTACTTACTGTGCAGGGTGGTTTTAAAGGGCCCAGACTAATGTGTTTATCAGCTTTTTCCACCATTTATAACTGCAGATATGGAAGGCTGTCAAAGTCTGATTGTAATGACACCCTTTGGTTTCTGAAATGTTGTTGTAAAGCCAGTAGTTTGAGTTTTAGCCGTCTCCATGGTGACTTTTTTGAGCCAGAAGTGGCAAAACTACAGGATCCTGATGGGTCAGAGGTGAACTAACACTAAACACTAGCCTACTGACTCAGAAAAACCCTGCTTAATAAGGTCATTTGACTGTCTTGTTAGTGGAACAGTCAAGCTGATCTGTCAGAGAGAAAAATGAGTTATATTTAATAAACCAACATTCACAGAGTCCGACTCAGTGGGCGAGCAGGCTGTCACACAGACCTGTCAATCACAGCTCGACATGGGAGATGTCAACATTTCTCTTCGCCATGAGATCTGATTAATGGAGGAAATTACAGATGGCCCACCAGATCACTTATTACAGGGTCCAAATAAAACAGATATGACCAGAATAAATGAATCATTTTAGAAGTAAGTCTATAGGAGCCTGGCCTTTTTGAAGCCCACCCCAGTGGCCATCAGTGGTATTACAACTGTAACCCATAAAGACCCAGTGCTACTTTTATGGCAATTACAAAAAGGAATTGTTCCCTTTATTTAGCTTTTCTTAAGTGATTTATCACCATTTATTATAATATTATCCTGTGTTTTGTGTTTGTTTGTTTTTCCTAGTGTTTTTATAACATATTGAGTCATCCCCTGTAAGTCGCTTTGGAAAAAAGCGTTTGCCAAATGCATAATCATAAACATAAACATCCAGAAAAACAAAATAAAGTCATCGGTTTTTCTTTTTTTAATACCCAAACCCATGAACATTCCCACCCTATTGCACTATAAAAAATATGATAGTTAATAATAAATAAGAAAATAAATAAACAAACAAATGAATAAATAAATAAATAAGGAACACAGATGTTAGTCACAGACTCGTATTTGTATTTTGTGTTTTTTTTACGTCAAAATCAGGTATTTTCCTGTATTTAATTTGCTGATCATGTAGATGTTCATAAAAGCTCAGACAATGCAGTGGCGGCTGCTCGTCTTTCAGACAGGGGAAGCTCATTGTTGGCTTACATAAAAAAAAAAAAAAAGCCAAGTTATTTAAACATAAATTCAGCCCTCTGTTCCTTTTCAAGAAAATGGTCAGTGACCTCATCGTACCAAGTAAACATGAAAACGTTGAAATTATGTTAAATTGAAACAAGGAAGTCCAATGAGTTTGTTTTATTTACAGTGCAAGAAATGAACAAGTAATTTCGTAGTGGTTTCTCTCTCGATTTCACAGCAGAATGTGTGACAGTATTAAACTGAACTGTGTCAGTGAAGGAATAGATCTCAAAATAGCTGTCAATCAAACGGGATTCAGCGTTTTGACTGATCAGCACATGGAAGCCCGGAGTCCAGCCCAGCCGAGCTCCACCCACAGCTCCATTCACCCCCAGAGATGCCTGGCGTCTGGGGGTGGGACAGCATTGTGGCATTTATCCAATTACTGTCCAGTTTTGAGGCAATGAAAAAAAACTGTTCCACTCAGTCCCATTGAAGTGCATGGACGCTGAGTGTCTACGGGCAAATGCACTGAGCAGAGATCAAATGAGAAAACAGCGCAACGGGAATGTATGAGAAGTGAACAACATCGAGTCTGTTGATTTGCGATAAAGCTGATTCTGAACGAACTCGTCTGTGAGATGAACGTGTTCTAACACATTTGTAGTCAATGAAATGTGAACACAACCGAACATATTTAACCATTTAATTTTCATAATTTTAGGGGAAGCTGAGCTTCCCTTGCAGCCTATGAGAAATCGCCTATGTGACAATGTGATATTCAGTTTATACTTCTTCCTCCTCCTTTTCAACCATGCAAAATTCAGACTTGCACGTACTTGAAGATAGATTCTGTTCATTTAAATGCTATTTTGTTTTTGTCTTATTTTGCTTTGTTTTGATTTTGATTCTTTGCATGTTCTAAATAAGTAAATTGTTTTTACACAAAGTCTTTCCTTTTTCTTTTCTTTGTCATTTACGCAGAAACCTCACGTAGTCCAGTCCAATGCATTAATTATGAAACCGTTCATCCCATAATTGGCAATCTGAGACAAATGGAGTTGTCAAGCAGAGATCGTGACTGTGTGATCCTCTAACTTTTCTCATTTCCTGCCTCTGTCTGTTGGAGGAACCTCCCTCTGCTGTCAGCACTTTCTGCTGCGTCTTCCATTTGGCACGGCACTTACCTGAAGAAGCTGAGCTGTCCTTTCTGTCTTCACACCGCCACACTCGCCCTCTCTCTCTCTCTCTCTCTTTGTCAGAGTTCTGTCCTCACCCTCTGTTTCATCCTCTTCCTCGACATCATCATCGTCGTCATCATCCTACACCTGGATATTAGTACCTGACTGGTGTGTGACTTATGAAATCACACTGTCAGGCTGTTAAATTGCGCTCTGGTCACAGAACTCTGACAAATGTGAAAAAACACGGATAAAGTAAAAGTCCAGCCTGTTCCGGAAACTTTAATGACGTACAGAAGTTTCAGAGTTAGAGCGCAGACTTGGCCAAAGACATAATTTAAGGTGAAACAGACTGAGATTCACCACAAATGTTACTATTTAAGACTAAATATTCCACACAGCTCCTATATTCACCAAAAACATTGTAGTTAGTATGTCTGGGAAACCTCACCAAAAGATCACATGTTTTTTTTTTGTTTTTGTTTTTTTTTTTGGGGGGGGGGGGTCATGATCTGCCACCTGAATCACAGTTCACCTCAACCAAACTACAACTTCGTCCGATCAAGCGGTAACACGTGGACACATTTGGTGTTCAACAGTCTCTGTCATGTAATCAGAGTAACTTATATGCATATATTATACATATTTGAGTAGGTATTTATAAGCACTTTAGCATTATGTATAACAATATTTGGGGAGATACAATTTTTTGGGTGAAAAATGTCAAATTACTGCTCAGTAACACGTGGACTTGATTGATTGATTGATTGATTGATATATTTATTTTGAATATGAATGTCAAAACAGAAGAAAATAAATAAACAAAACACTTAAACATAAGACGTATATTACATATTGAAAAAGGAGTGAGAAGAAGTACAACTTATAAACTCCCACCCCTTCTCCTTATATATTTAATAACAATAATAACCTTCCTAGTATAAGCAGATCTATACTATAAACCACAGGTGTCAAACATGGGCCAAATCCGGCTCACCAAAAGGTCCAATCCAGCCCGCGGGCTGAATTAGTAAAGTGCAAAAATTACAATTAACAATCAATGGTGTAAAAATAATTTTAATTCAGGTTCCACATACCGACCAATTAGATCTCTGTTTGGTCAGACCAGTAAAATATTATCATAATAACTTATAAATAATGACAACTGCAGATTTTTAGACATTTACAGTGGTGTGCAAAAATATTAGAACACTTGTCAAATCTTAAGAAACTGGTGGTTTATTTGTTCCCAGAGCCTGAATTTCATTTTTCGCCATTGCAAAAGGGAGAATATTTCACCTACAAATTTATCAGTCCAGTCCTTTTTTTTTTTTTTTTACATTTTACTCTAATATTTAGTGTGCACCCCCCCCCCCTTGGCACCAATCACAGCAGTGCATCTTTCTGGCATTGTGTTGATGTGTTTTCGAAGAGTTTCAACCCCAATGTCATTCCACGGAGTTTCCTTAGAGTTTCCTTAGATCACAGATGTCAAACATGCGGCCCGGGGGCTAAATCCGGCCCGCCAAAGGGTCCAATCTGGCCTGTAGAATGAATTTGTGAAGTGCAAAAATTACACTGAAGATATTAACAATCAATAGTGTAAAAATCATTTTACATACACATATAAACCAATTAGATCTCAATTGGGTCAGACCAGAAAATACTGTCATAATAACCTATAAATAATGACAACTGCAGATTTTATCTTTTGTTTTAGTGAAAAAAAGTTAAATCACATGAAAATGTTTACATTAACAAACTATCCTTTTACAAAAACAAATGTGAATAACCTGAACAAATATGAACAACATGAAATGTCTGAAGAAAAGTAAATGCAATTTTACAAATATTACACCTGGTACTATATGTTTTGTGTATTTGTAATTGTAATTTAAGTTGCAACACACATGTAAATGATAAACTGAGGCAGAATAATGTTAAAATTGCACTTGTTCTTCTTTAGATATTTCAAGATGTTCATGTTTTTCAGATTTCTAAGGAAATGTCGCAGATGTAAACATTATCATAATGTAATTTTACATTTTTCACCGTTATTATTTTACTGATCCGGCCCACTGGAGATCATATTGGGGTGAACATGGCCCCTGAATTAAAATGAGTTTGACACCCCTGCTATATACCATAATATGACTGATACCTACTATTAAATAATTTGGTTGCTGGCTTTTATATTATTATGAACAAATATAATATGATTTACATAAACACATAATAGAATAGCACGTGTATGTTTATGTTTATGTTTATGTTTACGCATTTGGCAGACGCTTTTTTCCAAAGCGACTTACAGGGGAAAACCAATTAAATCACTCAATCAATCAAATTTTATTTATATAGCGCCAGATCACAAGAAAGTTATCTCTTGACATTTTATATATAGAGTTGGTCAAAACCAGACTCTAAGTCAATTCTACAGAAACCCAACAGAATCCAACAGAATATGTAAATACATATTCATACACAGATCTATACACCCACACATATACATCTACATATATATACAAACACAAGCACACCTATAAGTACACATACATACACATACCGTATACTTGTACATCTTTATAACACCCAGTGATCCCCAATACCTCCCTCATCCCTGTACCTCTGAAAAATTGTGTCTCTGTACCTCCTTTTAAATTCTTTCATGCTTGGACATTGCTTTAACTCTATATTGACTTGAAATGGACATCATTTTTTTAGGCTTTACGCAAACATTGGAAACATCTGGTTCTCGACAGAAATTGATATCAAGTAGGACAAAACCATTTAGATATTATGTTCAACTATGCTGAAAATAAATTTTGGAGTCAAATATTGAAAAGTCTTTGTTTTATTGACATGAGAATGTGGTAACTTGTGGGCAGGTTGCCATAGTAACATGTGGACAACTCTTTACCATTGTATGCATCACCTACAATGTTTCAAAAGATCATTATTTTCTGAACGTTCTACTCAAATATCTGAATTATTAGTAAGTTGAAAATTAAAAATTGTGCTAACATGTGGACAGAGCCTTTTAAACAACTCACAAATGTTCAAACTCATAAATAATATTCAAAAAATAATGCAAATCTAATACTTGAAACTTAATCATCTATATAATCAGACTGAAAACATTTTCAAATTTTTTAGATATAATTTTTAGCGTCAAATTGGAGCTATGGCCGTAGTGTAAAAAGTCAGTTGTAATTTTTTTTCTCCAAGTGGTATTTTAAAAAGGATAACAGTTCCATAAAGTAGAGATCTTTAGCTAAAAAATGAGCCCACTGGATAAATGATGTGTGCAAATTTACTTTTTCGTGTTGATGTTCACTTTCATTTGATCGGACCCAACTAAGGTTTTCCTCTAGTTCTCTTTGTTTTTTGGAGGCTTAAACTGTGTATGAAGGCTATTAGCTGTTGTTGTATGACTAGAAACTGTGCATTTTTGCATCATTATGGACAATATCTACATGAAGTAAATACTAGGTGACATTCGCCTGTATGTATACATGTGTATCGTTTCTATTAATTACTTCTGTTTTGACAGATTAATTTCTCCTGCCAGATTTCTATAATGAATGAAAAATGTTTTCACACCAACTCATAACATGTCATAGTTCAGAGTCTGGACCTGCAGGTAACCGACTCATAGTCAGTTTTAATCATTATTTATTTACCTTTTTTCAGCAGCAAAACAACAAGTTGCATAAACTCTGCAAATAAATCCATGCTAAACCTTTATTGCAAACAGAGGCTTATGTATATGCATAAAAATACTGAAATAAACTCATTAGCCTAACAACCTGTGGTGCCTACATTAATGCTACAAACCCACAGACTGGTGGGTAAACACTGGGAAATAGTGTGATTACACCAATAAATAGGCTATTGAAACCAGTGTCAACTGGGAGGGAGCATTTTCACATGATTGTTCTTTATAGTTTTTAAGGATATGATCTTGATGGTGCCTTAAAAAATTAGATCATATCAGTGCTGTTGAGAAGAAACCCCAAAAGTCCGTTTTTGGTCCTTTTTTTTTTTTTTTTATTGAAAACAGTATCAGCTGGGAGGGAACATTTTGTATTATTTGGGGTTTTATGTATTTATCATATTTGATATTTATTTACTGAACTTGTTTTTTAATTACCTCCGCCAAGGAGGTGTTTTTGCCGGCGTTGGTTTGTCTGTTTGTTTGTCTGTCTGTCTGTCTGTGTGCAAGATAACTCAAAAAGTTATGGATGGATTTGGATAAAAAAATCAGGAAATATTGATACTGGCACAAGGAACAAATGATTAAATTTTGGTGGTGATCGGGGGTGGGGGTGGGGTCACGGGGGCCCACGGATCTGCCTTGGCAGAGGTCTGCACTCTCCGAGTGCTTCTAGTTTTAGTGTTTTTTTAATATATATATCAGTGGCAATTTCTCATAGACTGCAAGGGAAGCCTGGTGTCCCCTAAAATTCCGAAAATTAAATGGTTGAATATGTTCGGTTGTGTTGACATTTCATTGACTCCAAATGTGTTAGAACACGTTCATCTCACAGACGAGTTCGTTCAGAATCAGCTTTATCACAAATCATCAGACTCGATGTTGTTCACTTCTCATACATTCCCGTTGCGCTGTTTTCTCATTCGATCTCTGCTCAGTGCATTTGTCCGTAGATGCTCAGCGTCCATGCACTTCAATGGGACTGAGTGGAACAGTTTTTTTCATTGCCTCAAAACTGGACGGTAATTGGATAAATGCCAAAATGTTGTCCCGCCCCCGGACGCCGGGCGTCTCTGGGGGTGAATGGAGCTGTGGGCGGAGCTCAGCTGGGCTGGACGCCAGGATTCCACGTGCTGATTGGAGGATCTTTGGAAAGGCTCAATCCCGTTTGACTGACAGCTGTTTTCAGATCTGCTCCTTCACTGACACAGTTCAGTTTAATACCATCGCACATTCTGCTGTGAAAGAGAGAGAAACCACTACGAAATTACTTGTTCATTTCTTGCACTGTAAATAAAACACACTCATTGTACTTCCTTTTTTCAATTTGACATAATTTCAACATTTTCTTGTTTACTTGGTACGATAAGGTCACTGACCATTTCCTTAAAAAGGAATGGAGGGCCGAATTTATGTTGAAATAACTTGACCTTTTTTGTTTTTTTTTAATGTAAGCCGACAATGAGCGTCCCCTCTCTGAAAGATGGGCAGCTGCCACTGACATATATATATATATATATATATATATATATATATATATATATATATATATATATATATATATATATATATACAGACACACACACATACAATAAAGCTGACACATTGGCTACAGTATGTGTTTGTAGCTGCCGTCATCCACAGCAGTGCATTGCTTACCTTCCATGTTGATACACCTGTCTGCTTCTTCAAACTATACCCATACAAACCACCATCTACTGCAGGCAAAACACTGACTACACAACCCCCACGACAAATAATATGTCCATGTCTGTTTTGGCTGGTACGGCACAGTCTATCTTCTAGCAAAAAACCACTTGTGCAGAAAGACAAGGCGTCTGTTTCACACATTAATTTATCACTGCGCTCCAATCGATGCTGCACTTTTCAGAGCACTACATTACTGCGGGTCAACTCATCACGTCTATATAATCATTCATGTCATAGTATTCCGGCAGACGCAGCGAGTATTCCAGGAAGCTCCGGGATGCCTCCCAGCCATGTTGTAGGTTAAGTTACCAGGCCAAGGGGATAATTGTATCAAGGATGAAGGTGTTTCACAGAGCTACAATGACACCTGCCTCAGACACAGGCAGCCCGGCAGCTGGAGGAACAGAAGGCCTTGATATGAAGAGAAAGTAGATGCTCTTCGGTTGGCTGACCCCATAGCTTGAGCCAAATTATTTACAATCAAAGCGCCATGTCATATCTGTTTAACATTCAGGATAGGAGTTATTCACTGCGGTGGCACTGAATGTCAATTGGAAAAGACACTGCGTTCTAAGAGCAACGGGTAAAATGCTGGCAGAAGGAGTGTGAAATATGAAAAGTAATGAAAAGCAGCAGATGCAGTTCTTTCACAGGGCGCTGAGGTGCCAAAAGTAAACGTCCTGACTTTTGTTGTCAAGATGCACCAAATGTTATTTTTATCAAATCCTCAAGCAATGACATTACAACAGAAACAAATGACCTCAAGGGGTTAGATCAGTCATTTATCTTAATGCATAATCATAGAGGGAGGGAAAAAAAACCCCAAAAACAATCAGTTTGTGCCAAGTTCTTTGCTCGATTCACTTAACGATGACGTTTATGATTCATGTACACATTTGTCTGTGTTGGATATGTCACATTCAGGACACACGAGACAGAAAGAGACAGAAACAGAGAAGATAGATAGGTTATCGGAAAAGCATGAGCAATGAATCCAAGGCTTTAAGCTCCTGGCTCACATTTAAATCAAACTATAAGAGAAAAGGTGCAGAGGGGAGCACACATATTTAACTGGTGTGTGAAAGTACTTGCATGGAAATATATGAATAGAATAGAATAGAATAGAATAGAATAGAATAGAATAGAATAGAATAGAATAGAATAGAACAGAATCGGAATTAGGAGTGCAAGTCCGGTCAGTGCAGAAATAACAAAACACCAGTACTTTAGAAAATAAGAACAGAGTGAATATAACATTACAAAGACTCAAAACAGGAGAAGAAAATAGAACACAAATTTTACAGTTTTACAAAGAAACATGAGAATAGAGCTGAGTAGAATGAAAAATAAAACTGGACAAAATATGCATGCAAATTTACAGTGTTACAGCATGTGACCGTATGTATATATATGAAAAATATTTCCAATAAGTATATCTGTGAAACAGTATGTATATCAATAAACAATCGTAACAGTATTTATATCTATGAAAATAGTGTGTATAACTATAAACAATCGTAACAGTATTTTTATCTATGAAAACAGTGTGTATATATCTATAAACAATATTAACAGAATGTGTATCTATAAACAATATTAACAGTATGTATATATATGAACACTATTAACAGTGTGTATATCTGTGAAAACTGTGTGTATATATCTATAAGCAATATTAACAGTATGTATACCTATGAACAATATTAACAGTGTATATATATATGAACAATATTAACAGTATGTATATATCTATAAACAATATTAACAGAATGTATATCTATAAACAATATTAACAGTATGTATACCTATGAACAATATTAACAGTATGTATATCTGAACAATATTAACTGGATGTATATCTATGAAAACAGTGTGTATATATCTATAAGCAATATTAACAGTCTCTATATCTATGAACAATATTAACAGTGTGTATATATCGATAAACAATATTAACAGTGTATATGTATGAAAACAGTGAGTATATATATCTATGAACAATATTAATAGTATATATATCTATGAACAATACTAACAGTACGTATTATCCATGAATAATGTGTGTGTGTCTATATATATATATATATATATATATATATATATATATATATATATATATATATATATATATATATATATATATATATATATATATATATATACAGTACAGGCCAAAAGTTTGGACACACCTTCTCATTCTTTGCATTTTCTTTATTTTCATGACTATTTACATTGTAGATTCTCACTGAAGGCATCAAAACTATGAATGAACACATGTGGAATTATGTACTTAACAAAAAAGTGTGAAATAACTGAAAACATCTCTTATATTCTAGTTTCTTCAAAGTAGCCACCCTTAGCTCTGATGACTGTTTTGCACACCCTTGCCATTCTCTTGATGAGCTTCCAGAGGTAGTCACCTGAAATGGTTTCCTAACAGTCTTGAAGAAGTTCCCAAAGATGCTTAGCACTTGTTGGCCCTTTTGCCTTCACTCTGCGGTCCAGCTCACCCCAAACCATCTCGATTGGGTTCAGGTCCGGTGACTGTGGAGGCCAGGTCATCTGGCGCAGCACTCCATCACTCTCCTTCTTGGTCAAATATCCCTCACACAGCCTGGAGGTGTGTTTGGGGTCATTGTCCTGTTGAAACATAAATGATGGTCCAACTAAACGCAAACCAGATGGAATGGCATGTCACTTCAGGATGCTGTGGTAGCCATGCTGATTCAGGTTGCCTTCAATCTTGAATAAATCCCCAACAGCGTCACCAGCAAAGCACCCCCACACCATCACACCTCCCCCTCCATGCTTCACGGTGGGAACCAGGCATGTAGCATCCATCCGTTCACCTTTTCTGCGTCGCACAAAGACACGGCGGTTGGATCCAAAGATCTGAGATTTGGACTCATCAGACCAAAGCACAGATTTTTACTGGTCTAATGTCCATTCCTTGGGTTTCTTGGCCCAAATAATTCTCTTCTGTTTGTTGCCTCTCCTGAGCAGTGGTTTCCTAGCAGCTATTTGACCATGAAGGCCTGATTCACGCAGTCTCCTCTTAACAGTTGTTGTAGAGATGTGTCTGCCGCTAGAGCTCTGTGTGGTATTCATCTGGTCTCTAATCTGAGCTGCTGTTAATTTGCGATTTCTGAGGCTGGTGACTCAGATGAACTTATCTTCAGCATCAGAGGTGACTCTTGGTCTTCCTTTCCTGGGGCGGTCCTCATGTGAGCCAGTTTCGTTGGAGCGCTTGATGGTTTTTGCGACTGCACTTGGGGACACATTCAAAGTTTTTGAAATTTTCTAGACTGACTGACCTTCATTTCTTAAAGTAATGATGGCCACTCGTTTGTCTTTACTTAGCTGATTGGTTCTCGCCATAATATGTATTCTAACAGTTGTCCAATAGGGCTGTCAGCTGTGCATCAACCTGACTTCTGCACAACACAACTGATGGTCCCAACCCCATCAATAAGGCAAGAAATTCCACTAAGTAACCCTGACAAGGCACAGCTATGAAGTGAAAACCATTTCAGGTGACTACCTCTTGATGCTCATCAAGAGAATGCCAAGGGTGTGCAAGGCAGTCATCAGAGCTAAGGGTGGCTACTTTGAAGAAACTAGAATATAAGAGATGTTTTCAGTTATTTCACACTTTTTTGTTAAGTACATAATTCCACATGTGTTCATTCATAGTTTTGATGCCTTCAGTGAGAATCTACAATGTAAATAGTCATGAAAATAAAGAAAATGCAAAGAATGAGAAGGTGTGTCCAAACTTTTGGCCTGTACTGTATATGCAACATTATGTATATCCATCAATAGTATTAACAATATGTTGCTTATAAAAACAGTATGTATATCTATGTAAACAGTATGTATACCTATGAACCAAGTCTGTATAAAAATAGTGCATTTATTATTAATAAATATCAAATAAATATTGCATTGTTATTGCAGAACAGATTACTGCACGACTTACTGTACCAAATTCACATTTGAAAGGAAGTGATTGTGAGGACAGAAGATATAACGCTGTTTTGCAAACACATACTTCCAGATGGAACATGAATGTTTATCAGAAAATGTTATTATCATGTTCATCTGAAATGTGACACTGCAGCTGAATTAGAACAGCACAGTTTTAATGATAAGACATCGAGGCATTCACAACTAAACATGTTTGAAATCCATTTAGATACAGAGTTATGTCTGCAGTTACCTATTATCAAATATCAGATGGATGAACACTAGATGGAGTGAAACTTAATCTGTCCAACTACTCCAGTGGCTAATTATTCGAAGCCTGCTCACTGCTGTGTGTGAATGGGTGTTTGTGCAGGACAATACTGCATTACCTGTTTGGAATATGGGTTACTGAGTGGAACCTTAGGCTGAAGTTTGGGCATTTGTTACCTGGAGCCGACTGGAGGTGAATATACATGGAAATTTAGGGAATTTTAGAGACTTACAGGGTGGGGAAGCAAAATTTACAATGAACATGTAGTTGTTTTTTCTCAGCAGGCACTACATCAGTTGTTTTGAAACCAAACATATATTGATGTCATAATCATACCTAACACTATTATCCATACCTTTTCAGAAACTTTTGCCCATATGAGTAATCAGGAAAGCAAACGTCAAAGAGTGTGTGATTTGCTGAATGCACTCGTCACACCAAAGGAGATTTCAAAAATAGTTGGAGTGTCCATAAAGACTGTTTATAATGGAAAGAAGAGAATGACTATGAGCAAAACTATTACGAGAAAGTGTGGAAGATACTATTAAAGAAGAATGGGAGAAGTTGTCACCCGAATATTTGAGGAACACTTGCGCAAGTTTCAGGAAGCGTGTGAAGGCAGTTATTGAGAAAGAAGGAGGACACATAGAATAAAAACATTTTCTATTATGTCAATTTTCTTGTGGCAAATAAATTCTCATGACTTTCAATAAACTAATTGGTCATACACTGTCTTTCAATCCCTACCTCAAAATACTGTAAATTTTGCTTCCCCACCCTGTAATACATGCCCGAAGATTACCTCAAACCAGTGGTCAGAAGCCTTCATTGGTGTTCTACCTGAAGATCCAACATTTAACCCTTTAAATCACAGGTGTCAAACATACGGCCCGGGGGCCAAATCCGGTCCGCCAAAGGGTCCAGTCCGGCCCCGGGAATGAATCTGTGAAATGCAAAAATTACACTGAAGACATTAATCATTTTAGTTCAGGTTCCCCATACAAACCAATTTAATCTCAAGTGGGTCGGATCAGTAAAATGCGATCATAATAACCTATAAATGATCACAACTCCAAATTTTTGTCCTTGTAAATAGAAAAAAATTTCATGTCATTTTATTGTATTTACACTAAAACAAACTAACATTTCACAAAAACACAAATAATCTCAACAAATATGAACATTTTAAAATGTCTGAAGTGCACTTTTAACCATATTCTGCCTGCTATTAAATCTTTTCTGTATTTGTTAAACCACTGTGATCTGTAAATTGTAATATACACATTTAAATGATAAACTGAGACATAATATTGTTCAAAGTTTTCTTTAAAAATTTCAGTTTGTTCATGTTATTCACTTTGTTTTAAAGGATAATTTTACTTTTTTCGCTCTAAAACATAGAGAAATGTTTGGAGATGACTTTATTTGTATTTTATTATGTTATTATTTTACTGGTTCGGCCTACTGCAGATCAAATTTAGCTTAATGTGGCCCCTGAACTAAAATGAGTTTGACAACCCTGCTTGAAACCCTAAACCTAACATGGTCCGCGTGGACTTTTTTTCTTATTTTGACCATAATAAGGCTAGAAAAAATATGCTGTGAGTGAGTCTGTTTGCCCATTTTTTCAGATATTTCAAAATCTAGCAGTCATTTACAATTTCCTGCATGTCATAATACTACTTTTTTTTCTTCTTCTTTTTTCTTTTTCTTCTTTCGTTATAAAAAGAAAATAGAGAAAGATAGAAAGAAAGAAAAAGAAAAAAAAGAGAAAAAAGAAAAGAAAGAATGTTATAATACCGCTAAAACAGCTTCTTTTCCTGCTTCTAGCACAGGTGTGAGTGAAATTACCGTAATGACCCAATAAAGGGTGACGTCTCAGGTTTGGTATTTTTAGGATTATTTTTCTGTGTTTTTTTTTTTTTTTTCGTGCTGTGCATTCTGCTATTTCGTTCTTTAACAGCATCTGGGATGTTTTTATCGAATGACAATTAATAAATCTGAATCTGAATCTAAAGAGGTTTCAGAAACCGTTGGACGGACGATGTGTCATATTATTGATTTGCCGCTCCCCGAAAACAATTTATTTGACCACTTATGGGCAAGGAACCAAATACGGTAACTTCATTGACCTTGATTTTCTGCATTTCAATAAAAAATGTTCAAAATTTTCCAAAAAAACCCCCAAAACTCTAAAATAAAGTCTTGTTATGTCCTCCAATAACACATGAAATCTTAAACTGTGCATTTCAGAGTATTTCTATGAGTGTCCTATAAAGGGTTAATAGTTGTATTGCGTTAGACAAACATTAACCCTTTATAGGACACTCATAGAAATACTCTGGATGAGAATTTTACAAAGAACGCTTAACCAGAGTCATCTTCTTCAACCAGCTAACAACCTGAACCTTATTATTCTCCTGCCTTTGGACTGGATTTTCACCATTATCGCAAAAACATGAGCTGATAAATGTCAAAGTTGGGTACATCGATGACGTTTTGCATATTTAGACTTGGGTCATACCTTAAGTTGGGGTAGATTTAATCATAGTACAGTCTGCACACATCATCCCCAGGTTTATTAGATCCATGTCATACAGAGCGACTGCCCCCGCACCTTTCTTCAGGCCCATTATTCTGATATTATTCCTTATGCAACGTGACTCTCGTCCCTCGCCTCCACCGCTCATCCCCCCCCATCGGTGATGTGAGGTGAGGATTTGAGCAGAGAGGAGCTGAAGCAACAGGCTTTTCATGAAAACAGACGTCCTCTATCTTGTGATCACTGACAGATCATGTAAACTTACGGTTAAATGTCAAGTGATGCCACCAGGGCCAGATTAACACTTCATTGTACCCTGGGCAACGATATTCAAGGGCCCCATCATCACAACCCCAGGATCTCTATAATCTGGCAAAATACAGAATAAATTCCAGGAATATATGTAAATATACCCCATACTTCAATAACTATCATCAAATGCATTTTGATGTACAAATGTGTAAATGCTCGTAGAACTACAAGTGCACCACTATAGCCTCTTGTCAAGGCCACTCACTTGCATATGATGAGATGAAAACAAAACACATTAGCATCAGTATAATCTAAAATTGATCCACTACATTAGAAAGAGAGGGAAGTGTCCTCCATTTTCACAAAAAATAAATAAGAAACCATTTCCAAAGTATCCAGTATTTATTTAAGAACACTTTTTGCCAACACAAATGTATTGAATTGTCAGAAAAAGCCCACAGACAAAACACAAACATAATCTGATAGAATCAGATATGAATTTTAAACAGAAATCCCCTTGTCACCTCAGAATTCAACAAGTAAGTGCATTGTAAACATCTTGAAATCTGCTTTCTCTCAACAATAAACATACTTGACGTCTCACATTCCGCTCAGTGCACGCACGTTGATTTGTGTCACCGCTGATTCACTTTTTGGACTGACCAATGAGGAGAGGGTCTCAGCTCACGGTCACAGACAGTAGGAGCAGGGTTTCTGTGCAGTGCAATGGCTCCGGGCAGCGGACAGTTTCATTTATAAGCAAAAGATAAGCAGATATTTTCGTTATGCCCGAGCTACCCAGGGCCCTTCAGAGGTCGCGGGCCCCTGGGCAATTGCCCAGTTGCCCATATGGTTAATCCGGGCTTGGATGCCACACATTTTAATTCGCATAGATACACACTGTAAAAAAAAAAAAAAAAGTAATATTCCAGCAGAAGGGGTGCTGAAAGAATATTGTAAAATAACGGAAAATAACCATTTCATAAAAATACGGTAATTTTCCATAATTAAAATATAGTTTTTTGCCCTAACTTTACATGAGATTTTACATATTTTTTTGTACTTTTTAATGTTTAATAAAGAATATTTACATGTATTAAAACAATCAGATTACCTATAAATATATATCTAAATAATTTTCATTGAGACTAAGTTGTACAATCCACTGTTAAAAACTGTATTTGGACAGTTTATCAGTGCTTATACATGTTATACATTCACAAAAATACATTTATTCAACATTTTTGTCGTGAAACCTCCCGTAATTACACAAGATATGTGTCATTAAACAAACAAGTCTTGTTAAAACTTACAGAACAAATACTTCTTTTACGGTTAATTGTAATTAATTTTATCTTGGTTTTTTTTTGTTTTTTTTTTTACAGTTTTGAACTTTAAATTAACAGTTTAATCTCATATATAGAAAAGAAATATTTGTGAAATTACGACACATTTGCAAATGTATTTTAACTGTATTTTTTCTGTGAAAAAAGAAAAAAATTTCTCTTAAAAAAATGGAAAATTTTATGGTTATTCACAGTTGCAGTTTTTTCATGTTATTTTACATTTGACATGTAAAATCACAGTCCGTTTTTGTCATTTCATTGATATTTTCCTGTATCTTAAAAATACAGGAAAAAATCTGTAAAATAAACAGTAAAAATTCTGTTAAATTACACATTTTTTTTTACACTGCACACGGGACAAGATGTAACAGTGAGGAATATATGGATTTTCTGAATTTCCAAAATTGAAAGAAAGGTTTGACAAGGCCGTTATCCAACTTAAACTGAGTCTTTTTATCAGATAACTTAATGCACAAACAGAACTTATCATTGTCAGAAGATGAGGTTTTTACTTTGTCACTCAATCAGAATCATTTTAAACATCATTTGTTTATTAAAACTCTCCACTAAAACCTGATTACTTCGTTTTTGAGGGGTGGGGACTTGTCTGCACTTTTCTAGTTTCATTATGTTGTCGCTGGCCTTATGGCAGGGATGTTAAACTCATTTGAGTTCAGGGGCCACATACAGACTAATATGTTATAAAGTGGGCCAGACCAGTAAAATAATATAAATAATAGGATTAGAAGTGATAAATAACACTGGTCAACAACAAATTTATTGTTTAAGTTTTTTGAGCTGATTTAGGATAATTTTGGTGTGTTGAATCCAAAAATCACATTAATTTTGCTCAATCAGGTCAACTTTCTGAACTATGCTACATATTGGCTTTTTAACATTTTTGCTTACATTTATGGGCATTTTCACATCATATGATACAAAATTCTTTCATATTTCTTGCAATAAACGAGTTCTGAAGATTTTACTTTTGCCAATTTATGATTAATGTTTTTTTTTTTTTTTTAATATTACAGGTGAATGAAATGGCTTCGACTAGAAGATCTTGCAAAAATAAGCCTGACGTATTCTGCTACATCTGCGGTGAATACACCATTATACCTAACAGGAATCCTGTTAGAAAATGATTTTTTTTTCTCTTAAAACCTATTTTGGGTGAGAACTATATAAAAAATCAACTGATAAAGTCACAAAAATGTAATCAATTTTGTGAGAAGATCAAATTTTTCAAAATCAAATTAGCAAAAAAACCTGACCTGATTGAGAAAAACAGATGTCATTTTTGGATTTAGCGGTGCAAAATGGTCCTAATTCAGTTGAAAAAACCTAGGCAACTTGCAAAAAACATTTTTTTATAACCCAGTGTAATGTCAACACCAAAGTTTTCTCCATGTTTTTGAGTGAAAAAAGTCAAATTCCATAATGAAAATGTTTGCATCTACAAACTCTACTTGAACATAACATGAACAAATAGGAACAACCTGAAAATTCTTAAGAAAAATAAATGCAATTTTAACGATCTAACACTTTAGTTTATCATTTATACATGTGAATCATAATTTACAGATCACAGTGGATCTACAAATACACAAAACATGTAGTAACTGGCAGAATATAGATAAATTCGACATACTTCTCTTAAGACATTTCAGGTTATTGAAATTTTTTTTTTGGAAAAGGCTAGTCTGTAAATGTAAATATTTTTGTGTAATTTTACCTTTTTTACACTAAAACAAAGAGAGAAATTTGTGGTTTTCTTTGTTTATAGGTTATTATGATAGTATTGTACTGGTCTGATCCACTTTAGATTGAACTGACCTAAAATGATTTTAACCCCATTGATTGTTAATATCTTCAGTGTAGGCCTGTAATGGTACACGTACCAAATCGAACCATTTCGGTACACACCTGTTCGGTTCGGTACACAGCTGTACCGAAATGGCACAGTATGCTGAAAAAAAGAAAAAGAAACGAAAGATGTTGTTTGATGCGGAATTTTTAATCCACGCAAGTTCCACACGGACATATTGAAGGACGCACACATTGACCCGAAAAACTAAATGGCAGCTGATATAAGGTTAAAAACAACAACAACAACAACAACTATGATGTGAACCTGGAAGGAAGAGACTGAAGACCCTCCACCATCAGTCCAGTCCAGTTTGGATCAGTTCAGGTCCCGATGAAAGACAACAACGAGGAAAGAGACGTTAATAAGACGGACGTTGTTTGCCGCCTATGAACTACGGTAGTTGTAAAACACTTACACTAGCTCTGTCTGTCTGTCTCTCACACACACACACACACCTACACATACACACACACACACACACACACGCTGTATAACAGAGGAATAGGACCAGGAGTTGGCTATTGAAAGAATATAAAGTTTCACTTTCGTTTCACGCCAGCGTTCGTTACATTAGTTATGGACCCCCCCCGGCTCCGACCGAAAAAAAAAAAAAAAACCCTGACAAATCGCACCCTGCACGCACGTACACAAAGTGTCCTAAACAGTTTGTTCTCTGTCCTAAAATAAATAATTTGGTTAATTTTTTGTTGTCAAAGTTGCTCTTCAGTTTGTTTCAACAGAATACCAGTTTACCCTCTTGTTAATGTTGCACTTCATGTGGAATTTTTTTGTTATTTTTATACAGAATGTGAACTGACAGAACTGTGATTAGATTTTTAATGTTTGTTCAAAACTACCTGTCAGAGCAAAGTGCAATACTAATGTTTAAAATACATTTAGTAATATTAATAATTCATTTTATTTTCTATTTGATTTATAGCAGCAGAATTATATTCCTGTTTTTCTATATTCTATTGTGTCCAAAAATTGGGGGAAAATTTTTCAAAAATTCATAAATGTATTAAAGACATTTTGAGGGCTTTTCTTTCTTCCTGTACCGAACTGAAAAAAAAAAAAAAAAAAAAAAAAAAAACAACCCGTGGCTTTCAAAACCAAAAGCGTACCGAACCGAAAATTTTGTGTACCGTTACAGGCCTACTTCAGTGTAATTTTTGGATTTCACAAATTCATCCCAGGGGCCAGATTGGACCCGTTGGCTGGCCGGTTTTGGCACTTGTGCCTTGTGGCATTGACAGTTGCATGTGTTGTTGCCTTGCTACTTCGACTAAATGCCCCAATCTAGTGAGTCATAGATCATTCTTAGGCCCTTTGTTCACCTGCCGGTTGTCATGTGATCTGATGCATGTTACGGTCCACAGGAGACTTTAAACCTATCACTTGTCACAGTTAATTTGGTACAAAACTACACTCCGTTGTCTCTCATCGTTGCTCACAGTGTCTCGGTTTCATGGTTGCAGCTGTCACACGCTACAGCTTGAGCAACAAAACAATATCCGAAGTTGCCGCCCTGCATCGCCGCGCATGAATTTAGAAACCCTCCAGTGGAATGTCTGTCGTATCATCTGGTAGTTTATGGATATTTGCGTTAAATTAGAGAAGTACAGATTTCTCGGGCTGGGTTTTATGATACTTTTTATTGCCGATGGTGTCACCAATAATAGTTGAAGGGATGATAAACAGGTTTCTGTGGTGAGGAAGTGTCTAAATAATCAGGTTCAAGGTTCAAGGTTCATTTTATTGTCATTACATGTAGTGTATACATGAAATGAAGGTCCAGCAATGTACATGGTAAAATCCTACAAAATGAATCCTATATTAAAGATAATAATAATAATAATACAATCTGATAATATTGTAAAAATCCAAAAAATAATAATGAATAAATATACATGAATAAATACTACACTGCAGGATTAAAAAATTAGCAGCATGTTAAACCATAATAAAAACAGCAGTGTATTTCAGCAGCATTACATATAGGACATTTCATCAGTATGAGCAGAACATTAACATAGATTTTTATTTTTATTTTTCACTTGTATTTAACCCATAAAAACCCAAACAGCTACTGTCGACCAAAACCATCTACTGAACTAAAATGTTTAATACCTGTTGATCCACTAATCCTGTCAATACATGTAAATAATTGGTGTAAAATACAGTTTGTCATCTTTTCATGGTCATCAAATAATGACCCATTTGGACATGCAGAGGCTCCGTAGTTACCATGGAAACACCGTCATCTTCTACAACATTGATTCCCCAGTAAAACCCATGTTGTTGGATCAATGACAGTGGATGGAGACACTTGTTTTATGTTCAGTTAATTATATACTGTCACTGTTGACTATCCCCATGTTTAGTATCTTCTTTGTCAGCACAACTTCATCTATCTCATCTGCCTATTATTTTTTCACTTTAACCTACTATATCAACACAAAAGGCCAAAAAACACACAAAATATATAAAATCCGATTTGAAAAATGTATATAGTTTATTGCGTAAATGACACAAAGATGCTTAATGAACCTTTTCAAAGACTTTAAGAGTGAATATTGGTTCCAAATATGAAATATATAAAATCAAAACTGTAATAAATTAAAAATATACTGAAATATTTGCCTTTTTATACTATATAAAGAAATATTTACTATCCCCATGTTTAGTATCTTCTTTTTCAGCACAACTTCATCTATCTCATCTGCCGATTATTTTTTCACTTAAACCTACTATATCAACACAAAAGGCCAAAAAACACACAAAAAAATATAAAATCCGATTTGAAAAATGTATATAATTTATTGCACAAATGACACAAAGATGCTTAATGAACCTTTTCAAAGACTTTAAAAGTGAATATTGGTTCCAAATATTAAGTATATAAAATCAAAATTGTAATAAATTAAAAATATACTCAAATATGTGATCTAAAAGCATAACTTTACATAGGCGTTTTGTCCGGTTTTTTCATTCAATTACTAGAAATTTCAGGCGACCCCATGTGGGGTCCTGACCCCAGGGTTGAAAAACACTCTATTAGAATAAAATGTAAAAAAAAAAAAAAAAAAAAAAAATTTGTAGGTGAAATATTCTCAGTACCTTTGCCTTTACCTTTTGCAATGGCAAAAAAAGTGTAATTCAGGCTCTGGGAACAAATAAACCACCAGTTTCTTAAGATCTGACAAGTGTTCTAATATTTTTGTACACCACAGTATCTGTCACACACTACAGCAATGGTTCCCGACCTTTTTTGGCTCGTGACCCCATTTTTACATCACAAATTTCTGGCGACTCCAGACATTCAAAACAGAGACTTTTTTTTTTTTTTTTTAATTTTTGCTAAATGAATTTGTTTTTGATCATGTAATAGTTTGCTATACCATGTTGTAAATAAAGGTTAATTTTAGACGACATTTAATCTATATAACGTATATTATTATGGACGGTAAAGCCAGGTGTAGATTACTGCACAAAGTGAGAATTTGATTTTCCTTGGTCAGGATATGTACAGTCAGTCCAGCTTGGATTTACAAGGCTGACAATTAATACTGAACAAACAAGAACTCAAACTATGAATTATGAAAGAGCTGCAGCATCTGAAACTGACCACAATGAACATTTGACAGATAAACAGAACCACAGTGCTGCAGTTCCAGCTTCACAGTTTGTCTTTTACAGATTGGGATTGTCTCTCTCAACTCACCATCTATTTTATTATTATTATTATTATTATTATTATTATTATTATTATTATTATTATTATTATTATTATTTTGATCAATTACTAGAAATTTCAGGTGACCCATTTGAATTCCAGGCAACCCCATGTGGGGTCCTGACCCTAAGTTGAAAAGCACTGGCATAATGTCATATTATTCTATTCACATTAACCCTTTCATGCATGAATTGTGAGAACCTTAATCAAGATTTATTTTCTTGAGTGTTTTTATCCCTTTTTAGGCATGAAAAAAACAATGCGATTGAAAATTTTGTTATGAATCTATTTTTCATGGAGTTCCAAAAATGTCCACTCAGTTTGACACCATGCAATTGATTTTTGAAGCAAAAAAACACGTATTTACTGATACATCACTTGAAAACTATGAAATAATAATAATAATAAAAAAAAAAAAAAGATTCTAATCTAATGTTTTCTCACATTTTAACATACTCTGATACTACTCATTACTCACTTCATGGAGATAATATGCAAAAAAAAAAAAACTATGTTAAAAAAAAAAAAAGAAAAACACTGTTTAATAATAATAACAAGCAATTGATTTACACTCAAACATGTCACTGCAGATCAGGTTTATCAAGAACAGTAAAGTTACAGTAATGGCATGAATTGGAGTGTATGGGATGATGCATAAGTATCCGCTGTGTTGGGTGATATGGAACTAAAACAACAAAACCCATAAATATACAGGAGAACAGCTGTAAAATAGCTGTCCACTATAGTGACCCCTATCCATGAAAGGGTTAAACTAAAAAGACAATATGGAGTCAATATTTATAGATTATGCTATTATTTTAATTGAGGCTGAATGTGTATTTTTTTATTATTAAGTTTTTTTTTTTTTTTTTTAATGTATTACTAGAAATTTCAGGCGACCCCATTTGAATTCCAAGTGACCCCACATGGGATCCCGACCCCAAGGTTGAAAAACACCGCGCTACAGCTTGTGCAACAAACAATATCCGAAGTTGCCGCCCTGCATCGCCGCACACGAATTTAGAAACCCTCCAGCGGAATGTCTGTTGTATCATCTGGTAGTTTATGGATATTTGCGTTAAATTAGAGAAGTACAGATTTCTCGGGCTGGGTTTTATGATACTTTTTATTGCCGATGGTCAAGAGCAATGTGGTTCCCGAGGCAATGGAACAAAGTCTTGCATCAGCATTGTACGTAATTAGCTCAGTTGCTCTTTCTTCCAAACTCGGAGCTTGATCCATAGTGTTGGTTTGCTGCAGTGGAGTGACTGATTAGGATTTTTCCATTACTCTATGCAAAATCTTGCCATTAGCGCTAACCACAATGCATTCGGCGGAACATATGAAAGGGGCTGTTGCCGTTCATTAGCATAATACGGACACTCATCATGCATCAGTCTGCACCCATTAACACCCCTCACCCTCTCTAACAGCCCAAACCGCTAACCCCTCCCACCTCCAGACTGTAAAGTGACCAATTGCGAGGATAAATACGACCGCTCTGCTCATCCAGTTTGAGGCTGGGATGTTACGGCAGATGGTAGAGATGCGGAGAGGTGCATGACCCGGCATACTGATGAAATTAAACCCAACATAAGCACAGGAAAGACTTTGGCATGTTGACAGAGAGAGAGTTTAAGGTGAGAAGGGGGGTCCATGTCCGGCAACAATCTACATCAAGGTATACAGCTTAACGGCATGGGCTTTATTTTCCATTATTCGATTATCTAGATTAAATTTGTTAATCTCTGTCTGCAGTCTCATACCATATCAGTTACATTCCAATCACATCTGGTCCTTTCGCTGGCATCGAGCCCTTCTCAGAGACACATCGCGCAGATGAAATTCAATAATGCAGTTTTAGGGCTTGAGTAGGATCTAATTTCATGCTAGGCCACTCATAAAATTGTTGTATAAGCTTTTGTAATTTCAAAAAGTACCATTATCCTCTTTTTTTTTTTATGTAGCTTGCAGAAATATGTTCTGTTAGAGGTGTACAAGAGACACCTCTACCTTTAGTCTTTAATAAAATCCTCATTCTTGTACCGTTATTCAGACACAAGTGTGAATATTGAGGTTACTTTATTCTATTTGTGGCGTTTGTAAAAGCTATTCAATGATTAGAAATGAGTACCATACTTCTGTACTTTTTGACTCAGACTCTATTGAGTTTCGGAGAAAATAAAAGCCTTGAACAGCTCATTATGAGGATGCCATTTTCTAACTTTTCTGTGATATGATATGATGTGAAACTTCAAACATCAGGTGTTGTAAAAGCAGAAAAGACAAAATTCATGTTATTTTCTACAGCCAGAACATTAGAGCATGATGATCTTAGTATATATTCGACAAAAGGATTGAGACAGTCGCAGAATAAATACTTTGGAATACGGACTGATGGGGAAATTATGTTCCAAACCCACCATGATTATCTTGTTGTCCATCTTAGACTAAAAAAGTATGGCTATGTCCAGAAACAAATACATTTTTCAGATTTTCTTCAGGGAAAAAAGTGGTAGAGGCTGTTTTATTGTTGATCTGGACTTTGTGATGTTATTTAACCCTTCCATGCATAGTGGTCTCTACAGTGGACAGCTGTTCAAAGGTGTTCTCTTATGGATTTTGTTGTTTTAGTTCCATATCAGCCAACATATTGGACGCTTATGCATCATCTCATACACTGAAATTCATACCATTACTGTAAATTTGCTGTTCTAGATAAACCTGATGTGCAGTTACATGTTTGAGTGTAAAAAATTATTAATTTTTATTAGATTGTAAAGTTTTGTTTTTTTTTTTTTTTTTTTTTTTGCATATTATCTCCATGCAGGCATGTTAAAATGTGAGAAAACATCAGATTATCAGCATTAACCTGTTTAACCCTAACCATATTTTTAGGGGAAAAACGCCTAAACAGACATACCCAAAGTAAATGAAGAATTACTTCACAATAATAAGGTTCATATGGATGTTCTTGGTGTCTATGGACATTTAGAGACCGCACAGAATCTATTCCTATTGTCTAAAATATTGTATCTATTACTATGCCTGAGTAAACTGTAACAAACTAAAAGAGAAATCAGAATTTTTTATCCTTGCCTGTTTTTTTTATGGGTTAATATGCTAATAATAGGTTAAATGTTCAATACAATTACTTCTTCAGACATTTATTAGTTTGACTGAAATATTCAGTTCAGCATTTGTCCAGTTTGTGAAATGAAAGGAAGTTCATTTCAGACATGCATTAGGTACTTAGGTAAGTAGGTAGACTTTATTGATCCCAAATTGGGAAATGATTTACTGTGTGTTGCCATTGTCATCATTTTATGGAAAAATGACATTGGATGAATAATCATAATCGATAATATTTATAACCGGATTTAAAATCAACTGTTGGTCCACCACTAGTCAGAAGTGATGATCAATGTAGATCATTATAGACAGACCCACCGACCATTTAGTTTGGTCCACCTCGTCATTAATGCAAATATCTGATAGTCCAATCACATGGCAGCAACTCAGTGCATTTAAGCATGCAGACCAGTATTGGAAAGAAGAAAGCTGAGAGGGGGGGGGCGCCAAGACCGAAAAAGGGGGCGTTAGTTTGTATAAGTATCAATATCAAGCAGCATGTTATGTCAATGGCAAATCTCATCCCCAATAAGGTACGTCGTGGCACTTGTCGTCGTCGGTAATGTCCGTTGCACCCCCCCGCGCTCCTTTCACAAGGGGGGCGCTACCAATGCTACGTATATAATCTCCATCAGACCCACTCCTCCCCCCGTTCAACAACTTGTTTCGGAGGAGAGATGGATGTGACAAGGAGGATATTGACATGACAATGCTAATTATAACCTTTGGAGTCCCCCCGCCCTGGTCGGGGGTGGGGTGGGGTGGGGGGGCGGAGTCTCGTGATGATTTACAGGGGCTGAGAACCACTGACGTAGATGATCTGCTGGAGTTGAAAATAGTGAAGAAAGAATCTGCTGTCCTACTGGGATTTTGATGCACAACCATCTATAGGGTTTACAGAAAATGGTTCGAAATAAATAAATAAACAAACAACACAGTGAGTGGCAGTTCTGTGGGTGAAAATGTCTTGTTGATGCCAGAGGTCAGAGGAGAATTACCAGACCGCAGTGATTGAAAAAAACTACAGGTTCCAACAGAGGTATAGAGAAGAGCATGAATTCAGGGCAGGTTGAACCTTGACAGAGGAGGCTCACAGCTGCAGGAGACCACAGCAGGTACCAGAACAGGAAACCCAGGCTACAATTTGCATGGGTTCACAATTGATGATGAATAGATGTTGGCTGGTGTGATGAGCCTCAATTTCTAGTTTGATGTTTGAATGGCAAGGTCAGAACATGGTGTAAACAAACATGAAAACTGTATATACACCCTGTCTGGTATCAGCAGTTCAGGATGGTGATGGTTTAGATTCAAAGATTCAGGAATTTCCCCTTGTGGGACTTATAAAGGGTTATCTTATCTTATCTTATCTTATCTTATCTTATCTTATCTTATCTTATCTTATCTTATCTTATCTTATCTTGTCTTGTCTTGTCTCATCTTATCTTATCTTATTTTATCTTATCTTATCGTATCTTGTCTTGTCTTATCTTATTCTGTCTTATCTTATCTTATTGTATCTTATTTTATCTTGTCTTATCTTATCTTGTCTTGTCTTATCATATCTTATCATATCTTATCTTATCTTATCTTATCTTGTCTTGTCTCATCTTATCTTATCTTATTTTATCTTATCTTATCGTATCTTGTCTTGTCTTATCTTATTCTGTCTTATCTTATCTTATTGTATCTTATTTTATCTTGTCTTATCTTATCTTGTCTTATCTTGTCTTGTCTTATCATGTCTTATCGTATCTTATCTTATCTTGTCTTGTCTTATTTTATTCTGTCTTATCTTATCTTATTGTATCTTATTTTATCTTGTCTTATCTTATCTTGTCTTATCGTATCGTGTCTTGTCTTATCTTATTGTATCTTATCTTATCTTATTGTATCTTATCTTATCTTATCTTATCTTGTCTTGTCTTGTCTTGTCTTATGATTCAAAGTGTTTTATTGTCACATGTACAGTAAAAAACAGGTTTCTCAGTACACTGAAAATCTTCCTTTGCTGTCCACACTGAATGCCAAGATAATTTATATATAGTATTTTTTATTTATTTATTTATTTTTTATTGACATTAGGTATCAGACATTCACATTCAGTACATCACATGTTCATATAGTATATATTTGTTGTCTGCTCTGAATGCCTGAATAGTATTTTTGCCTTGTCAAAAAACCAAATAAAAGAAAAAAAAGAAGAAAAAAAAAAGAGAAAAATACTATGAACAGGTAAGAAGTGATCTTTTCCATTCAACACAAACACTATTTTGTGAAAACAAAATCAGGCCTATAGGGTGTGACATAGTTGCCCCAGTTTTCCCAGTATGAAGCAAATTTCTCCAATTTGTGATGAACAAATGCTGCTATCTTTTCCATTTTATAAATGTCCACTGCGATTTCCATCCATCTGTTTAAGTTGGGCTCTCCTGTGATAGCCATTTCCTGGTAATTGTCTTTTTACAGGTCAAGAGAATTTAAGACAATGTTTTTCAACTTTGGGTTTGGGACCCCACGTGGGGTCGCCTGGAATTCAAATGGGGTCAAAGAAATTTCTAGTAATTGCTAAAATAAATAAATAAAATAATTTTAAAAAAAAAATGCATGGTGAGTTGAGAGAGACAATCCCAATCCATAAAAGATACAACAAACTGTGAAGCTGAAACTGAAGCACTGTGGTTCTGTTTATCTGTCAAATGTTCATTGTGGTCGGTTTCAGATGCTGCAGCTCTTTCATAATTCATAGTTTGAGTTCTTGTTTGTTCAGTATTAATTGTCAGCCTTGTAAATCCAAGCTGGACTGACTGTACATATCCTGACCAAGGAAAATAAAATTCTCACTTTGTGCAGTAATCTACACCTGGCTTTTCTGCCTCTATCTATTACACTGGTCAACAACAAATTTATTGTTTAAGTTTTTTGAGCTGATTTAGGATAATTTTGGTGTGCTGAATCCAAAAATCACATTACTTTTGCTCAATCAGGTCAACTTTCTGAACTATGCTACATATTGGCTTTTTAACATTTTTGCTTACATTTATGGGCATTTTCACATCATATGATACAAAATTCTTTCATATTTCTTGCAATAAACGAGTTCTGAAGATTTTACTTTTGCCAATTTATGATTAATGTTTTTTTTTTTTTTACATATTACAGGTGAATGAAATGGCTTCGACTAGAAGATCTTGCAAAAATAAGCCTGACGTATTCTGCTACATCTGCGGTGAATACACCATTGTACCTAACAGGAATCCTGTTAGAAAATGATTTTTTTTTCTCTTAAAACCTATTTTGGGTGAGAACTATATAAAAAATCAACTGATAAAGTCACAAAAATGTAATCAATTTTGTGAGAAGATCAAATTTTTCAAAATCAAATTCGCAAAAAAACCTGACCTGATTGAGAAAAACAGATGTCATTTTTGGATTTAGCGGTGCAAAATGGTCCTAATTCAGTTGAAAAAAAACCTAGACAACTTGCTAAACAAGATTTTTTTGTAACCTAGTGTAATAATATACATTATATAGTCTAAATGTCATCTAAAATTAATGTTTATTTGCAATATCATGTGGCAAACTATTACATGATCAAAAACAAATCAATTATAGCAAAAAAAAAAAAAAAAAGTCTCAGTTTTAAATGTCTGGGGTAACCAGAAATTTGTGATGTTAAAATTGGGTCATGAGCCAAAAAAGGTTGGGAACCATTGATTTAAGATGTATAAAAGTAGAAATAGAATAATTTAACCAGGAAATAAAACAAACAAAACAAAGTGGCATGCAAAAGAGAATGAGCACAAAATATAAAATATAAACTAGTATTAATAAGAGAAAATATATATTTACATAAACGTAAATGTGCAATGTATGAGTAAATGGTTAGTAGTTTTAGGGAGTATTTGTTACTGGGAGTTGTGAAATACATCTGTAGCCAATGAAATGTTTTGTAACAAACTGGTTGTGAAGGTCTTTGCTTTTATCCATCATTAGATGTTTTTGTGTGGCACCTTGGTAACAAAACAAAACAAAACAAAAACTTTTATAGCCCATAAATATATTTTAACTCAGCTGACATTAATTAGCAGAAATTAGAGGTAGAGTTACCTCCTAATTAGTTACAGTTTTAACCCATAAAGACCCAAACAGCCCCTGGTGACCATAAGCATCTACTATAATGTTTAATACCTGTTGATCCACTAATCCTGTTAATACATGTAAATAATTGGTGTAAAATACAGTTTGTCGTCTTTTCATGGTCATCAGATATGACCCATTTGGACGTTCAGAGGCTCTGTAGTTACCGTGGAAACACCGTCATCTTCTACAACATCGATTCACCAGTAAAACCCATGTTGTTGAATCAATGACAGTGGATGGAGACACTTGTTTTAATGTGCAGTTAATGTTATACTGTCACTTTTTCTTCAGTTTTCTCTGTTTCTAATTAAATAACCCCCAATTTTGATCTGAGCTTTTATGAACATGTACATGATAAGTAAATTAAATACAGGAAAATACATGATTTTCACTTAAAAATGTCAAATAAAATAAATGTTGACAAATCACTTAAGAAAGGTTAAAAATAGAGAACAAATCGGTACACTTTACTTGAAGGTCTAGTTTATAATGCATTAAGCGCACATTCATAAGACATTATAATGCATTTATAAGGCATTATAAAAGTCATTACAACAGTTTATGATCATATACAACAACTTATACCAAGGTTAATAAAGTATTATACATATAGGCATAATGTATCATAAATTCAGCTTTCATAATGTTTATACATCCATACCAAAGTGACAAGTGTTTGTAGGAAGAATCTCAAGTCCTGGGTTACGTAACACATTATCAATTGTATGATATAACACAAGTATGATGACTTAAGAGCAGTATCAGCTGGCTCTAAGTAAAGTGTAAGTCAAAAATTATACATCCAAGTGTTCTTAATAACTCTTTATTTTGCAAAAACAAAACATTAAAAGAACAGAGACAGTAAATAGAAGTGTTACATGTTGCTTTATACATAAATAAAAAAAATAATGTGGCAGCTCTAAATCTTTGTTAATTCAAACACATACTTTTTTTTTTTAAATAAATATGAAATCCCTAAAATAGATGGCTATAGGGACCAGTGACAAAACCTAATAAGGGTTCCCCACCTAAAAAAATAAATTCCTTCACACTGCTTTGGTATGGATGTATAAAACATTATGAAAGCTGAATTTATAATACATCATGCCTACACTTATAATACTTTATTAACCTTGGTATAAGTTGTTGTACATGATCATAAACTGTCGTAATGACTTTTATAATGCCTTATAAATGCATTATAATGTCTTATGAATGTGCGCTTAATGCACTATAAACTAGACCTTCAAGTTAAGTGTTACCAAAAAGGTATTTGGGAAGCGCTACAAAAAATGATCAATTAATGATATATTTTACAGAAAAAGTCACTTTTTCTTCGGTTCTCTCTGTTTTTGATACAATAACCTTTGAATTTACTCTGACATTTGATGAACATCTACATGATCAGTGAATTGAATATAGGAAAATACATGATTCACACAAAATAAAGAGGAGATTATTACGATAAATGGTGATAAAACACTTAAGATAGGTTAAAAATAGAGAAAAAAAAAAAAAAAAATTAGGAACTGACAGAAAAGTAGAACTGGGTCTTTATGGGTTAAACTAGTTCCTTGCTGTCGTGTACTGCCTTTTCTTATTGTATTCAATCCTTTTTTCCTGTTTTTTTCTACTTTATTGCTCATAACTTTATTTACATATGGACTTTTTGACTTTATACCAAAGTCTGGTGCAAATGTCACTTGAGCGGCCTCATTGGAAATACATTTACTGGACAAAATGTTGATGTGTTCAATATTTTTTAGCCCACTGTACAGCAGAGCACTATTTCTAGAGTTCTTTCACACTTTGACTCATGGCAGAAAGCTATAATTACTCTCATTCGCAGCAGATGCTTCCATGTAGGTGTATAAATTCCGGGGTTTTTGCTTTGTGCATGCACCCTCGCTGCTATGACTTCCTGAGACTTATATATGAAGCCGGTCTGCTATTAATGTTGTTACCGTCACCTGTGTTTTTATTCTGCAGTTCTAACCCATAATCTCGTATGTGAAAAGGCTCTTTGAGTAAAGGCTGTCAAAAGAATTAAAGCCACAGATCCTTTTTTTTAATATATCTGATCATCCATCGTAAGTCAGGGCACCGTAGCGATCAAAAAACTGATGAATGAACAGTTAAGTGAGTAGAAAAAATTTGGCGTTGTCATTATTTATCGGTTTTTATGCAATGATTTTACTGGTCTGACCTACATGAGATCATATTGGAGTGTATGTGGCCCCTGAACTACACAACAGAAGCAAAGGTTTATTTACAGAATGTCCCTAAAGTATGAATACATTAACAAAAATGCATATTTTTGACTTAAACATTTTCAACAATTTTTTCTTCAACTGGAATATTAACCCTTTCATGCATAGTGGTCACTACAGTGGACAGCTGTTCAAAGGTGTTGTTCTCTTGTATATTTATGGATTTTGTCAGTTTATTTCCATATCAGCCAATACAGTGGACACTTATGCATCATCCCATACACTGTAATTCACACCATTACTGTAAATGTGCTGTTCTAGATAAACCTGATCTGCAGAAACATGTTTGTGAGTAAAAAAATGTTGATTGTTATTAGACCGTAATTAACTTTTTTTTTTTTTAATTTATAGCATAGTTCAGAAAGTTGACCTGATTGAGCAAAATTAATATGATTTTTGGATTCAGCACACCAAAATTATCCTAAATCCGCTCAAAAAACATAAACAATAAATTTGTTGTTGACCAGTGTAATATAACTATAGTAGAAATGTACTATAATGCTACTGTTATTTTATTTCTGTTCAAACTGATTGACAAACATATATGTATAAGCATATATCTGCCAGGTATTGGGGTATTAATAGTCTTAAACATATCAATATCGATCAGTTTTAACTTTGAGCCTGTCCAGTGGATGAAAGTGGATCCGTCTAATATTTCTCTTAAACAAGTCTTGACAGTGATGCTGCTCAGATGACCATCGTTGCGCCGCTGATGTGAAAGCGGCGTGTAAACAGCACAACAACCGCAGTCGCAGCTTGACGTGAGGCATCTTCGGCGGACCATTTCAGACTGGATCAGTTTAGCCACAGTACTTATGTGCACTCACTCAGAGGCACTTTGAAAGAACCCACAGCCCGTCACAGCCTCGAGTGGATTTCTTGTCCTGTAAATCAAAGAGTACTAGCTATCCTTAGTAGAAAACCACTGAGGCAGAAATTCTAAGTGATAGCCCTTTTTTTATATATTTATATATATATATTCACATACACACATGCACATCTGGTTCTGGTCCAGCAGAAATTCACAGTTTAGTTGCACATTTGAAGTATGTGGGAAGAAGAGCTACCAGGCTATAATAGTGTGACAACAGATCACACTGAAGGTTTTCACTATAAATTATTCATTGTGAACACATTAGAGCAGCGACAACTAAGTGATAATTTAACAGCTATTACATGAATTACTGGTTTATTGTTATATTATATTTTTAACCCTCCGGTATCCCGTTCAGCAAGGCCCTTACTAAGCACCAAGTGTGTCTTTTTGGCACACTTGTGGAATAATGTCAAAAAAAAATTTCATACAGTTTGTTTTTTATTCTTTTACACTTTTTTCTATTTCATCAACTTGAGCCGTGAATAACAATACCAAATACTCAATAATTGTCCCATTTTTTAACCCTTTAAATGCCGTGTTTGTAATGTAAACAAACCATTTTTTTGGATGCAAAAAACACAAAAAATTATTTTTTTCAGTATACTACATAAAAAGTGGATCACATATTATTAGATTTTTTCATCCTGGCATATGTCAATGATTAACTTTGGTTAATTTGCATGATTATTTTTGGTGCTAGGTCAAATGTACAATAATACTAGCATCTGTCACCAAGTGTGCAAAAAATGTACACCTATAAATCAAACTATTAAATATTATATATTGATTTATTTTTCTGCTCTAATTTGATTTTAATTTTGTAAATCAAGGTCAGCCCTAATCATACATATCAAATGGAAGAAATAATGCGTTTTAGACACACTTGGGAGACAGATGCTAGTCTTGTAATTTTCTTTTGTTTACAATGTGCACATTTTAGTTGGTGGCCAGAATTTTAAAGATCATGCAAAAATGAACAACTTTTGAATTCTAACCTTATTTAAATTGTGAAAAATAATATGAAGTTTTTTTTAACATGAAGTGCAAAGTGTGCCTAAAAGGTGCACCCAGATACCAGAGGGTTAAAGGACAAAAAAAAAAAAAAAAAAAAAAAAAATCAGATTCCTGTCGCTTAAATCTGAGTATTTCCTGATGTTTTTCTCCTTCTGTGTCAAAGGACTAGTCAACACTAGTAAGTAGATGTAAACAAACCATGGTGGACCGTATGTTATGCTCATTTACAATCATTTCTATTGGCAAAGGTTCTCGTTCTTTGCTTATTTGAGGAAAACAGAGGAGGAAAAATGGTGCATAAGGCAAGAGAAGCTGTTATACTTTTTTATGTTATATTATGTTATTTGTGTATTTGGTGTTAATTTATTCTTGCTAATGCTAGAGTGGCTGCTGATCATGCATAACATTTGCAGATAAATAATGTTAGAGCAATACCTTGTTTTAACCCTTTCATGCATAGTGGTCACTACAGTGGACATCTGTTCTACAGCTGTTCTATTGTTTTTTATTCATGTGTTTTGTTGTCAGCCAACACAGTGGACTCTTATGCATCATCCCAAACACTGCAATTCATACAATTACTTTAACTTTACTGCTCTTGATAAACCTGATCTGCAGTAACATGTTTTAGTGTAAATCAATTACTAATTGTTATTAGAGTGTAATCAACAGTTTTCTGGAACAAAAAGTTTTTGTTTTTTTTTTGCATATCCACCATAAACCCAGCAATGCATTTTGTTCTCTATAGGGGACAAAAGTTTAATAGTTTTACAGTTTTAGTTTTTAAAAATACTATGCATTGCAAAGGATATTCCATTAAAAAATCAATCAATAAAAATAATTTTAAAAAAGTATCTGAAAAAACTGTTGCATTATGCAGTTTCCAATCAAGACCATTTTTTTAATGTAAAAAAGCTAAAACTGTTAAATTCCTGGGTCTCAGGAGGATATTATCGCCATGAAATAAGTAATAACTAATATTAGAGTAGGATAAAATGTGAGAAAACATTAGCGATTTAGCAATTAGCGGCATTAATTTTTTTTTTTTATTTCATAGTTTTCACACAGTTTATCACTTTCTGATGATGAGTTTTAAATACATGTTTCTTTGCTTCAAAAATTAAATGCATGGTGTCCAGCTGAGTGGGCATTTTTGTAACTCCATGAAAAATAGGTTCATAAAAAAAAAAAAATTCAATTGCATTGCTTTTTTCATGCCTACAGAGGAATAAAAACACTCAAGAAAAAAATATTGACTAAGGTTCTCCTAATTCATGCATGAAAGGGTTAATAAACAATTTGCATAAACACTTCATCCATGGGGACCGCCATTGTTGTTTCACAGGCTATGTGATGTCAGAGCTCAGAACTGGGAGTACATGGATCTAGTACGAGTTCATTGGTGGAAAGTCACAGGTTTGACTGTCATTCCAGTGCATTTTCACCGGTAGAAGGTTGGAAAAACATGAGTTACGTGTTGCCTGGAGCACAGCATTACTTGCACATAAAAATTTCTGAATGAATGAATGAGTATTTTTATTCCAGTTATGTATAAACACATACATATAAAGAACATACAATTAACATAATTAGAACAATCAGAGGCTTATTTCTGCTTCTCCTACTCCCATCCTTTGAATTACCTGAAGTTGCCGCAAATAAAACATTAACACTAATTAATCTACATTCAATTTCTTACGTCAGTAGTCGCTTTTCCATTAACTCTCAAATTGCATAAATATAACTTGCACATAAAAATTTACCTAATGCAAAAAAGACAATTTTGTCAAAAGTCTCATTTTTCGATTAAAAGTTTTTGCGCTGGCACGAGGTGGTTTTTTTGGACGTAGCGCAAATGGTATATCACACAAAACTGCAATGGAAAGACCTTTTTTCACAACGAGAGTCAGGTGAATTAAAAAAACGGATGTTGACATACGTTACAACAAGCAAAGAAGAGGAAGAAACATGTTGCAGTATGTGTGGACACACCAGGAAACCCAAGATAGTGGGGTAATATATAATATATAATATATAATATATAATATATAATAATGAATATATCTGTAAATCAACACCATATTTACGTTTGTCGCCACGTTTATGGAATGACTTCTCGTGTCATCTCAAGATAATAAATAAAGAAATCACATTTTACATTTTCACATTTTTGATTTAATGGAAAAACCGACATTATGTGCTTCTGTTTTTTCTGACGTACCGTTCTGCCGTTAGTAAATATCGGTAAAGTTTTGCACAGATGTCCAACGGAAAAGCAACTACTTAGAGATCATTGTACTTTCTTAGCCCTTGAGAATTTGACAAATTAAAGCTTTTCTAAAACTCAACAACGAGCTACACAATTTCAATTCATACTTCAACTGATTCCATAATTTGACACCAATAACAGAAACACAGCGATCTTTAACATTTGTTCGTACTTTACATGTTTCGAACACAAACATCCCTCCTAAATTATAATTCCCTTCTCTTAACTTAACATTTTTTTGAATACAAACAAGAAGATTTTTGCTCTTTTTTTCTTTTTTTCTTTTATTAGTGATGGTTAACAAGATATTGTGGACAGAAAAACAACAACAACACATAAACAAAGGGAAAATCAAATAAATAAACAAACCAAAAACAACAAGAACGACAGAGTAATGACAAACAACAACAATGACAACATCAGTGAAAAAGATAATAAATGTAAAGAGCAACTAAACAATATAACTTGGTCTGGGGCGATAGGGAAAAGGGGAAGAGGGGAGTGTGAATGAAAGTGAGAAAGAGAGGGGGAAACATAATAATTGTTGTAATATTACAAAAATATATAATAATAACACTGGGTTACAAAAAAAAAATTTTTGCAAGTTGTCTAGGTTTTTTTTAACTGAATTAGGACCATTTTGCACCGCTAAATCCAAAAATGACATCTGTTTTTCTCAATCAGGTCAGGTTTTTTTGCTAATTTGATTTTGAAAAATTTGATCTTCTCACAAAAGTGATTACATTTTTGTGATTTACATTTTTTTTATATAGTTCTCACCCAAAATAGGTTTTTAAGAAAAAAAAAAATCATTTGATCAGTTGATTCCTGTTAGGTACAATGGTGTATTCACCGCAGATGTAACAGAATACGTCAGGCTTATTTTTGCAAGATCTTCTAGTCGAAGCCATTTCATTCACCTGTAATATTAAAAAAAAAAACATTAATCATAAATTGGCAAAAGTAAAATCTTCAGAACTCGTTTATTGCAAGAAATATGAACGAATTTTGTATCATATGATGTGAAAATGCCCATAAATGTAAGCAAAAATGTTAAAAAGCCAATATGTAGCATAGTTCAGAAAGTTGACCTGATTGAGCAAAAGTAATGTGATTTTTGGATTCAGCACACCAAAATTATCCTAAATCAGCTCAAAAAACTTAAACAATAAATTTGTCGTTGACCATTTGCTAGTATTATTACGGCGGCAATACAACAGTGAGTTAAATAATTTAATATTTGTGATAATGTACTTGTATCAATAATGTTTTTGCTCTTAGCATGAAACATAATTTCCATTTTACCTAATGGAGAAATGACAATTTCGCCAAAACTCTCATTTTGAATTTTAAACATTTATTAAAAATTTGAACTTTGAATTCCTTTTCCTAAAATGTACTAACATCTATTCCGGGTCACTGGCAATCTGTAAACTCAATTTGGTATGAATTCGACCAATACCAAACCAAATTTGCAAACCGAACCAAAAGCAATACCCCTTCCCTCCTCTTTGGGGGTGGGGTAAAAATACAAAAATATACTTTTATATATTTGAGGATTAAAATCTCAGAATTTGGCAAATATATGGCAAATACCAGACATGATTTTATTCTGTAAATGACAATAAATGACATGCTTGTGGACTTCTAATAGGAGGTGTATGCAGCTGTTTGCACAGAATTACATCATTAGGTTTATATCATATATATTATAAACAACACAATACTGTACAGAAAAGGCTTCACTTGGTTTAGAGTGGATACTGCGGCCTTGACAAGCCGATAGAGACTGAAATAACAGACTGAGTGACAGGGAAATGACAAAGATTAATAAATAAAGAAAAGATTAGAGATCACAGCTGCCCCCTGGTGACTCCGGATTTATTTGGCCGCCACCAGCTGGCAGTTGCTTAGAAACGTTATCCCTTATGCAACCATTGTGGATGTTCACGCACCAATATGCGGTCAAACTCCGTGGGAAAAAAAACTCGGAAGTTTCGCAACACGGTGATAACACAACACAATGAATGACTCATAAAACCTCAGCCAGTATGTGAGCTGCAGGTATAATGTCATTTCAATAAGATACATGCACTAGTATATGAAACTAAAAAGACCCAGTGCTACTTCTGTGGTAGTTCCCAAATCAAATGTTCTCTATATTTTACCTTAAGTAATTTATCACCATTCATTATAATATTATCCTCTGTATTTTGCACTTTTTTAGTGAAAATCAGGTGTTTTCCTACATTTAATTCACAGATCATGTAGATCAGTGGTTCTCAACCTTTTTCCAGTCATGTACCCCCTGTGAAATATGTTTTCAGCTCAGTACCCCCGACCAGCACAAAGCATTTTTGGTTGAAAACAACGACTTAAAACAAAGTGCTGTTCCATCAGTGTGTGATTTATTAAACTCTGGAACTCCATTTGTAGTGGTCTCTCTTGAACTACAGGGTGGGGAAGCAAAATTTACAATGAACATTTAGTTGTTTTTTTTCTCAGCAGGCACTACTGTCAATTGTTTTGAAAACCAAACATATATTGATGTCATAATCATACCTAACCTATTATCCATACCTTTTCAGAAACTTTTGCCCATATGAGTAATCAGGAAAGCAAACGTCAAAGAGTGGTGTGATTTGCTGAATGCACTCGTCACACCAAAGGAGATTTCAAAAATAGTTGGAGTGTCCATAAAAGACTGTTTATAATGGAAAGAAGAGAAATGACTATGAGCACACACGAGTACAAAGAAAGTCTGGAAGATACTATTAAGAAGAATGGGAGAAGTTGTCACCCGAAGATTTGGGAACACTTGCGCAAGTTTCAGGAAGCATGTGAAGGCAGTTATTGAGAAAAGAAGGAGGACACATAGAATAAAAAACATTTTCTATTATGTCCATTTTCTTGTGGCAAATGAAATTCTCATAGACTTTCAAATAAACTAATTGGTCATACACACTGTCTTTCAATCCCGCCTCAAGAATATTGTAAAATTTTGGCTTCCCCACCCTGTACCGTACTTTCCGGGCTATAAGGCGCAGCCGGAATATAAGCCACAGGTGTCCACGTTGTAGCATGACATATTACACAGAAAGATGTAAACAAAAAGTTTTAAGTATTTTAAGTAAGTATTTATGTCAAACCTTAGCTGCTTTTTTCCAAAACAGTGCCTGTAACGTGGCAGTAAACCGCAGGAACAGGCTGGTTCAAAAACCCAGAAAAGTCATTGATCTCTATCTTCATCTTCCTTCTGCTCATTAAACCACTGCAGTCGTCGTCTTCCAGTGTTGGAGTTAAACAGCCTCAAATTCTCCGTCACACTCCTTCTCAGTCTCCTCCCTCCGTTGTTGCTCAATGGCACTTCCGTGGTGCAGCTGTATTTCCTTCTTAAACAGACGCATCGATTGCTTTTAACTTAAAAGTTGAAAAATATGTATTTCTTCATGTGTTTTCCATGATGAGGGTTTCTGCATGACTCGCAAAATGATTGTTAAAAGTTCAGATTAAAACTTCTCCTCTTCATCACCTCTTCCACCTGTCTCTCACTTTTGCACTTCCTGCTAGAGCGCCCCCTGGTGGCCGTTAGCACGTATAAATCTATACTAGAGCTGCATCGCTGTATAAGCCGCAGGGTTCGAAACGAGAAAAAGTAGCGGCTTACAGTCTGGAAAGTACGGTATTGGAAACTAAAGCACTCGGAGAGCGCAGACCTCCGCCAAGGCTGTCAGTGGCCCCCCCGGGGCCCCCCCACGCCAAGGAGTTATGTTTTTGCCAGGGTTTGTTTGTTTGTTTGTCTGTCTGTCCTGTTTGTCTGTCCATTAGTGTGCAACATAACTCAAAACGTTATGGACAGATTTTGATGAAATTTTCAGGTTTGTTGGAAATGGGCCCCCCCGTGGGCCACCCCAAGCCCGATCACCACCAAAATTAAATCATTTCTCCTTATCCCATTTCAACAAACCCTGAAAATTTCATCAAAATCTGTCCATAACTTTTTGAGTTTGTTGCACACTGACGGACAGACAACAGACGACAAACAAACAACAAACAAACCCTGGCAAAAACATAACCTCCTTGGCGGAAGGTAATAAAAAAAATATAACTAAAAAAAAGAAGAAATAATTAACTTAATTATAAATAAGATTTGTGCACATGAAGTGTCCTCCTTTGGGATCATAGTAAAGATCTGTTCTCAAAAAGAATTACGCTTCAACCACGACTCCGTTGTTTGAGTTTTCCAGTGATTGACAGGTGATGCTAGGTGGCATATGACAGGTTGGGTCGAACCATTCTGGTATGGGGGAGGCTCTGGGTGTTTAGGATGATGAAACTGAATAGCCTACCAAACATAAAATTCATTTTATGAACTTATGTATTTTCTTGAAATATTTAATTAATTTAATAATTATTTTTTACAGGACTTTACATGGATGCTACTTTTTAATATATTTTAAAATCTCACGTACCCCCTGGAGTGCCTTCATGTACCCCCATTTGAGAACCCCTGATGTAGATGTTCATAAAAGATCAGATTAAAGTTGAGGGTTATTATATCAGAAACAGAGAAAACTGAAGAAAATGTGATTTTTTTCAACTAAATATGTCATTAATTGAACATAAAAACAAGCGTCTCCATGCACTGTCATTGATCCAACTCCATGGGTTATAGGTCATATCTGATGACCATGAAAAGATGACAAACTATATTTGACACCAGTTATTTACATGTATTGATAGGATAAGTGGATCAACAGGGATTAAAGCAGGGGTGTCAAACTTTTATTTCAGGGGCCACATTCAATCCAATTTGATCTCAAGTGGGCCAGACCAGTGAAATAATAACAAAATAACATATAAATAATCATGACCGCTTTTCCTCTTGTTAGTGCAATAATAAACATCAAATAATGAAAAATGTTTCAATTTACAAACTTTCACAAAAGAATGTGTATAACCTGAAAAACTGAAATTAAAGAAAAATCAGTGGCAGTTTTAACCAGATTATGCCTCAACTTATCATTTATTACATGTGCATTACACACAATGTTACACAAACATGTGGTAACGGGCAGAATATTGTTAAAGTTTGGAGTTTGGAACTAAAATAAGAACAATTTGTACAATATTACATTGCAGCTTATTTTAACAACAACATACAGATGACAGTGGATCTACAAATGCACAAAAACATTTAAAGTCCCGTATTATGCTATTTTCAGTAACGTCATATAGGTCTCAGAAGCCCCAAAACTAGTATTTAAGTTTGTTCGCCCCAAAATCATCCTTTTTTCGGAGTTTCAGCGGTCGAAAAAGTCACTCTCACCAGCCCTCCTCAGAACAGGCCTGTTTCTGGGCCTGCTTCCGGGTATGAAATGACGCATCTGTCCACGCCCACATCCCCTCCCCTCTCTGGGAGAGGACACGTCTTCCGCTAGCGGTACTACCGCTAATGTTGACTGTGAAGCCATGGCTCTCTCGTCTCACAATACACATGTCTCAGACAGAACGTCTTTCCAAACACTGGCTTTCTTTGCCTTGAGGCGTGATTGAGCCCCGACGGAAAACGGCGGTGTTGTGTCGTGTTCGTGGACCTGACACGGAAAGACGCCTGCTGCCACTAATGCAGGCAGCTACTAACAGCCTGATGCTAACTCTACTGATGCCAACCACAAAAGGCCCGTGTTCAAAGTAGTTCTGTTGAATGTCCTCTTGATATTATCAGCTCTTGCATGTTAACGGGGACGCAAACGTTAGCAGCAGTAACCGAGCTATGTTAGCTGCCCTGCTAACGTTAGACGCACACATCAACAACCACCAGCTTATCCGTAATGTAGGGTTATGCAGTAAAGATTCAAAAAAATGATCAGAACTTACATCTCCCACACTTGTACTTGGGTCACGAAGCGTTGGTACTGCGTCCTTCTTGATTCGGAGTCTTTGTGCTAAGCCGGAGCTGTACGGGCCCATGTTCGAAAAACACTCGTCCGTGAAATGCCAGGCACACACATACAAGCGTTTGGGAATGTTGTTTGGTACATGAGCATCACAGATAGAATCCAGACACTTTTTACGGAGAGGCTCAGAAGTGGGGAGCAAAAATAAACTATCGTGTTGGTGTGTGCAGCCAACAACACCACAACTTGCGTGTCTCGCCTTCGCCATGTTTGTTGTCCAAGAGTACTTTGCCAGGGCGGGCTCGCTTTACCAGGGTGGGGGCACAGTCAGGGGGAGGAGTTAAATCCGCTTATGTCGTCATAAGCGGACCCAACTCAAACTCGGCCGTTTGAGCAGGCATTTTCACAAAATGTGGTGCAGCAAGGCAGGAGGAAACAGACAGTTTTCAAATTCGAACCTCATAATGAGGCTACTGCAACACACACTACTGTAAGAAAACTTTCACAAAATGAGATTTAGATAATACGGGACCTTTAATAACAGACAGAATATTGTTAAAATTGCACATAATTTTCTTAAGACATTTCAAGTTGTTCATATTTGTTCAGGTTATTCACATTTTATTTGTGATAGTGTAGTTTGTAAACGTAATATTTTCATGGTGTAGTGTTATGTTTTCACATTAAATTAAGAAGAAAATGTGTAGTTGTCATTATTTATTGATTATGCTATTATTTTACTAATCACATTGGTCTGTGTGTGGAACATGAACCAAAGCGAGTTTGACACCATTGACTGTTAACCCTGTAAAGCCTGAACCATTAAATAACTGACAGAAAATTCCAGTTCTTTGAAACCAGAGCCTTTATTGGTCCTTCTGAACAACCCAAAATTTTTATTTATTTTTTTAAATTTTTTTTTTTCAAATATCAATTTCCATGTATGAGTTTCAATTTGTATCATATTGATACATCAGGTCTCAATGCTCAAATATTATTTTTGAACAAACAAAACATATATACACATGTCTAACAAATTGGTAATTCCTTTTCAGAATTGTCAAAGTTCTGCCTCCTTCCTCATTAATGACAATCTTGTAGTGTCACTGGAAAGGCCTCTGGGGAAGGAATTCCTCCCCCCGGTGGATTATCTTTGTATTGCTTGTATCTAATTGTATACATCGGGTTTTTGAAGAAAAAAATATCACACTGATCATGTAGAGGGCTTCAAAACTCGTGTCATATATGATACACTTGGTGTTATAGGGTTAATACCTTCAGTGTAATTTTTGCACTTTGCATATTCATTCCACGGGCCGGATTTGGAACCTTTGGCGGACCCATTTTGACCCACAAATCGCATGTTTGACACCCCTGTATTAAACAGTTTAGATCAGTAGATTTTGTGGTTGACAGTGACTGTTTGGGTCTTCATGGGTTAAAAGTTTACATTATATTCTATGCGTTAAATTCTAATACATCTATGGTTATGTGATGCAAAAAAAAAACGTTGCTTACCCAAGCACCACACACTAAATCTCTCTGTGGAAACACCAGAGGCAAAGCTAAATGTCTGCATAAGAGGCATCGAGGTTTATATTTAATAATGGTATTTTTCATAACCATACTGCATGAGGCTATTTAATATGCTCTAATGCATGGACACATTATTCAATACACAGACTGTTTTTCTCAGTGACATAAAAGGAGAAATAAATAAGTGAATGCCAAATGCACCAGTGCACCCGAACACATTCACGGGTGAACCTGACTCATACATCGTACTTGCAGTGACATGGAGGCCGGAGGTGGTGGACTGGTGACGGTCCTTCCCTCTGGAGCCACTTGTTCCCCTACCGACCTTCTCACACAAAAGGGGTAGGGCAGGGGATTTTTGGCTCTGCAACTCACTCTGCTTTTTTTCTTTTTTTACAGCTAAGTAACAGAGAAATACGAAGTGGTTCAGTTTTTAGGATGAACATTTGTTTACATATTACAGTTTAATTGATGGAAATAATATGCTTGAATGTAGCCAGGGTTGTACACTATCAGTCAAAAGTTTGGATTCACCTGTTTAGCTTACCAGCTGACAGGCCGTAAGCTATTGTCGTCATGCGGTGTCCGTCATCGTCGTCTGTTGTCGTCTGTTGTCGTCGTCTGTCGTCCGTTACAAAAATTTAAATCGTCTTCTTCTCCGAAACTACAGTTCCAATTGACTTCAAACTTGGTATACAGCTTCTTTATGATGATATCAGCAAAAGTTAGTGAAATTATTTGGATCCGGATCTGATTCTGGATTTGGTACCACTTTGAAAAATTTCCCCACTATAACAGATAGGAAGTGGATCGATGCAATAACTCAGTAAATATAAATGATATCCTGTGTAATTTCTACAGTACAGCCCTGATGGGAGATGACCAAAACATAATGTCCACATGCTGATCAGGATCTTCTTCTGGATCCGGGAACTTACGGAAAATTTAACATGGGCTCTTATGGGGAAAAAATTGCAATCGTCTTTTTCTCCGAAACTCCAGTTCTGATTGACTTCAAACTTGGTATACAGCTTCTGTATGATGATTTCAACACAAGGTATTGAAATTATTTTGATCCGGATCTGATTCTGGATTCGGTGCCACTTTGAAAAATGTTCCCATTATAAGAAATAGGAAGTGGATTGATCCAATAAATCAGTATCAGTGATATCAAGTTGGAATTTGAATTTTTTACAGATCTGATTGGAATATGACCAAAACATGGGCTATTTCTGTAATAGAATAAATACACAGAACTGGGTGATAATAAATGGCATCTGGATACATTTCCCAAAGCTTTTGGGATTCTCACTGAAGGCATCAAACTATGAATGAACACATATGGAATTATGTCGTTCAAAATGTGTGACATAACTCAAAGCATGTTTTATATTTTAGATTCTTCAAAATCGCCACATTTTGCTTTTATTCCTGCTTTGCACATTCTTGGCATTCTCTCGATGAGCTTCATGAGGTAGTCACCTGAAAGTTTTCCAAAAGTCTGAAGGTTCCCAGTGATACTGAGCACTTGTCGGCCATCTGTGGTTCATCTGATGCCATTTAAATGAGAAGGAGAGTCCAAACTTTTGACTGGTATGTTTCTTGACTTTTTTTTGACACAATAGGAACCAAAGTATATTTATTTTACAGACCTAACAACCTCTGAATGACATTTAGAACCACTGCTTCATACACATCCTGATTAAATCCTTATCTTTTCCAAAAAAATAAAAAGAAAAAAGCAGCATAGGCACACTGTAGGCACAGCAAACCAAGACTCTACAAACCATACTTCATACACTATAAATAAGTATAATGTAGTTATTTACATTAAAATATATAGTTGTATAGAAGTTCAAGGCCCATTTCCATGCAAATTTAGAAGTAATCACATAAAACAAGAATATTATTTTTCTTTTCCTTTGTCCTTTAAAGGTACAGAAGTGAAGGTTCTGAGTAATTCCTGCACACTACGTACAAACCCTTAATTTGTGTGGTATGAGTCACACTGGAACAGTAATAATAATAATAATAATAATAATAATAATAATAATAATAATAATAATAGAAGAAGAGTGAACAATAATTGTGCCCTCTGGTTTCAGTATATAAAATATACAGTGGATATAGAGAAAATGTAAAATCAGTAGTAATAGTATTTTGCTGGAAAAAGTCTGTTTCTCTTTTTTTTTTTTCTATTTTGATATAATACCTTTGAATTTAATCTGAGCTTTTATGAACATCTACAACATCAGTAATTAAATACAGAAAAAAGCTTACATTCACAGTAAGGTAAGGTAAGATAAGGTAAGGTAAAGTAAAGTAAAATAAAGTAAGGTATGGTAAGTAAAGTAAGATAAGATAAGACAAGACAAGATAAGATAAGATAATTGATCCCACTGTGGGGAATTTCACAGTTAACAGCATAACATACAACAAGCAATTGCAGAGAAAGACAGGTAGAAAAACTGAGAAAATATAGTAAATATTCATATTAGTGCTGTCAAATGATTACAATTTTCAATCAGATTAATCACAGGGTTGCTGTAGATTAATTTGATTAATCACATTAAATATCATTCATTTTTAATCTCTATTAATCATGTTTCATTTTGCATGAGCAAAGAGACTCAAGAAAGAAGGGAATACATGTTACTTAATGTGTTTGTCACAAGCTGGGTGATGCATTAACCGAAGTGCTAGCAGAATCCCCGACTAATGTATGCTTCGCGTTAATGTGGTATTTTAAGCTGGAAGTGCTTCAGTGGAAATAAAACTCGTTCCTACAAAGTGTGGATAATACTTTGTGTTGGTCGACCGTTCCTTCTTGGGTTTTTTTGTCCTCATATTTCCATCCACAGGGCCAACGTGCTGTTTATCGTCTTCCATCTTTATGGGTTGGTTCTGCGCCTGTCCTACCAGTCATTCAACTGCCCATTTGCACATGTGCGACGCAAACTGTACTTGGACAAACTGCCCTAAATGTGTTGGCAGAGACGTTCAGAGTCATTCTGTGCTGCAGATGGTTAATTTATGTTAAAATTTTTAATCAGATTAATGATGACGGATTAATCTGCGTTAACACATGAATTTAGACAGCCTTAATTCATGTACATTTTGAATAAACATGATTTACATCTTTACTTTGTGGTTGCACATACACATGGTGTTGTGTGTGAGTGTGTGTGTGTGTGTGTGTGTGTGTGGGAACTGTTATAGTATGCAAATAAATGAATTAATAATACATTTATAAAATAAAATGCAAAATGATGCACATGATAATGTTAATAAAGGATATAAATGACTTAGGAAAGGTTAACTATGATTGATACTTGGTCTAATTGAATATATGTACTGTATTTACTATACCGCTGCTGACCTACAGGAGCTTCGGTCTGTATCTTGTCTGTTATTTATTCTTTTATGTTATGTAGTAGGTGAAAAATTGTTTTGTATGATTATATTGTATGTTATTTGCACTGAGTAGTTGTAAAGATTATTGTAAGGACCCAGAAGAATAGCTGTAGCTATGGTATAGCTAATGGGATTTGAAAGAAAGAAAGAAAGAAAGAAAGAAAGAAAGAAAGAAGAAGAAAGAAAGACGAAAGAAAGAAGAAAGAAAGAAAAAGAAAGAAAGAAAGAAAGAAAAAAGAAGAAAGACATTTTACATTTAAAAAAGGACACATTTTTTTTATTTAGATAAGGACAAAAATTACATTTAGAAAAAGAAGAAAGAAAGAAAGAAAGAAAGAAATTTTACATTTAAAAGACACATTTTTTTCTGGATAAGGACAAAAAAATTACATTTAGAGAAAGAAAGAAAGAAGAACGAAGAGAGAAAAAGAAGAAAGAAGCAAGCTGTGGCAAACTCACATTGACCCCCAATTTACAATAGTTTCATTCAGATAATGTATGTAAATATCGAAATTTGTTGAAAGAAAGAAAGAAAGAAAGAAAGGAGCTGTGGAAAACTCACATTGAGCCCCAATTTACAAAAGTTTAATTCAGATAATTTATGTGAAGATAATCGAAATTTGTTGAAAGAAAGAAAGACAGAAAGAAAGAAAGAAAAAGACATTTTACATTTAAAAAAGGACACTTTATTATTTAGATATGGACAAAAACATTACATTTAGAAAAAGAAAGAAAGAAAGAAAGAAAGAAAGAAAGAAAGAAAGAAAGAAAGAAAGAAAGAAAGAAAGAAAAATAAATTTTGCATTATGATTATATTGTATGTTATTTGTATTGAGTAGTTGTAAAGATTATTGTAAGGACCCCAGGAAGAATAGCTGTAGCTATGGTGTAGCTAATGGGGATCCAAAGAAAGAAAGAAAGAAAGAAAGAGTAAAAAAACATATGGAAGTTGCTTCAAAAATATTTATAGGCCTTTAAGTGTTTAAAAGAGTCTTGACTTCAAACGTGATAAAATGGAAGCAGCCCAAGGAAAGATTTATAGATTAAAAAAACAAACAAAAAAAAAAACTCATGTGAGAGTCTGTGAACGTGGAGAAAAGTCGACGTAGCACCAGCACACACAGTATAATGACGATCACAATTCAAACAGCTGCTAATTAGAGCGTAGTGGTAAAATGTGCCCAGAATAAACCCTCCAAACCTGACTATGCACACAGCCTTCACATCCCATCATCGTCCTCCTCAGACCTACACGTGCCACATCCTGCTTTCACCTTATTTACAGCCTCATGTTTGGACGTCTCACAGTTGGACATTTGCATCCCAAACTGCTGACGCTGCACGAGGTGACATTTTACAGCAGCTCCAGCTCTCGCGTGGGCTCACAGTGACCTTGCCCGTGTGTTAACATGAATATGAGTGTGACCTCTGGTTTTTTGGGTTGTGACAACATGCCCTGTAGCCACTTCTACTCTTTGAGTCGCAAAGAACAGCTTTGATGGAACGGGCGGGGGGGGGGGGGGGGGGGGGGCGGAATTCACAGCCTTTTATGCTAATAACACAATTTATACAAACACTTTCCTTTTACTTTCCTGTCGGGGCTGTTTGGACAAAACTCTAGATGGCACTTTATCACCAATCATGGTAAAACGCCACAAACAAACTGTCCATCAATTACAGCGACTAGCATTTAAGTATCTAAACGCCTGTTTTTTGTTTTTTTTTCTACTTCTAAGCTCCACACTGTTTTGACAAGGGTTTGAGCTCAACCTAAAGTGTCTTCATGTTTTCTTTGCAATAAAAGTGCCAGAATTTTTTTTTTCCCCCAATTCTTTTACACCTTTGTTTTCAGGAAGAACTTAACTTTTAAAATCTGGCCATTAATTGTCATTTTTCTTGGTGTAATTTTGTGTCATTTTTATTTTATTTTTATTGAGATATTGGTTTTGGTTTGTTTGTTTGTTAATACTCTAGCAGGAAAATTGTTGGTTGAATTCATACCAAATTTGGTTTATAGGTTACCAGTGACCCCAAATAGTTCTCATTATATTTTGGGAAAAGTAGGTCAAAGTTAAAATTTTTTATGAATTTTTAAAATCTTTTTCCCCCAGTTACTTATAATGGTCAAAATTTCACATGTCTATAGCAAAAAAAAAAAAAAAAAACATTGGTTGAATTCATACCAAATTTGGTTTATAGATTGCCAGTGACTCAGAACAGATGTGATTACATTTTGGGAAAAGTAGGTCAAAGTTCAAATTTTTAATGAATTTTTAAAATATTTTTTGTCTATCATTTACTTATAGTGGGTGAAAATTTTCAAATGTCTGTAGCAACAAAACTATTGGTTGAATTCACATCAAATTGGGTTTGTAGATTGCCAGTGACCCAGAATAGATGTCATTAAATTTTGGGAAAAGTAGGACAAAGTTAAAAATTTTTTATTAATTTTTAAAATCTTTTTTCCCCCTCTCATTTACTTATAATGGGCAAAATTTCACATCTATAAAAAAAAATCAATTTTGTTTCAATTTATGTCAAACTTGGCACTTACATAGAGGCAACTGATATGCTGACATCAGCTGGATTGATGCCAAAATAAGCTAAAATATGTGCAAGAGGCAGGGTTTGTTGTGCCTGGCACCATTTCTTATAAATAATAATACTTATAAGTGTGTTTTCAAGGGGCCCCTTTGGTGACGTCAGAAAAAAAAAAAAAAAAAAAAGCATGGCTACGCATTAGACCACATATCAATTCACCTATGAGACTGTCGTATAGTGTAGCACACTGATTTGATGTTCTTACCAACATGGAACACTTCAATTTGATTTCATTTTATTTTCACTTTGGTATGAACTACCGTGATATACTTCAAACATTTGTGGTAAGGGTAAGTAAGTAAGTAAAGCTTTATTTATATAGCACTTTTTAAAACAACATGTTACAAAGTGCTTCACATAAAGGGGAGATAAATCAAATCAAGTTTTAAGCCAATTTACAGAAACCCAACAGAATCCTCCAGGAGCAAACACTTCTGACTGGTGACAGTGGTGAGGGAAAACTACCTTCAACAGCAGAAACCTGGAGCAGACCCAGACTCCTGAAGGATGGACGACTGCCTTGGCCAGTTGGGGTTAAAGCGAGAAAGTAAAGGAGGAGAAAAGAGAGCGATAGAGATAGAGAGAGACTGGGGGAGAGGGGGGAGGTAGGTGGAGACACATGCACAGATAACCGAACTAGAACATGTATAGAACAGTATAATAAACACTATCGTAATTTATGGATAAGTGAGTGATGACGATAAAGGTGGAGAGAGGCAGGACCACAGCAGCGGGTCTAGAGATGATCTTAGGAAAACCTGTGATGATCCTGGAAAAACCTATGAGGTGATAAAGCACAGAGACTCCAGGGAAGAAGTCAAGTCAGTAACATGTATTCACTGGGGCGTAGACAGAGGAGATTTAATAAAATGCTTGTTTATAAAAGTGAGTTTTTAAGAGTCGGGTGGAGTTTTAGTATTTAGCATTAGTAACCTACAAGTTAAGTAACTCATGGCCACACATTAGTAACTTATGGCCACATATTAATATTTTTTCCTCACGTCACCAAAGGGGTGCCATATATTTTAGTAAAAAAAAAAAAAAAAAAACATTCTTAGCATATTTATTATCAGAAACAATTGTAAATGTCCATAATGGAACTTTCTGAGACTGCAGAAATAAACTCTCAATTATCTTACATCTGCTCAAACCTGCTTTTTAGTCTTGAACATTCAGTATCCATTATATGGCTATAAGTGGATATTTTCATTTCCAAGCATTTTTTTTTTTTTTTTTTTATCCTTTATGGAATTCTCTGAAACAGTTCCTTTCTACCTGTAATAGTGTCCCAGATTGCTGCCGTAAAGTGTTATATAGTTTCGGGAAGCTCAGGATCTCAGCTTTCCAATGCCATTTGAATTTTATGGATAGCATAAATTATTTTAGGAGTTACAGTAATTTGAATTATGTAAAGTGCAAAATGCAGTGCCGGAGAGATCGCCGTTGTTAAAGGGTTAAAGCCTGGAAATGCATATATTTACAAACTAGAAAAGCCATAAAGGCAGCCATTAGCAAGGAAAAAAAGCCTATTTATGTGACACATTTTCTGTTTTGTGGAAAGCTTGAATGTATCAGAGTCATATATCAAAAGAAGCAGAGTCTTTCTCGGTATAAAGAGGACATTCATTTTCACTCTTGCTTGTGCACTTGATGTGTGATTGCGTTCTTATGTCTGTAAATGTAGGTAAAGGTAATTATGACGGCGCTGATAATCCGTAGAGTGAAGCATTCAAAAACATTAAACTCTCATTTCAGATAAATGACTGCGCCTGGAGTAAGCAGTTCTCACTTGAACAGTCCTCAAGACGTGCTGTAACTAGATGTTACGCTGTTGAGCTTCGCCAAGGTCACGGTGATCTCGAGTGCTTGAGTTAGGGAAAAAAAAAAAAAATAGACAATTGGGCTGCTTTTTGTGACTTGAAGATGTTTCACTCCTCATCCAAGAGGCTCCTTCATTTCTAACTGACAGGTGAGGAGTTTGTGGAGGTATTATACTGAAGCATAATTACCTGCAAATGTGTGCAAAAGACAGCCATCTGAGAGGCCCGGCTGATTGTTAACTAATGACTTGTCTGCATTTCCAGTCCATGGAGTAAAACACTAAGACTTTTCAGCCATTAATATCTATGAACTCTGGCTCACAGGCGGCTCTCTGTTGGAATAAGCATAATACCAGATGAGCATTACTGTCAGCATTCTCCTCCCTTCTGCTCCTTTACTATTTTCAACTTCCCTTAAACTCTGAGCTGCAACTAAAATGAAAGTTCTGATTAAAAAGTCATTTGCGCACCATTTCATTTGACGGGGCTTTTTTAAAACTTCAACCCACACATATCACCATCTGAAAAGGGTTATTTGTTAAACAAAATTTCTACAGGTTTTTACAAGTTAAATTTAAGACTTTTTAAGACTACTTAGAATGGAATACCTATTTCACGGCCATACTGGCAAAAATTTGTGACTCCTAGAATTTAGAAAAATGTATTTATTTACTCCAATGCCTCGATTCTCATCATTCCGAGACATTTCTCAGCGGGGGGCTGCAAAGTTAGCAATAATTGGTTCCTAATTTCAATATAAATTGTCAGGTTGGAACTCAGTAGATTACCGTTACTTCTTTAGACATTTCCCAGACACATTTAAACACACTACAGTAAACAGGTTTATGGTAACATGACTGAAAGCTGTGTATGACTTTGTCACCAATTTTTCATCAAATCTGTAAAACCCGAGTCATAGAATAAGTATCACGAATCTGTAAGTCTTTCCGTGATTACACACCTGAATCTCCTCCCTCACGGTGAACAATTTGGAAGTGTACTCCACCATAAACAATCCATTTGTTTACAAACAGAGCCGGTAGATCACTTGGGCATTTTCAGAAATTTGTCGCAACGTGGATTGTGGGAAGCGGAGCTGCAGCGAAGTCGTTTCTGTGTTTGTTGCCACTGCGGCCGTAATGTGGCTGTGTGGAGCTCCGCTTCGCACGATGCACGTTGCATCACATTTCCAAAAATGTTTGGGTACACTTTGAAATTGTTCACCGTGAGGGAAGAGATTCAGGTGCGTAATCATTAAAAGACTTGTGATACTTAAGCTATGACTTGGGTTTTATAGATTTGATGAAAAATTGGTGATGAAAGTCATACACAGCTTTAAGCTATGTTACTATAAACCTGTTCACTGTATTGTGTTTAAATGTGTCTGGGAAATGTCTAAGAAAGTAATGTTAATCTACTCAGTTCCAACCTGACAATTTATATTGAAATTTCGAAGTGTACTCAAACATTTTTGGAAATTTGATATAATGTACATTATGGGAAGTGGAGCTCCACACAGCCACATTACGGCCGCAGTGGCAACAAACACAGAAACGGCTTCACTGCAGCGCTGATTCCCACAATCCACGTTGTGACAAATTTCTGAAAATGCCCAAGTGACCTACCGGCTCTGTTTGTAAACAAATGGATTGTTTATGGTGGAGTACACTTCCAAATTGTTCACCGTGATGGAAGAGATTCAGGTGCGTGATCACGGAAAGACTTACAGATTTGTGATACTTGGCTATGACTCAGGTTTTACAGTTTTGATGAAAATTTGGTGACGAAAGTCATACACAGCTTTAAGACCTACCATATCAAATTTAATACCTTTTAAAGACTTTAAGGTAATAAATGCATATTTGTAAATTCAAGACTTTTAAGACTTTAAGACCCTGCAGGAACCCTGGTTAAAAAACAAAAAGCCAGGTAGTAATGGGTACAAAAACCTGGTCCTAAACAGGCCCTGGTGCAAAATAATTCAAGACCGCAGAATCAACAAGCGTCAACGTCATAACGGTACTAGAGACAGAAAAATAAAACAGGGATTTCCTATGTTTTAGAGCAGCACAAAGGTTGTCTTACAAACTTTCCTCACTGTTTCTCAATAAGACACTCATCTGGGATCCTTTTTTTGCGACTTTCTCCTTGGTCAAGGCCATAGGTGTGAATGTGAGAGTGATTGGTTGTTCACCTCTGTATGTCAGCCCTGCGATGAACTGGCAACACGTCCAGGGTGAACCCCGCCTTCACCCATAGGTAGCTGGGATAGGCTCCAGCACCCCTGCGACCCTCTGGTGGATAACGCGGTTCAGAGGATGACTGACTGACTGACCTTGGTCAAGGGCCCTGACAGGACGTAACAAGTCTTTTATATATTTGGGCAGATAAATTTGGGATCTGTTACAAAATCCAGCAAAAACCTGTCAAATACAGGTGGAGAAATGTACAGTTCGACTGTTAAGCACGTAACGGTGGTTGATCTACATAATGATTATGTATAAAAGGTAGCTAGCCTACATTTAGCCTCAGTACACTAAATGTATGCTATGTTGTGCGGCATTTCCACTACGTGGAACCGGCTCGGGTACCAGGTCCTATTCTTGGAGACCGTTTCCATTACAGGATACTACCGACTTTACAGTACCTGAACGCCATAGCGATACGGCGCGTTACTTCCATGTCATCTGCTCAGAGTTGCTGATAAACTCACTCGCTGCATGTTGTCTTGTCAAGCTCATGCTGAATTTTTACATCTGAACCTCCTCGACAAACCATGGTGTAGTTTTGCGGGCTGTCATCATGTGGATTAACCTACCGCTGTATTTACTGTCAACTTCTGCATCTGTTTTTTGTAAAACGGCGGGTCACAGAGACAGCTCTGACCAATCAATGGTCTGCAGTGTTTACACGTCACCTTTTAGTATCTGGTCCCCAGTCCTGGTCCCCAGTTGAGTCGAGCCGAGCCAAGTTGGTTCCACGTAGCGGAAACGCGGCATAAAGGACCAGTATACCTGTGTTGTGATGGCTGACTGCAATACACCAAAACATGCAACTGATCAGTACATATTCTGTTCCTACTCAGGGAATAAAATGGCAGCATCATAAGGAAAACTAGTCTTTCATCCATCATTTCACACACAACGCAGAGTTTGAACCAGGAGGTGTTTGAACCACAGAGCTGAACTGGTTACATACAGGTTCTACAAACACCCACATCTCAGCACCATTTACAGATGACTTTACACAGTTACACATCTGATTATCGGCTAAAATTTGCTTCGAGGTCTTATTTCTGTCTTTGTGCATTAGAAATCAATAGAAGTGAATCCCCAAAGGAACTTTGTGTTGGTAAATGCAAGTTCTGCAAATGTACCGGATTTCAGTTCTGTTCAACATGTTGATGGTCATATCAACTATGTTTTCAGCTCAAAAATGTCCAATTTCATCACAATTAATGCTATATTTTCATGTCACAAATGGCCAAGTTATATTTGAACTGAATTTACCTGAAAAACAAATATTCTATTCTTTTAGATTCCCCAATTTTTCTTACCAGATTCTATCCTACATATCACATGTTTTATTTTTACAGGTTCAATATGGAGTATGGTGCTGATCCATCCTGCTTATGTTACACCAATATATACATTAAGAATGTCACACATCACTTTTAAATCAACAGTTTTCTAATAAGCATTTTTATAAAGAAATAACAGTTCTATATTGTTATTTACTCTTTAGTATGATGATAAACTATACAATAAATAATTCTGATCCTAGTTTTTGCACAGGGATCATTAGTGGAAACGGTGACAAGGCTGCCGAGCATCAGTATGATGGGATCTGTAACAACCATGTCACATCCGTCCACTGCCACATTTAGTGTTTTTGTGTCAGCTGTTATAGTTTTAGATCCACAATACTAACATTTATGAATAAGAGGAGAATTAGCAATAGTAAGTATATAAGTTTATGTGAAGCCTGTTACCGGACGTTTGTCTGGTTTTGTCTGTCTTTTATGTTTGTCTGTCACTTCCTGTTTTATTTTGTTAAGTTTTCCTCATGTGTCTTGTCTGTGGTCTTTACTTCCCTTCCTGGTTCGTGTTCACCTTTTCCCTGATTACCTGACTCCGCCCTAATGTGTTCCACCTGTGTCTCGTTGTCTTCCCTCCCTTTTGTGTATTTATACCCTGTCCTTTCCCCTGATCAGACGCCAGTTCGTTTTCTCTTGCAGATAACTTACCAGCGTTTTTGATCCTGTCTGTTCATTTGCCTTACTGTGTTTCGACCTGTTTTTTTTGTCATCCTGTTTTGCCTGTTTTTTGCCTGCTCCCTGTCGGTTTTGTCAGACTCCATCTGCCTTACTGGTTTTTTGACGTCTTCGCCTGATTTTTCGGTACGTGAGTTTGCCTTTTCCCTATGTCCTGTCGCCTGTCTGATTGCCTCTCTGTGCATCACCTGTTTCCGTCCCTGACCTCCCTCAGCTTTCCCCTAGTCGGCGAGCCGGCACTAAATCCGGAGCCAAACCGTGGGTTCGCGTCCGAAACCCGGAGGACGGTTCAGACGAGGACTTCCTTGGCCGCTGTCCTCAACATCCTGTTCATTATCATAATCTTCCTAACTGTATACAATAAACTCTGTAAACTTTTACATCCGCTTCCGTGTTCTGCATTTGGGTTCTGGGTCTGTGCTATCAGCATTACAGTTTATTACTAATAAAGTACTGGTACTGACCAGAGCATCATGGGTAATGACACCTCCATCCACCAGCAAAAGTTTTCACATACACGTGCTATTCAAAATCCAATATTTCTGAAAATAGAGCTTCCACTGTAAAAAATATCAGTAGTCTGTGCACAAATGGATTAGCATTATTTCAACACAGTTCTATGCATTTCTTACAACTTTTTTTTTTTTTTTTTTTTTTGACAAAAATGGCCACTCATTTGACCCCTAAGTAAATTTTAGCCATTATGCTCAAACGGATTGAGATACACGCACAGAAACCCCCAAGCATGTTTCCTAATAACCCCACCACCACCACCATAGGAGATCGAGATGTTCACCCCGTGTGACACTGTTGATTATCCGCAGGGTCCTAAAGGGCTGTTACCCACTTAAAACTATCCTGAATTAAGGTGTGAAGAGGTGTGAAAGTGCCTGTGGGGGGATGACAGGAGTGGGTTATCTGTGGCTGATAGGTGGTGCCATACACCTCCCATGTAATTCCAGGTTAACAGGCGACTGGCTTGCTTTCACTCCTCTCTCAGACCATCTGTCTGGAATGTGCAGGTAAGTGTCCTCAGAGGAGTGTGTCTTATCCTTTAGATGCAGGTGGACTGCTGAGTGCTGACCCGACGAACTGGCTCTGAGCTCCGCCACGCACTTGTGGAGCAGTTGTTTAGAGCTAATCCTTCTAATTTTCTCCGACACTGCAGCTGCATACTGAATGACAATGTTGTTACACCTGTGCTTTTCTTCTCTGTGTGATGTTCCAGTTTTTTTTTTCCTCACATTTCTTTGCAGTCTTAATGATGGCCCGGTTGGGACAGCTGAGCTACTTGCATTTTTGTGCCAGGAGCGGCAAAATGTCCCTAACAGAAGTATGACAGACAGGTAGAAAGCATGCCAAGACACATGAAAGCTGGGAGAGAAAATTAGGGTCATTCCACCAAATGGTGACCATGTTTACAAGTACATCTTTTTCATTTTTATTTATTTATTTATTTTTGCATTTTCACCCCAAAACAGACAATGATTCTACCTAGTGGTTCCCAATCTTTTTTGGCCTGTGACTGCATTTTAACATCACAAATTTCTGGCGACCCCAGACATTCAAAACAGAGACTTTTTTTTTTGCTAAAATTTTTTTTTTTTTTGGATTATGTAAGTTTGCTATACTATGTTGCAAATAAACATTAATTTTAGATGACATTTAGTCTATATAATGTAAATTATTATGGATGGAGGCAGAAAAGCCAGGTGTAGGTTACTGCACAAAGTGAGGGTTTTATTTTCATTGGTCAGGATATGTACAGTCAGTCCAGCTTGGATTTACAAGGCTGACAATTAATACTGAACAAACAAGAACTCAAACTATGAATTATGAAAGAGCTGCAGCATCTGAAACTGACCACAATGAACATTTGACAGATAAACAGAACCACAGTGCTTCAGTTTCAGCTTCACAGTTTGTCATGGCTTTTATGGATTGGGATTGTCTCTCTCAACTCACCATATATTTTTTATTAGTAAGTTCATCTTTTTTATCAATTACTAGAAATTCTAGGCGACCCCATGTGGGGTCCCGACCCCAAGGTTGAAAAACACTGTACTAACCTGTTTACAAGTAATTTATGTTTAGAGTAGATTTCATACAAGATGTACAGATTGGATGGCACTTTTAAATTTAGTTGATAAAGACATTGCATTGTACTGTATTCTATTATTTTATTCTATTCTGTTCTATAATGGAAAAATACTAATACTTTTATTACCTTGTATGTATTTGTATGTATGTATATTTATTACCTCCACCAAGGATGGCGGAGGTTATGTTTGCATCAGGGTTTGTTTGTCTGTGTTAGCAAGATAATTCAAAAAGTTATGGACGGATTTTGATGAAATTTTCAGGAAATGTTTATGCTGGCACAAGGATGCACAAATGATAAAATTTGGTGGTGATTTAGGGGGGGGGCTTTATTCTTGTATTTCATCCTTGTATTTTGTTTTTTATTTATTTTTCTGTACAGCACTGGTTTTTTTTTTGGTACAGTTGTTCTATGTCTTTTAATCTATTCTTGTATTTTATTCTTTTATTTAGGTTTTTATTTATTCTTCTGTACAGCACTTTGGTCCACTGCAGTTGCTTTGAAGTGCTTTACAAATAAAGTTGGATTGGATTGTATGTGAAGCTGTGCATACTGTATAAAATTTGTATTTCTTCCAAGTTTTCTACTACTGGCAGATGCATAAAACAAAACAAAACAAAACAAAACAACCCCCCCCCCCCCCCCCCCCCCCCCCCCCCCCCCCCCCCCCCCCCCCCCCCCCCCCCCCCAAATATCTAAACCTTTGACCATCTTAAAAGATGAATGTTGTTCTCCTACTGAGAACTACTGTTTTATTATTAACCTTCATTTAACCAGGAAAGAAAAATGACTCATTGAAATTAATAATGTATTTTGCATGTGCGTCCTGGCCAAGACAGCAGCAGGACAAGTTACAGAAAGTAGACATTTCAGCCCTACATCCACACTAAAAACACACAAAAAACAAGTGGATCCAGGCAAAACAACCTCCACCCCTCGCACGAATTGTATCTTATTTTAGCATCGATCCAGCTGATGTCATCATGTCTATGCATGTGCTGATGTCGCCATATCAATTGCTTCTATATATGTGCAAAGCCTGAGGTAAATTGAACACTGTAATGATCATTTTAAGTCACTTTTTTTTAAATTGGGAAGTGAAATTCCTACATATAGCCTCTGTAAGTACACATGCCGTTTATGTAACCCAATAATTAACCAATTCTACATACCTAAACCTTTCCCTAAGACCAAATTAACCCTTTCATGCATGAATTGTGAGAACCTTAGTCAAGATTTTTTTCTTCAGTGTTTTTATTCCTCCTTAGGCATGAAAAAACCAATGCGATCGAGTTTTTTTTTTTCCTATGGAGTTGCAAAAATATCCATGCATTTAATTTTTGAAGTAAAGAAACGTGTTTAAAACCCAATATCAGGAAGTGATATGAAAACAATGAAATAAAAACATTTTTAATGCTGCTAATCTGATGTCTTCTCACATTTTAACATATTCTAATGCTAGTAATTATTCACTTCATGGAGATAATATGCAAAAAAACAAAAACAAAAAAAAAAAAAACCCTTCTTGTCTAACAAATAACAATTGATTTACACTTAAACATGTTACTGCAGATCATGACCTGATCAGGTTTATCAAGAACAGCAAAGTTACAGTAATGGTATGAATGTCAGTGTATGGGATGATGCGTAAGTGTTCACTATGTTGGCTGATATGGAACTAAAACATCAAAACCCATGAATATACAAGAGAACAGCTGTAGAATAACTGTCCACTGCAGTGACCTATGCATGAAAGGGTTAATATGTTGTAATACAAATTCATCAGTTTCATTTTTATGTCCTGGATTTAACTTTGTAAGATGAAAACTGCAGAAAATGTGCCTCTGTTAGTCCATTAAATTAACACAAGTGATGCCAGGCACAACACCACCTCAACCAAACTACAAGTAAGGTATTCTACCTGTTTAATTTGCTTTTTTGGAGGCTTAAACTGTGTGTGAAGGCTATTAGCTGTTGTTGTATGACTACAAACTGTGCATTTTTGTGTTATTTATTTATTTATTTGCAAAAAATAAAAACAGCAATGGAAAAAACAACAACAACAACAACATTCAAACAAGTAACAAAATTGTGCAAGAGAGGTTAGAAGCCAAAAAAGAAGTCTTTCATGAATACATCCCCCGAAATGAACAATACACAAAAAAAGAATTAAAAAATACAATATAACTGAAATAATAAACTGAAGTAAAAACAATAAAAATGTAATCCGCATTACAAATCATCAAATACAAATCAAGCGATATACAGCCTTACATTTTTTCATGAATTAAAGTCCTTTTCAGATGCTTTTTAAACAATGATAAAGTAGATGTTGATTGACGTTCAGGTCTTAGATTATTCCACAGATTTGGTCCATGATATTTCAGAGAATACTGACAGACTGAAGTTTGGCAGTGCGGAAGATAAAATTTGCTTGAAAATCGTGTCGGAAAGTTGTGAATAACAGAAAACAACATAAAGAAATTTTGAAAAACTTTAGGAAGAATATGAGTTAACTCTTTCGGTGCCAGACAGTTAAGGGGCTAATAAGCCTTAAAAGTGCCACAGAATTTGGCCGTTTTTCAGTATTCCGAGTCGTTTTTATAATATTTGAAGAATCCTGCAGGAAACCGCTCGGTAACATCAGACCGATTGCTGATTAGATTCAAAACGCACCGGACACAGCCGATTCATTATTGATCGTAATTTGCATAATTTATAATAATAATAATAATAATAATAATAATCTTTATTTATATAGCCCTTTTCATACATTAAGAACTGTAGCACAAAGTGCTTTACATATCAGTTTAAAAATCAGTACCGCCCCCCACCCACACCCACCCACTCACCCGCACACACACACACACACACACACACACACACACACACACACACATATACATGCAAACCCACAAGCTCACACATACTTAAGAAGACTGACTGAGCACGGGTAGACCAGAACAAAAATGTACAAGTAAAAGTAAAACATCAATTTAGGAGGCGCTGTCTCAGGGAGCCGTCCGCACCAGGAGGCAGCCGCCGACCCCGGCGACCAGGCACCAACAACACAGCCCCGCATCCCAACTAGTGGGAGAGGGCCAACTGGGACCCCCACCCACCAGAAAGGAGCGGACCCCAGTGAGAGAAGGCGCCACAGCCCCCGGAGTCCACAGCCGCCCCCCGGCATGGAGGGCTCCCTCTGATGAAACACCGGAGAATAAGAAACATTAAAAAGATATAAAAATATTATTCGGTCGCGTGACCTCAAATTCCCGTCTGATTGATCTCAAAAGGGGGACACAGAAAGAACGTCATCGAAATGTGAGAAAGAAATGGGGGTGGATGGTTTGTTTGTACACAAATATGGCGTGTTCTCCAAAGCCGATCTGATCGACCCGTGGCACTTTAAAGGTTGTTTTCGTAAAGCCGATTTAATCGGCCCATGGCACTGAAAGAGTTAAGTGAACCTACAGGGGTTGGACAAAATAATGGAAACACCTTAAAAAATCAACAAAATATAATTTAATATGGTGTAGGTCCGCCTTTTGCGGCAATTACAGCCTCAATTCTCCGAGGTATTGATTCATACAACTTGTGAATTGTTTCCAAAGGAATTTTAAGCCTTTCTTCAGTTAGAATACCCTCCAAGTCTTTTAGAGACGATGGCGGTGGAAATCGACGTCTTACTTGAATCTTTAAAACTGACCATAAATGCTCAATAATGTTGAGGTCTGGGGACTGTGCCGGCCATACGAGATGCTCAACTTCATTAGAATGTTCCTCATGCCACTCTTTAACAATTCTAGCTGTATGGATTGGGGCATTATCATCTTGAGGTGAAGGTGTTTCCATTATTTTGTCCAACCCCTGTATTTGTACATGAAGACACAGATCTGGTAAATGTTCACATCAAAAACTGAGAGAAGATTGAACTTTTTGAAAAGAGGAGCAGATGAGTCGAGTCTCTTAGAAAAACTGATCGTTCTTAAAAATTTCTTTTGAATTAAGAGAATCTTATTGAGATGCATGGGACAGTCATTATGGACAATATCTAGGTGCAGTAAATGCTAGTTGGCATTTGCCTGTGTGTACATGTGTATTGCACATTAACACTGTTGCTACAATCTGGCATATTTACAGCTACAGTTGTTGTAGATGTTCATTAATATGCACTGTCCCTAATAAATAAATCAATGAATGAATTAAAAAAAAAAAAAAGTGGTGCCATGCAAAACAAACTGCTCCCCGCACATTTTGTAGCTTATTTTGGTATCGATCCAGCTGATATCATCATGTCTATGCATGTGCTGATGTCAACATATCAATTGCCTCTATATTTATGCCAAGTTTGAAGTAAATTGAAACAAAATTGATGTTTTTATAGACAATTGAAATGTCGCCCATTGTAAGTAAATGGAAAAAAAAAAAAAGAGTAAAAAATTCATAAAAATTTGAACTTTAACCTACTTTTCTCAAAATGTAATGACATCTATTCTTGGTCACTGGCAATCTATAAACCAAATTTGGTGTAAATTCAGCCAATAGTTTTGCTGCTACAGATCATGACATCCTGATTAATCGGCTAGAAAAGCTCGTAGGTTTCTCTGACAGTGTACTACAGTGGTTCAAAACGTATATTAAGGGAAGACAGTACTACGTCAGGCTTGGAGATCACGTGTCAAACACACATGATACATGCTATGGGGTTCCACAAGGGAGCTGCCTGGGTCCACTACTATTCTCCTTATATATGCTACCACTTGGAGATATCATCAGAAAACATAATGTTAGCTTCCATAGCTACGCAGACGACACACAAATATACATCTCCGCAGAACCCAATGACATGACAGCCATCCATTCCATTACAAACTGCCTCACAGCAATGAATCAGTGGATGTGCAGGAACTTTCTGAAATTGAATGAGGAAAAAACTGAAATCCTGCTTGTTGGCCCAAAAGTAAAAAGGGAAATGCTGATGAGTAGGATGGGCAAACTCACTTCCTGGATCAAACCAGAAGTGACAAGTCTGGGAGTCATTATAGACTCAGACTTAAACTTTAAGTCCCACATAAAGAAAGTCACTAAAACGTCATTCTTCCACCTCAGAAACATAGCCAAAGTAATGCCGGTTATAAATCGAAAGGATGCTGAAAAACTGGTCCATGCTTTTATCTCCAGCAGACTGGACTACTGTAATGCACTCCTTACAGGTCTCCCAAAAAGCACCACAGACAGACTTCAGCTGATTCAGAACTCTGCAGCTAGGTTATTAACCAAAACCAAGAAGAGAGAGCACATTACTCCAGTGTTGGTTTCCCTGCACTGGCTACCGGTAACCTACAGAACTGATTTTAAGATACTACTCCTCACGTATAAAGCTCTAAATGGAACCAGGCCAAGTTACATTGCAAACTCACTGATCAATTATGTACAAACTAGAACACTGAGGTCATCAAACGCAGGGTTACTAGCGACTCCGAGAAATATTACAAAGAAAATGGGGGACGCAGCCTTTACTAACTATGCACCGAAGTTATGGAATACAATTCCAAAAGACATTAGAGAAGCCAGTTCACTGAATATATTTAAAACCAAATTAAAAACATTTTTATTCTCATTAGCCTTTGAAAGGAGATAAAAATGGGGTCACAATTCAGGAACCAGGAATGTGCGCTGTTTTTATTTTTATTTTATTTTATTGTATTTCTGTTTTTATTTTTTATTTTATCGTATTTCAAATTTCATCTTATTTCTTGCACTTCAAAAATTCTATGCATAATCAAATATTTTAATGTGCGCTGTTTTTATTTTTATTTTATTGTATTTCTCTCAAATTTCATCTTATTTCTTGCACTTCAAAAATTCTATGCATAATCAAATATTTTAATGTGCGCTGTTTTTATTTTTATTTTTTATTTATTGTATTTCTCTCAAATTTCATTTTATTTCTTGATGTATAATCAAATCTTAATGTATTTTAATATTGTATTTTTTCAATCAATGTGAAGCACTTCGAGCTACAATTTCTGTATGAAAGGTGCTATACAAATAAAGTTTATTATTATTATTGTTATTATTATTATTATTATTATTATTATTATTACAGACATTTGAAATTCCGCCCATTATAAGTAAATGAAAAAAAAAAAAAAAAAAAAAATCATAAAGAAATATGAACTTTGACCTACTTTTCTCAAAATGTAATGACATCTATTCTGGGTCACCGGTAACCTATAAACCAAATGTGGTATGAATTCAACCCATAGTTTTGCTGCTACAGACATTTGAAATTTCACCCATTATAAGTAAATGGGGAAAAAAAGTTTGGAAAAATTCATAAAAAATTCAATCTTTGACCTACTGTTCCCAAAATGTAATGATATCTATTCTGGGTCACTGGCAATCCATATACCAAGTTAAGTATAAATTCAATCAGTAGTTTTGCTGCTAGAGTGTTAACAAACAAACAAACAAACCGAACCAAAAACAATACCCCTTGCCTCCTCTTTGGGGGGTGGGGTACCTAAAAAAAAAAAAAAAAAAAAAAAAAAAAAAAAAAACAAAAAAAAACAAAAAAAAAAAAAAAAAACCTCAGTGCTAAAACCACACATCAAACACCATGCTAAGAACATACATATAGAATACAATCATTAATTAAAAAAAAAAAAAAAAAAAAAAGTATACAACAACTGTTGGATGGTCCAGTCCCATTCAAAAGCTTAAACCAGTTTAATTTATTAATGGTATATATTGGATGAACTGACATATGACATAATAAAATATAGTGTCAAATTAAAAAGTGTCCCACATCAATAATAAGCAACATAAAATGAACATAAACACTTTCTTAATTCTATTGTTGTTATTACATAATTATAAGCAGATAAATGGAGCCACTATCGTCTGATGAGTCCGTGTGATTAACTACGATAACATGAAGTGAGTAGAAATACACCATGCGTTATGTGTTTATTTACTAGAAAGTTCATGTGATTTTTAGGGTTACATGGAAGGAGACATGAGTAACTAAAACCACAGCAGTATGGACAAATGTGGATGATGCAAACCTAAATATGGTGTTGCTTTAGTCTTGCATAGCCACAGCCTTATCTCCAGTGCTGAACATGGTGCTGCTTCCATTCTGTTTGTCTTTTCATTATTTAGTGTTTATTCGTTAGGTGTCAAACCAGCTTAGAGGGGTAATACCATCACCATTAGGACTGGGATCAGTAAACACTCAGTCATGGGCTTTGGTAGTCTCATTTCTTCTCTTCTATTTAGTGGAAGTGCAGGATGTAGTAAGTGTTTGGCTTCATACCAAACTGGTTGAACTTTTACACTTTCCCAACAGTTTTTGGCTGGTTGTGCACAACAGACAGAGCTGAACTCAAGAAGATAGAGAAGAGTGTGAGTGATGCTAATTGGTCTAAAAACTCCAAATGAGATGCACAATCTGTAAAAAAAAAAAAAAAAAAGAAGTAAAATAAATACTAAATCCTGACTCTTGAAATATCTTCATGTTCCACGTATTAACTACAAAGTACAACATTTTTAATGAGGTCTAATCATGCGAGTCAATTCATTATTTGTTGTTTTGAATAATTGTGAAATATTAGTATACATATATACAGAATGCAGTTAATTCAACTCTTCTAAGGTTAATACATTAAAGCTGAGGCTTTTGTCTGTCAGAGATGGATTAACTGGTTTTGGTGTTCGTTAGCTCTGATAGTGGCCGATGGAAAATATAAGGCTGTAAGTGGAATTATGAACGTACACTTAAATAGACCAAATGGAATTTTTACGGTTGGTTTGATGTTCAGTTACCGGTTTGGGTCTAGACGGAAGTTTTCCTTTAGGTGTTTATTACTTTGACTTAGATGTTTTGTTGTAGTTCATGAAAAAGTTAAATATAGTACATCTTTATTTTATCCTTTTGTAAATGTAATTTTTTTGTCCTTTTCTAAATGTAAAAAGTGTCCTTTTTTAAATGTGAAATTTCTTTCTTTCTTCTTTCTTTCTTTCTTTCTTTCAATGTATTTTTTGTCCTTTTCTAAATGTAAAAAGTGTCCTTTAAATGTAAAATTTCTTTCTTTCTTTCTTTCTTTCTTTCTTTCTTTCTTTCTTTCTTTCTTTCTTTCTTTCTTTCAATGTATTTTTTGTCCTTTTCTAAATGTAAATGGTTTTTGTCCTTTTCTACATGTACTTTTTTGGTTTTCTAAATGTAAGAAAATTGTCTTTTTCTAAATGTAAAAAAATGTCCTTTCTTAAATGTAAAATTTCTTTCTTTCTTTCTTTCTTTCTTTCTTTCTTTCTTTCTTTCTTTCTTTCTTTCTTTCTTTCTTTCTTTCTTTCTTTCTTTCTTTCTCTAAATGTTTATCTTTTGTCCTTTTCTAAATGTACTTTTCCCCCCTTTTCTAAATGTAAAAAAGTGTCCTTTTTTTAATGCAAAATTTCTTTCTTTCTTTCTTTCTTTCTTTCTTTCTTTCTTTCTTTCTTTCTTTCTTTCTTTCTTTCTTTCAACAAATTTTGATTATCTTCACATAAATTATCTGAATGAAACTATTGTAAATTGGGGGTCAATGTGAGTTTTCCACAGTTTGTTTCTTACTTTCTTTCTTTCTCTAAATGTAGTTCTTTTGTCCTTTTCTAAATGTAATTTTTTTGTTCTTTTCTAAATGTACTTTTTTCCCTTTTCTAAATGTAAAAAAAAAAAAAAAAAACATATTTTTTTTTAAATGTAAACTTTCTTTCTTTCAACAAATTAAAATTTTCTCCACATAAATTATCTGAATGACACTATTGTAAATTGGGGCTCAGTGTGACTTTTCCAGACCTGTAGGTATCCCTTTGTGTGTACAACACTTAAACAGGGGTAATACGGCGTCGGCGTCCTGGTAACTGGAGGCCAGGAGTGTCTGGATGATGGAGTAAAACACTGCCCATTAGATTAAGGCTTGGCCGCGGAATACTAATGTAAAGCATAATTAGGAAATTCAAACTCATAATAAGTTGACTGTTAGGTGGAGGACTGGCTAACGGCGGGTCACATTGCGGTTCGTTAGTGTGACCTTGGGCTGCCAGAATAATGAGGGCCCTAAAAATAACTGGCAAGAAAATTCCTCGAAGATTAATTACCAAAACAACAAAAAATACCTAGTGTTTTACACACATTAGACACATTCCCTCTCTGAGGTTCATCCATCCAATTAATTTACGGTAAGCTGCCGGATCATCTCAGAGGACGGCAATCAGCACACAATAATACAATAACAGTGTTTTGTTTGGAAACATAATTGCTCTATAGATAGCCCAGAACAGAGCAGAATGTAATTACACCCTAAAGAGATGAGTTCTGTTGCTATGTATGTGCCTTTGAATGAGGATATCTGGCACTGCGGAGCATATTTTCAGCATAGAGATTACACCACGCGTGACGCCAATGCAAGGCCAGCATTTATGAGGTGGTAAGGGGTGAGCCCTTTTCTGCTCAAAGCTCACCGCTGCGTGGATCATCCTCTGAGGCGTGTAGTTAGGGGATATCTATCTCAGATCTGTCCTATCAGCACATCGCAAACAGACAGCAACGCCGGTGTGTGACCATCACAGCTGGAAAATGAAAAGTGCTGTGAGGCAAACAAACTCCATTAATACATATAGCAGCATGGAACACTCGATGGACACAGATGTCAGAAAACATTGATTGATTTTTCTTTTTTTTTCTTTTTTTTTTTTTTTTTTTAAAGCTCAGCCTGCTGGACTTGAGATTGCTTATAATAGGAAAAAAAACAACAAACAAACAAAAAAAAAAACAACTCACCTCAGGCTAATTCATTGTGAAAGATAATGGCTTTGCTAAACTGAGTCATTTTCTTGGTTATTGACAACTGACCGCACCAAATCTGATAGAGACCGCCTTTCGCGGCAGTTATGGTCTGCTTTAACAATCAGTTCAATGAAGTTTATAATGAAATTTCATGATAAAAAAAAATAAAAACTAACATCTAGTCTTTTGAAAACTCAAAAAACTTTATTCCTATTACAGGGATAGAGATTCTTCAGTCTTAAATCAGAACATCCAGACAATACAAACAGCAAAAAAAAAAAAAAAAAAAAAAAAAAAAAAATCAACAATACACTTTATTCTTGTCTTTATTGTTATTTTTAAATCGTTACGTTGTCTTAGGATTGTGGAAACTTCCCCAATGCATCACTGAGATGTCATTTAACTTCATTAGTTCCACTGCTTATGGCTAATAGTCTCCTCTGCGTGATAATAATTAAGTTGTTTGCTGGCAGGAGATGAAAAACTGGATCGTCTTATCATTATTTTTGAGACTGTATAATGTGTACTCCTTTTGTCCGTCTTTGTCCCTTTGTTCTCTATGTCAGTGTTTCCCAACTTATTTATTTATTTATTTATTTTTTCTTCTCTTTTTTTCCCTCCCTCTGGGGACGCTACTTTATAAATGATGATGACAAACCATTGCGACCCAATTCACAATGTATAAATCATGAGGAAATTTGAGCATAAATGAACGTTTTGGGCTATTTTTACAGCCGTTTTCACATCATCTTGTAACATTATCTTGAATATGCGAACCAGTCAGTTATGTTATTTTAGGGACATAAAAACTACACAAAAAAATCCTCCAATGCATTACCTCCAAAATCATATGCCCTTGTCAATTTCACACATGTAATAAAAGGAAGAGATAAAATAACACATTTAGTTAGGGAGGAGAGATCTCTTCTGTTATTGCCATGGTTTTTGTTGCCAGGGAATAAATGTGACACACAGTGTCCTTCTTCCTCAGCTGGCTGGCTGCCCAGAGGGCCACTGTGTCTTCAGTGATTAGTCAAAAGTGAGAAATGCAATTAAAATGGCAGGTAGCTGCTTCTTCTTGTTACAACGACTGAAAAGAGATGTGGAGTGTCAGAAGCTCTGGTGCATCAATTGATGCAGCGTTCCGGTCTCCTGAGAGGACACACAGTATTTCTGGAGGACTTAACTGTGTTTATCCCCAAATGAGGAGGTAATTTCCTTGTTATTTAATCTGCAAGTCAACTAAAGAGTTTTAACTCAAGCGCTGAGGTTTTCTAAAGTTCACAGACTACAGATGGTAAAGTTAGAGGCTGATACTTAGCAGTCGCCCCCGTGTTCATACAAATAATCTTCACTGTTAATTTGTACAGTTACTTTAAACACCTGACACACTTCAGCAGTCCACACTGTCAGACCGGATAAGTTCAGTTTACTTAAAAAATTTGAGTAAACTGGTTACCTTAAAAAATTTAAGTAATGAGTAATGAAAACTTGAGTGTATTAAACTTAAATACTTGATTTGAATGGAATTACTATTTTAAGTACAACACACTAAATGCCAAGTTAATTTAACTTAAAATTTGTTGCGATGTAAATTGCTTTGTATAATCTAGTGATGTGACATTCACAAAGGAATCGAATCTTTTGAACGGCTCTTTGAAATGTACGATGGGAGCCGAGTCTTTGTAAAGAGCCGTTATTTTTATTTTTATTTTTAGTTAAGGAGAAAGTGTCCGATTGCCTGTCAATTTAGTGTCATTTATTGTTCTTGTTCTGAGGAGAATTGCACTATAGTTCAGGTATTTCAGTAACTGCAGTGATTAATCACTGTTGTGTTTTGTGCAATTTTTTTCCATATGTTTACACACATTTATTGTTCTTGTTTTGAGGAGAATAAAATGTTATTTCATAAGAAAATGTTTTATTTTCTTCTTCAGTTTTAGGCTACAGACTAGTCCACATGATGTACCGTGATGTTTTTGGTCAAATTCCAGCATTTGCCTAATGTCACCTCTCATGTCATGGATTTACCCACACATTTTAACCAACTATTCTTTTTTACGGTAAGATAATATTTACTGCTGCGCCAATTAAACACCTTTAAAATGTAATGTCAATCATCACATGTAGCCTATTCAGTCATTAAAACATTGGTGTTTCAAAATAATGCATAAACCATAAAAGAGCCAGTCTTTTGAACGGCTCTTTTCAGTGAACGACTCCTGACTGAACGGCTCCCTTCAAAGAACCAAAAGTCCCATCACTAGTATAATCATTAGACTTAGATTAAAATCTTTTGCAATATAAATTGTTTTATGAAATTATTCAACTTAATATATTATAGCGTGGATGGAACTTAGCCAGGAAGTTAGCTCGGTATACTTTGCCATAACAGGAAGTGCTTTTAATTTGGTAACGCATAAAGATTTTCATTTATCAAGAAAAGTCTCAGATGAACAGTAAAGCCATTTTTGGGCTTATGGCTCTGACTCATGGTGCAGCTCTACAAAAACAGAAAAACAAACACAAAAAGGCCAATAAACACTGCCATACACACATTAAGTCCAAATTAACACTAACACCACAACCCCGCTGAACCCCTGCACATAAGAATAACACATTTTCAACAACATGCCCAATACCCACAATGCAATGCACAGATAAAAAGGTGTGATCATGACTAAAACTTAGTGATTTAAATCCATTCAACTTCAACTGTTTTGTACTTTCAACTATGTCTACAAATGAGTAGAGTATACTTAACAGTTTATAGTAATGTCATAAAACTGAAATCATTTAAGTGCATTGTAATTAAAGCGTTTTAGTAAATACAAAGTCCAGGCTTACAGTGAATGTCAAACCAGTTCCTTTAAATATAACCTGTTTCTATATTCAAATGTAAGTTTCTTTTCAAAGGGGTTCAAATGTAGTATTTATATTCTAAATTCTCAACATCAGAGGGAAGTCACGTACTAGCATAGTCACGTAGGACGACCAAAACCACCCACTAATCAACACTATGTATCCACACACTGTGTCACTTACTGGATAAAGTATAAAGCTCATTGTTTCCACATATCTGTATTCTAGTATTATCAAGTTTTCCTCTTCAGATTTCTTTCTGATGCTTTGGTCAAAGGCCCTGTGGTGTGAGTTTTCCTCACCCTGGGAAAGTGACTCACTACTCCCTCTAGTGGTCACTTAAATCCTCGCTCTGTGGCTGTAAATAAATTCAGTTCCTATCTCTATAATCCAATACACTGGTGTCTTGGCTGTAACTTCATGGATCTTTATTCTAAACACTGTAATGATCATTTTATTTCACTTTTTTTGTAAACTGGAAAGTGAAATTCCTGCATAGAGTTGTAATACAAATTTATCAGTTTCATTTTTATGTCCTGGATTTAACTTTGTAAGATGGTATCTGCATAAAATGTGCCTCTGTTAGTCAATTAAATTAACACAAGTGATGCCAGGCACAACACCACCTCAACCAAACTACAACTAAAGTATTCTTCCAGTTCTCTTTGCTTTTTGGAGACTTAAACTGTGTGCGAAGGCTATTAGCTATTGTTGTACGACTACAAATTGTGCATTTTTGTGTCATTATGGACAATATCTAGATCAGGGGTGTCAAATTCATTTTAGTTCAGGGGCCACATTCAGCTAAATTTGATCTGCAGTGGGCCGAACCTGTAAAATAATAACATAATAATATATAAATAATGCCAACTCCAAACTTTTCTCTATATTTTACAGTGAAAAAAGTCAAATTAAACAATGGAAATGTTTACATCTACAAACTATCCTTTCAAATAATGTGAATAACTTGAACAAACTGAAAAAATAAGTGGGATTTTAACAATATTCTGTCTCAGTATCTCATTAACACATGTTCATTATAACTTACAGATCACAGTGGATCTACAAATACACAAAACATTTAGAAACAGGCAGAATATTGTTAAAATTGCATTTATTTTTCTTAAGACATTTCAGGTTGTTCATATTTGTTCAGATTATTCACATTTTTTTGTAAAATTATACTTTGTTTTAGTGCAAATACATGAAAATATTTACATTTACAAAGAGAAAATGTGGAGTTGTGAGTATTTCTATGTTATTATGATAGTATTTCACTGGTCTGACTCACTGGCTGAATTGGTCTGAATGTAGAACCTGAACAAAAACAATTGTTATTTTCTTAATATCAATTTTTGCATTTCACACATTCATCCAAAGTGTCGGACTGGACCCTTTGGTGGGCTGGATTTGGCCCCCGGGCCACATGTTTGACACCTGTGATCTAGATGCAGTAAACACTAGTTGACATTTGCCTGTATGTATGGATGTGTATTGCACATTAGCACTGTTGCTACAATCTGGCATATTTACAGCTACAATTGTTGTAGATGTTCATTAATATGCACTGTCCCTAATAAATAAATAAATGATTGAATTAAAAAAAAAAAAAAAAAAAAAAAAAAAAGTCGTGTCAGGCACAATAAACTCTGCTCCCCGCACATATTGTAGCTTATTTTGGCATCGATCCAGCTGATGTCAACATATCAGTTGCCTCTACAGGGTGGGGAAGCAAAATTTACAATATTTTGAGGCAGGGATTGAAAGACAGTGTATGACCAATTAGTTTATTGAAAGTCATGAGAATTTATTTGCCACAAGAAAATTGACATAATAGAAAATGTTTTTATTCTATGTGTCCTCCTTCTTTCTCAATAACTGCCTTCACACGCTTCCTGAAACTTGCGCAAGTGTTCCTCAAATATTCGGGTGACAACTTCTCCCATTCTTCTTTAATAGTATCTTCCAGACTTTCTCCTAATAGTTTTGCTCATAGTCATTCTCTTCTTTCCATTATAAACAGTCTTTATGGACACTCCAACTATTTTTGAAATCTCCTTTGGTGTGACGAGTGCATTCAGCAAATCACACACTCTTTGACGTTTGCTTTCCTGATTACTCATATGGGCAAAAGTTTCTGAAAAGGTATGGATAATAGTGTTAGGTATGATTATGACATCAATATATGTTTGGTTTCAAAACAACTGACGTAGTGCCTGCTGAGAAAAAACAACTAAATGTTCATTGTAAATTTTGCTTCCCCACTCTGTATATATGCACCAAGTTTGAAGTAAATTGAAACAAAATTTATGTTTTTATAGACATGTGAAATCTTGCCCATTATAAGTAAATGGGAGAAAAGAAAAAAAAAAAGATGTAAAAAAAATTGATGAAAAATCTGAACTTTGACCTACTTTCCCCAAAATATAATCACATCTATTCTTAGTTACTGGCAGTCTATAACCCCAAATTGGTTTGAATTCAACCAATAGTTTTGCTGCTACAGACATTTGAAATTTTGCCCATTTTAAGTAAATGAAGGATAAAAGATTTGAAAAATTCATGAAAAATTTAAACTTTGACCTACTTTCCCCAAAATATAATCACATCTATTCTGGGTTACTGGCAATATATCAACCAAATTTGGTATAAATTCAACCAATAGTTTTGCTGCTAGAGTGTTAACAAACAAACTGAACCAAAAACAATACCCCTTGTCTCCCTTTCGGGGGGGTGGGGGGGGGGGGTGTAATAATCCCAAAAAATTAAATGACAGGTTTGTACTGAAAGCATTTCTGAGCTCATTAAAATCTATGAAAAGCCTTGAAACTAGAACAGCGATAACAAACTCACCAGAATGAGCCGTTGAGCTTGCACGTGACAGATAAAATGTTAATATGACACGACGGCGGCATCAGTCATCATAACCTCCCATCAAATTCCCATTGACAAGGTGGGAAGCTGCACCGCCGTGTTTCAATGTGTCGCCAATGGTGAGCTGAATCAATGCAGACACTCTTTAGGCAGGGTAAATGGGTAAATGATGTTCTGCTTGACAGAGCTGCTATTTTTAAGCAGACAAGGCTGTCATTTCATAATGAGAGGCTACCGTCATCTATTAAGTCCCTAAATCTTTCCCGCATTGTCGACTAATGAAGTGTGACCATTAATGAAAAAAAAAAGTAGAGACTTTTTTCTCTGTGCTTTAATCATTGTTGTGCTCTTCCACGCTGACTCTCTCTCATGTGTCCTCTCTGCTTCTCCCGTGTTCGTGAAGGATGTCTCTGCAGACCAATTATAAGGCTAATTCAAAGTACTTTTTTCATCAGGGAAGCGGTTAAGGCTGTGTAAAGATGGTCTGACCTCTAGATCCTTTAAAGCTGTGCACGCACTTAGGATTCTTAGGCCGATTATGAATGCTATCTGGTTTTACCGGCTGATCGGGACCAGATGAACCGAGTCTGTTCCAGTCTGTGTTCACAGTCGCAGATAAAACCTGAAAGTCCTAACCCTTTAAAACCATTTGTATCATATGTGCTACGCCAGGTTCTGAGAGCTCTATCTTATCAACATGATCAACACTTCCCTTAAAAACCTGTTGTATATGTGGGACAAAATCAAGGCGGCACAGGAAGGAGAAGTTGGAGAAATAATACCAGAAAAGACCTGGAAAAATACCATACAGTGTATACACACATCTTCTCTGTATCAGACATGGCTTGATTCACTTTAAGGTTGTCAGCATTATTTTAATCGCAGACTGGGTCTCAAATATGCGGCCCAGGGGCCAAATGCGGCCCACCAAAGGTTCCAGTCCAGCCCGTGGGATGAATTTGCAAAGTGCAAAAATTCCACAAGGCTGTCAAACTCATTTTAGTTCAGGTTCCACATCCAGACCAGTATGATCTACAGCAGGGGTCTCAAACTCATTTTAGTTCAGTTTCATATTCACCCCAATATGATCTCAAGAGGGCCGGACCAGTAAAATAATGCCAGTGAAAAAAGTAAAATTATATTACGATAATGTTTCCTTAAAAATCTGAATAACGTGAACAACTTGAATTGTCTTCAGAAAATCAAGTGCAATTTTAACAATATTATGCCTCAGTTTATCAGTTTATCATTTACATATGTAAACTAGAAGCACTCAGAGAGCGCAGACCTCCGCCAAGGCTGATCAGTGGCCCCCCCCGTGGGCCCCCCCCATGCCAAGGAGGTTATGTTTTTGCCAGGGTTTGTTTGTCTGTCTGTCTGTTTGTCTGTCCGTTAATGTGCAACATAACTCAAAAAGTTATGGACAGATTTTGATGAAATTTTCAGGGTTTGTTGGAAATGGGCCCCCCCGTGGCCCCCCCCACCCCCGATCACCACCAAAATTTAATCATTTCTTCCTTATCCCATTTCCAACAAACCCTGAAAATTTCATCCAAATCTGTCCATAACTTTTTGAGTTATGTTGCACACTAACGGACAGACAAACAGACAGACAGACAAACAAACAAACCCTGGCAAAAACATAACCTCCTTGGCGGAGGTAATTACAACTTACAATTACAAGTAGAAATACACAAAACATTTAGTAACAGGTATAATATTGATAAAATTGTATTTACTTTTCTCAAGACATTTCACATTGTTCATATTTGCTCAGGTTATTCACTTTTTTTTGTGAAAAGATAGTTTGTTAATGTAAACATTTTCATATAATTTTACTTTTTTACACTAAAACAAAGATAAAATCTGCAGTTGTCATTATTTATAGGTTATTATGACAGTATTTTGCTGGTCTGACCCAATTGTGATCTTATTGGTTTATATGTGTATGTATGGAACCTGAAATAAAATGATTTTTACACTATTGATTAACATCTTCAGTGTAATTTCTGTATTTCACTAACTCACCCTACGGGCCAGATTGGACCCTTTGGTGGGCTGGATTTGGCCCCCGGGCCACATGTTTGACACCTGTGATCTACAGTAAAATAATAGCATAATAACCTACAAAAAATAATGACTCCATATTTTCTTCTCGGTTTGATGTGAAAAAAATAATATTACATTATGCCTATAAATAATGACAACTCCAAAAATTTTGTCTTTGTTTTAGTGCAAAAAATAACATTAAATTATGAAAATACTTTTATAAACTATCCTGTCACAATAAAATGTGAATAACCTGAACAAATATGAACATGAATTGTCTAAAGAAAATTAAGCACAATTTTAACAATTTTCTGCCTGTTACTAACTGTTACTAAGAGATCCGATCCATAATGCAAATGTAGAAATGATAAATTGAGGCATAATATTGTTAAAATTTAACTTATTTTGCTTCATAAATTTCTTTTTTTTTTTAGGTTATTCACATCTTTTTTGTTTGGATAGTTTATAAAAGTAAGTATTTTCATAATTGAATGGAGTTTTTTACACTAAGACAAAGATACAAATTTGGAGTTGTCATTATTTATAGCAGGGGTGTCCAAACTTTTTTTCAAGAGGGCCAGATCTGATAATGTGGAGACTGACAGGGGCCAGTGGTCCCTTCAGACATTTTTTTAAACAGTAAAAATTACATATAAATGCGCTGTTCTACAACAATTTTATTTTCATTGTCACAATATCATTTTTTAAAATGGCAATGTAACCAAATCTACGCCCCTCAGGTGTGAACAAATAAAAAAAAAAAAAACAAAACAAACAATTCTGCCTTCCTTTCACATCTGGAGTCAGATAACATAGAACAAACTGTGTAGAGTATCTTAGATGTCCAAGAAGTTGATAAAAATCTTAACCCCACATTCATTTTAAACATGACTTATATGAGTAATCATTACTCATATATTACTCAGTAATGCAAAGTCTCTTAGCGTTTAAGATGAAAACATATGACTCTTACTCTTGTCTTTCACAAAATCATTCAGAAAGTAATATTTTGTGTCACATCTACAAGTACATAACACCAGCAGTTAGAGGCAACTAACCTGGCAACTTGGTAGCCTGCCTTGGTGGTGAATTCATTGAACTCACTGGTTCACATGAAGAGTCACTGTTGAGTTTAAAGCAGCTTGAATTTGCTTCACTTTTTCGGAGCGCTCACTCCCTGCTAGCTTGTCGTATGCGTTAGCATGTTTTGTCTGCTAGTGTCTCATTACATTGAATTCCTTAAACAAGGCAACAGTCTCTTGACAAATTAGGCAAACACAATTGCCTCGATTTTCAGTGAAAAAAATTGTAATTCCCATCTCTCCTGGAAGCGGTGGCCCTCACTGTCAACTTTGTTTTTTTTTTTAATTTACAGGCGCCGTGGTTAGAAATTAGCGAAAAAGGTTCATGGCGAGGTCACAGAGCCAGATAGAGTTAGAGTGGTGCTGCCGCCATGAGGTGAAAGGAGAAACTGCATTTTGAACCTTTTATGATTCATGTACTCAGTTCAACAGTCCAAGCGGGCCATGAATAATACATTCTAAAACCCAAGCTGTGGGCCGTATAAAATCCGACCGCGGGCCGTGATTGGCCCCCGGGCCGGACTTTGGACATGCCTGATTTATAGGTTATTATGCTATTATTTTACTGGTCCAGGCCACTTGAGATCAAATCGGGCTGAATGTGGCCCCTGAAAGAACATGAGTTTGAGACCCCTGGTCTAAATGATACCCTAATGTTGCACCAAACTGTCCTAGATGTCAATATTCTCCTGTTTCTTTGGGATGCATGTTTCGGTCATGTCCATCTTTGTACGGTGTTATGGTCTGGCTCGGGGACCACAACAAAAATATCAAACGGAGGACGGAGGACCAATGCTAAACGTGATTTATTTTACAAAGTAATGAATAAGTGCCAACTAAACCATAACCAGAACACAAAATACAATAAAACAAAAGGTGGCTCGGGCTGAGCATCCAGCTGGTGGCAGAGAGAGAGAAAGCGCGGTCCGGACAGCCATACTTTATAGACTGGGAACCACGGCCGCAGGTGTTTCCGATTCCCAGGCTCCGCCTCACGCACACTGACGCAATGCAGCTACTGCAAGGAAAGGTAGCACATCCACAGAGACACAGACAGGCAGCACAGAGGCCCTAGGGCCGTCACAACGGTATCTGGTCTTCAATCTTCCAATCACTTTCACTGATACCTGGGAAAACACTGCAGGTTGACCCTTTGATAGCTATCCTCGGTGTAGTGTAGTTAGTGATGAGCTAAAGTTGTCCCGTCTCCACAAAAATGCAATTGCCTTTGTATCGTTGCATGCCTGCTGTCTGATATTACTGAACTGCCTGTGTTCATTGGATTAGATCTCTCTCTCTCTCTCTGTTCTGTTTGCCCGTTTGATACGCGAGTGCTTATGTGGATGTGTTTGTGGGGATGCCACCTAGATGGAGTGGGGGGCAAGTTCACAACTTTTCTAAGAAATGTTTTGATGATGTCAATTAGAGCTGCAACCTATTAATCGACTAGGTGATTGAAGTCAATGTAAAAAGTCCTGATTCGATTAATCGACTAGAATTGATTGAAGGGAGATGTTATATTGCAGTTTTCCTGAATTGAAGCTTCTTTGTGCGTCGCAATATGCGTCCGTGTGAAGCACAACAGTGGAACCAATGTTTAACAGCAGAGAAATGAAGGAAACAAAGCTTTGATTCAGGAGAATTGTGGTTGAATGATTTTTTTGGATCACTTTGAGTCGATTAATCGGTTGCAGCTCTAATGTCAATGTTGCTGATATGGAAATAAAAAAAAAATTAAGTTGTAAAAAATAAATAAATAAATAAAAACCCTGTTGCTAATATGTGGTTTCTGTCCCCTGGTTCAAAAAGTTACACTAAGTAGAACATTTATATTGTTATTCATTTTTTTAAAAAAAAGTACTTCATGTATGGAAACAATGCATAGTTACTTCAAAATTGATTCTTTATAGTACAGTTACATTGTGTTAAAAAAGTATGTATCAAATTTCATACTGCAGGTATATAAGGTGCTCTACAAAAACGCCCATATATCATAAACAAAATGGTATGGTAAAATGTTTTGTTTGGATTTTGTTAAAAGGTCTAATAAACATGTCATTTCCAGAAAATTAGAATTGTGTGGCTAGTTTTGACGGGTCGGGTTTTACGGCGTTAAGATCCAGTCACAGCTGTTTAGAAGAGAATTGAATATTTCCAACTGACACCAATAATTAAATGGAAAACCACTGACGACTGCATGGAAAATGTGTCAAGTCAATCTGAAGTGAAAAAAATGAACCGGTCTTTTCAGATGTGACAAGCGCCTGTCTTGATGGCTGTTCTAAACCAAGGTCCAGCGATCAGCAGAACAGGGTTTGGAGCCTCCTATTCCACCACTGCCTGAAGAAGCTAATTTAGACATGTTTCAATGGACTAATGTGGCGTGAATAAGCTAAAACTGTATAATGGCACCAGGACGTGTCAGTATAGACTGCATTACATTTGGTGGTATTAATAGTAGAAGAATTATCCTTTAATGTTTTTCATCTAAAATGGCTGTGATTTTTTTGATTGTTTTTCACAAATGAGACCAAAGAATCAGTCCAGACCATGAGCTGCTTCTGCTAGACATGTTTTTCCAACTTTACATCAATATCCAGGGTAGGATACTGGGGAATCAATGTGAGTTATATTGTTTTTGTTTCAGATATTGTATGAAACAACTGAGCTGTCGAAGGATGGTAAATCCCTCTGGCTCCGACAAAATCAAAAAGTGGAACTTTGTCTGTGGACAGAAAAGCCGCTGACCAAAATAAAGGAATAAATAATGAGGAAATACACATGATCCTTCCATTGGATAGCTACTGCTGTTATTAATGTTTCAGCAGCAACAAGTTCTTTAACCCTTTAACTGATGCCAGGAGTAGCTTTTCATTTCTTAAAGCAGCGTTTTCATTTCATCGCAAATTTTTTTTCAAATTTGTAAAACTCCAGTGATAGCCTAATTACCATTAATCCATTAGTCTTTCCGCGCTTACACACTGAATCACTTCCCTCACGGTGAACAACTTCGGAGATGACTCCATCATAAACACAGTCCGATTGTTTACATAAAAAACTGAAACGTCACTCGGGCCTTTTCAGAAATTTTGTAGGTTGTAAAAAAGAGGGTTTAAGGTAGAAATTGAATACATTTGAGGATGAAAATGTCATAGGAACTTCACTTTTGAGAACTTTGTAATTCTTGAAAAAAAAAAAAAAAGTAGACATTAATTTTTTGTCCATCTGTTACGCAGTAGTTTTTGATATTTTTTCATTTAAAAATATTTGAAACTAGAAAAGCACTCAGAGAGCGCAGACCTCCACCAAGGCAGATCAGCCCCACCACCACCACCAAAATTTAATCATTTGTTCCTTGCGCCAGTATCAACATTTCCTGAAAATTTCATGAAACCCAACCTTTTTTAGCTTGTGACCACATTTTAACATCACAAATTTCTGGTGACCCCAGACATTCAAAACAGAGATATTTTTCTCTTGGAGATATCTTAGCGGGGCCAGGCGGGCGAAGAAATCTTTCCATTCTCTGTTTGGTCCAGTTTTCTGACTGCGACTTTCCGGGCAGGTTGAAGTGTCGGAACGCATGCGGTCACACACTGTTAAAAAAATCAGTAATTTAACAGAATTTTCACTGTTTATTTTACAGAGTTTTCCTGTATTTTTAAGATACAGGAAAATACCAATGAAATGACAACAATAGACTGTGATTTTACACGTGAAATGTAAAAATAACACTGAAAAAATGTAACTGTAAGTAACCATAAAATTTCCATTTTTTAAAAGAAATTTTTCTTTTTTCACAGAAAAATACAGTTGAAATACATTTGCAAATGTATCATAATTTCACAAATATTTATTTTCTATTCATGAGATTAAACTGTTAATTTAAAGTTTAATACTGTAAAAAAAAAAAATAAAAAATAAAATGTGATAAAATTACTGACAATTAACCGTTAAAGAAGTATTTGTTCTATAAGTTGAACCAGACTTGTTTGTTAATTGACAAATATCTTGTGTAATTACGGGAGGTTTCACAACAAAAATGTTGAATAAATGTATTTTTGCGAATGTGTAACATGTATAAACTGTCCAAATACAGTTTTTATCAGTGGATTGTACAACTTAGTCTCATTAAAAATTATTTAGATATATATTTTTAGGTAATTTGATTGTTTTAATACATGTAAATATTCTTTATTAAACATTAAAAAGTCAAAAAAAAAAAAAAAAAAAAAGCGAAATCTCATGTAAAGTTAGGGCAAAAAAACTGTATTTTAATTATGGAAAAGTACTGTATTTTTATGAGATGGTTATTTTCCGTTATTTAACAGTATTTTTTTGGCACCCCTGCTGCCAGAATAATACCGTTTTTTTTTTTTTTTTTTTTACAGATTTTTTTTTTTTTTACAGTGCATGATCGGGTCAGTCAAGATATGCCCTCTCAGATATTGTATCCTGCATTTTATTTGAACTTGATTTTTATTAAGAAAAGTGTGTGGTGTTTTAATTATATATATATATATATATGTATATATATATATATATAATCATTTAAAAAATAATAATTATTAGTGATTTTTTTTTTTTTTTTAATCAATTGCTAGAAATTTCCAGCAACCCCATCTGAATTCCAGGCGACCCCAAAGTTGAAAAACACTGCTTTATACAGCGGTCCTCCACTCCATCATTAATACAAGATCTTAGCTGAAAAAATGTTTAATGAATACTTCTGATTGAAGTAAATGTGGTATTGATTATGATTCTGTATAGCATAAAGCTGCCACAATGAAAACACCCCACAATCAAAGCTAATGATGGTTGAATGAAATATTGTGCGTTTGATTTTTTTTGGGCTCTGTAACATATTCAAGACAAAATTTTAGACAAAAGAGCTTTAACACTGCAGTAATAAACTGGAACAACACTGATGGAAAAAAAATCAAATGCTTTTCTCATTATGTTCTGGAAACAATGACCGTGTTTATTCTAGCAACCTTTTGTTGTTCGTACACTGATAATATCAAAAGGAAGCACTCCAACACAACAGATAAACTGCAGCTTTTGCAAGTCAATACTCAAGTGTTTTCCAGTTATGTTATGCTTTCTGTTTCCATAAACCTCTTCTAATGCAATCTCTATTAAAAGAAAAAGAAATGCTTGTATAATGAAAGGCTACACTCAAGCTGTGAGACATGCAGAAGACAGGGAAAGGCAAGCAAAAAAGGTTTGTGAAATGATAAAAAATGACTGAGCTGTGGCGAAGGGAGTGATCCTATACATTATTTCAAAGACTCCGGCTTATCTGCATCAGACTTCGCGATGAAGACTGATTGCTTTACCTGACGTTACCTCTGTTTGACAAAGTTCATTCGCCTTCCTATTCACTGAGCACACCTCTGCATCCATGACGTCATTCAGACTCTGCTCTCCACCCCCTCTGTTGTGTGTTTATTTCAGTCCTGGGTGAAATTGCACTGCAAATAAACTGCCATTTAACATCCATGTTTATTACAGTACAAGCATTTGCAACAGCTGACAGTCACTTATGCTGAGATGTATTTACCCATTGACAGAACGTCCAGTCATTACTGACCAGTCGATAAATGTGTTGTTTAGACGACCCACTGTTAAACGCTCAAATCTGTTCCACTCAAATCTATTCAGATGTGTCTTTCAAAAGGCTTTCTCTTTTCTTTTTTTGTCCGCCGTAAATACAGTCATTGACAGAAGTCTTGTTGCATAAGGAGAACTTGCAGAAAAGATGGACGGTGTGAAGAAAAGTTGATGTTCCTGGTGAATCATCCATTGAAATGCATTCCAACCAAGACCTGTTGGAACCCACGTGGACTCAAGATTCACCCACAAAACACTCACAGTTGGTGGCAGAAAAATTGCAGTTTGAGGTTAAGTCCAGTATGAGGGTGTGTGGGATCTGTAGAGTGTGTGGCAACATCAACAGCCTGAAGTATCAAGATATTCTGGCTTTCCATGACATTCCAAACCACAAAAGAGGGCAAATTCTGCAGCAGGATGGTACTCCTTCTCATACTTCAGCCTCTACATTGAACTTCCTGAAAGCAAAGAAGTTTAACCCTTTCATGCATGAATTACACTGGGTTACAAAAAAATGTTTTTTTGCAAGTTGTCTAGGTTTTTTCAACTGAATTAGGACCATTTTGCACCGCTAAATCCAAAAATGACATCTTTTATTCCTCAATCAGGTCAGGTTTTTTTTGCTAATTTGATTTTGACAAATTTGATCTTCTCACAAAATTGATTACATTTTTGTGACTTTATCAGTTGATTTTTTATATAGTTCTCACCCAAAATAGGTTTTAAGAGGAAAAAAAATCATTTTCTAACAGGATGTATTTATTATTTATTATGTATTCACCGCAGATGTAGCAGAATACGTCAGGCTTATTTTTGCAAGATCTTCTAGTCGAAGCCATTTCATTCACCTGTAATATTAAAAAAAACATGTATCATAAATTGGCAAAAGTGAAAACTTCAGAACTCGTTTATTGCAAGAAATATGAAAGAATTGTGTATCATATGATGTGAAAATGCCCATAAATGTAAGCAAAAATGTTAAAAAGCCAATATGTAGCATAGTTCAGAAAGTTGACCTGATTGAGCAAAATGAATGTGATTTTTGGATTCAGCACACCAAAATTATCCTAAATCAGCTCAAAAAACTTAAACAATAAATTTGTTGTTGACCAGTGTTATGAGAACCTTATAGTTGAGTTGTTTTGTTTTTTTTTGAGTGTTTTTATTCCTCCTTAGGCATGAAAAAACCAATGAGATTGAGTTTTTTTTTTTCATAGATTTACAAAAATGTCCACTCAGCTACACCATGAATTTTATTCTTGAAGCAAAGAAACATGTATTTAAAACCATATATGATAAACTGATATGAAAACAGTGAAATGAAACCATGTTTAATGCAGCTAATCTGATGTTTTCTCACATTTTAACATATTCTAATACTAGTTATTACTCACTTCATGGAGATAATATGCAAAAAAATAACAATTAACAATTCATTTCCACTCAAGAACCAATCAACAACAGCAAAGTTACAGTAATGGTATGAATTGCAGTTTATGAGATGATGCGTAAGCGTCCACTGTGTTGGCTGTAGAATAACTGTCCACTATAGTGACCACTATGCATGAAAGGGTTAAGGTGCTCCAAGATTGGCATGAACATTAGCTAGGTTTTCATTACCCTCAGAAATGCTCAAAATGTAAATTGCGCAATAGAAATCTGGTGATGGAAACACAGGAATGTCGCAAAAACTGTCAAAGATTGCAAAAAAAGTTTTTTACGCTCTCATGAGGTGGTTTTCGAGATGTTTCAATATAGAGGTATTGCGCAAAAGTGTAATGAACACTAGGGTATTTGTGATTTCAGATTTTTTCAGATCGACTTATTTGTCAATAAAGTCGAAGTTGAGTCGACTTGTCGTCTGTTGACGTCATCACATTGACAGCAGAGGAACAACGCAGACACACAGCTGACCAACAATGAGCAACTAGTATTAACGTTCACTGGAACATTAACAGTGTACAGTAAAGAGCAGAATAAAAAACTGGAAAGACACAAGCATCAACAGTTCTTCTCAGACATTTAACCAAAACAAAACATAGGCTAACACCTTGAATTTTCTTTTAAATTTAACTGATCAACATAAAGTGGGAAAAGGTTCAGACAGCGGCAGAAAAGACGAACAGCATGTTAGAGAAAAGAGCGCATTGTCTGAATGAAATAAATGAACAGAAAAATCCAAACATAGTGGCTGTTCAAATTATTATTCAGTATTGGTGGTGCTTCCATGGTTCACAGAACAGTACTGAGACCAGAGTTTTTCTAGATCACATCAGTTTAATAATCCTACTCTGAGTCGTCGTCTTCCTTCAGTCTTGGCCTTGTGCTAGTGATGTGCGGGTGTTTTTTTTTTTTTTTTTTTTAACCCACTTTGTGGAATTTTTTGACCCATCTCACAAATAAAATGACATTTTTTGAATCCGCACCAACCTGGTCCGCTGATCCACACATCACTACCGCTCACTGCGCTCCATGTTTTCATGTAGAAAGATGAGAGGATCGACATGCGCTGGATGACGGCTCACGCGCTGTCGTGTGATGGAAGGGAGAGAGAGAATAACACACAACTAGTCCTCCAAAGTAACGTCGACTTGTGCCACAGACGTTGACGCATCGACAAACCGACTTTTCAGTTAATGCCCTAATGGAAACACTTTTGTGCATTTTCACTAGTCACAGGCTTGACAAGTCTGGTGCCACGAGAGGTTCAATAACATCACACAGTTCACTAAACGTTGCCTGGGTCATTCAGAAATTCTGGATCCACAACTCGTTGATGAATTCTGTACATTTCTTTCCGTTTATGCGCGGCCGCTGTCATAAATAAGGACTTTGCCTTGGGACAATCAAGCCATTTCTGATTCCAATTGATCAACTACAAGTCAACTTACATTGTAAAAAAAAAAAAAGTAAAAAAAAAAGGTAATATTCCTGCAGCAGGAGTGCCGAAAAAATACTGTAAAATAACAGAAAATTATCATCTCATAAAAATACTGTAATTTTCCATAATTAAAATACAGTTTTTGGCCCTAACTTTACATGAGATTTTGCATATTTTTTTTGACTTTTTAATGTTTAATAAAGAATATTTTCATGTATTAAAACAATTAAATTACCTATATATATATATATATATATATATATATATATATATGTGTGTGTGTGTGTGTGTGTGTGTGTGTGTACAGGCTGGGGAAGCAAAATTTACAATGAACATTTAGTTGTTTTTTCTCAGCAGGCACTGCGTCAGTTGTTTTGAAACCAAACATATACTGATGTCATAATCATACCTAACACTATTATCCACACCTTTTCAGAAACTTTTGCCCATATGAGTAATCAGGAAAGCAAACGTCAAAGAGTGTGTGATTTGCTGAATGCACTCGTCACACCAAAGGAGATTTCAAAAATAGTTGGAGTGTCCATAAAGACTGTTTATAATGGAAAGAAGAGAATGACTATGAGCAAAACTATTACGAGAAAGTCTGGAAGATACTATTAAAGAAGAATGGGAGAAGTTGTCACCCGAATATTTGAGGAACACTTGCGCAAGTTTCAGGAAGCGTGTGAAGGCAGTTATTGAGAAAGAAGGAGGACACATAGAATAAAAACATTTTCTATTATGTAAATTTTCTTGTAGCAAATAAATTCTCATGACTTTCAATAAACTAATTGGTCATACACTGTCTTTCAATCCCTGCCTCAAAATATTGTAAATTTTGCTTCCCCATCCTGTATATATATATATATATATATATATATATATATATATATATATATATATATATATATATATATGTGTGTGTGTGTGTGTGTGTGTATATATATATATATATGTATATATACATATATATGTATATACACACACACACACACACACACACACACACACACATATATATATATATATATGTATATATATAATTTTCAATGAGACTCAGTTGCACAATCCACTGATAAAAACTGTATTTGGACAGTTTATCAGTGCTTATACATGTTATAGATTCACAAAAATACATTTATTCAACATTTTTGTTTTGAAACCTCCTGTAATTACACAAGGTATTTGTCAATTAACAAACAAGTCTTTTTAAACTTACAGAACAAATACTTCTTTTACAGTTAATTTTCAGTAATTTTATCTGGTTTTAATTTTTTTGTTTGTTTGTTTTACAGTATTAAACTTTAAATTAACAGTTTAATCTCATTAATAAAAAATAAATATTTGTGAAATTATGATACATTTGCAAATGTATTTTAACTGTATTTTTCTGTGAAAAGAGTTTTTTTTTTCAAAAAACAAAATTTTTTGGTTATTCACAGTTACAGTTTTTTTGTTATTTCACATTTGACGTGTAAAATCACAGTCTATTTTTGTCATTTCATTGATATTTTCCTGTATCTTAAAAATACAGGAAAAATCTGTAAAATAAACAGTGAAAATTCTGTTAAATTACTTTTTTTTTTTTTTTTTTTACAGTGTATTATTTGTTGTTCCGACAACTTTGTTGAGCGACATGACTTTTTCAGGGACTGTACAATCTATGAAATTCACAACCTCACAATACATTGTAGGTCTGCATTTACAGATAAAAAAAAAGTATCTTATGTGTGAAATCTTTGCTAACATCAGGGAAAGCTGCTTTAACATGTTCAATCTTTCATTTCTTTTATCGGTCTTTTCTGCTCCCATTCAGTGGAGCTCTTTTGTGATATCGCATCAAACCTCCTTTTTTCTTCTGCAGTGACTTCAGTTCTCCGAAGGGATCAATAGTTCATCTTTGCTGATTTATACTAGCCTTATAAACCATGCCAAATGAAATTGGGTAACCATGTCCTTCTTTATAAAAGCAAAACATTCCCAAGAAGATTCTGTTTACTCTTTAGAGTAAATGCCAAAAGACAAAAGCAAAGAAATTGCTTTGGAGCTTACTGCAGTTTGTAACCTTTCTCTGTGATTTGAAATGCTTACAATCATGATGTGTTTACTATTTCAGGAGGATTATAAAAAGTTCCATAGAGTTCTTCTTATTTCTGCTATAGAAAAGGGTCATTGTTCATGTTCTTCAAACAATAAGCATACATACTGAACGCACATATATGGAAAAAAAAAAAAAAAAGAAAAAAAAAATCCAAACAGGACTGCCCTCCGGACCTGATTTCTCTTTTCTATATTCTACCAGTTGATTGAACTGCCAATCATACCGTCGCCACCTTTCTCCGCTGCAGAAATTGTATCATGTCCATCATTTCCATTAAAAGGTAAGGAAAACAAATCAATGGAAAAAAAAAAGAAAAAAAAAAAAGCACACAAAGTACTGTTTTTCAAGGCTACTTTCTGCATCCATACTATACATAGAACACAACTATACGATGGCATGAATCCAATGAGACTGGTCACAATTATTACATATCCCCGATCATCTATATACGAGGCGACTGCGCTTATTTGGTACAACAGAATGATTTCCATCCACGTTTGTAAAAACAACGGAATGAAACGAACCCGAGTGTCATGTTTCATCACCGTTTCCACTTAATTCTTCATCATTTGAGACTCGACTGGTGCTCTTTTAGCGACATTGCGTTGCATCCCTACTTCTACGGTTTGATGGCACCTGAATGGAGAATTAGTGGCAGAGACAGTTTATGTAATAATAGTTTAATATCTAATATTCAACCCATCCCGTTTTATTTCAGTAATACGGTTCAGATATTATGACATAAATTATTCATGCCATATCTGTCCTGTGCAATAACTCTTCACTCAGCTTAAAAAACAAAAGAAAAAACGTCATATATATGTTTAGTTTTCATATATATATATTTTTAAATATTACAGTTTAACAGGCTTTTACTAGGATAGAGGATAAAATAAACACATAAGTAGATTAACCCTTTCATGCATAGTGGTTACTACAGTGGACAGTTATTCTACAGCTGTTCTCTACCATAGTACTGTTTGGCTGCTCTAAACCTTTATCTCTTGACAAATATGATTAAAAAAAAAAAAAAGACAAAAAAAAAGCATGATTGTTTTTTCAAGAAATGTTGTGACATTGAAGTAGACACTTCTTTTTAGTTTGTATCAGCAACTTATTCATTCAAATTAGCATTTTAACAATGACTCAGCCTGAAATATGACATTGAAAATTTCACATTCATTACAGCTTTCTGATGAAATACTCAGCATGAGAATAAGGAAACAAAATATTAGCTTAACCCATAAAGACCCAACCAGCCAGCCAGTGTTTAATAGTTGATCCATTAATCCTTTCAATCCATGTAAATAACTGGTGTTAAATATAGTTTTTCATCTTTTCATGATCATCAGATATGACCCATTTGGACGTTCAGAGGTTCTGTAGTTACCGTGGAAACACCGTCATCTTCTACAACATTGATTCAGCAGTAAAACCCATGGAGTTGGATCAATGACAGTGGATGGAGACACGGTTTATGTTGGTTTATGTGTCACTTTTTCTTCAGTTTTCTCCGTTTTTCATATAATAACCCTCAACTTTAATCTGAGTTTATAAGAAAATCTACATGATCATTGAATTAAATACAGGAAAAAACCTGATTTTCACTGAATAAACACAAAATACAAAAGATAATGTCACAATAAATGGGGATAAATCACTTAAAGGGGCCATATTTTGCAATGACAGTGGATGGAGACACTTGGTTTATGTTCAGTTATTGATATATTTGCTGATAAAGTCCCTTTTTTTCTTCAGTTTTCTCTACAATATAACAACCCTCAACTTTAATCTGAGCTTTTATGAACATCCACATGATCAGTAAATTAAATATAGGAAAATACCTGATATTCACTAAAAAAAAAAAAAAAAAAAAAAAAAAAAGCACAATAGTGCATAGTGGTCACTACAGTGGACAGTTATTCTACAGCTGTTCTCTTGTATATTCGTAGGTTTTGTTGTTTTAGTTCCATATCTTCTCTCTGTAGCACTTTGAGATTCTGCTGAATGAAAAGTGCTTTATAAATGCAACTTATTATTATTATTATTATTATTATTATTATTATTGTATCAGGCGACATAGTGGACACTTATGCATCATCCCATTCACTGCAATTCATACCATTACTGTAACTTTGCTGTTCTTGATAAACCTGATCTGCACTAATATTTTAAATCAGTTGCTAATTGTTATTAGACTGTAATTAACAGTTTTGTTAATCAAAACAGTTTTGGTTTTTTTTGGCATATTATCTCCATGAAGTTAGGAATAACTAGTATTAGGGTATGTTAAAATGTGAGAAAACATAAGATTATCTGCATGAAAAATGTTTTTGTTTCATAGTTTTTCTTCTTCCAACTCCTTTTCGAGTGTAGATGAATGATTTTGGAATTTTGAATTTGCATGTATTCTGTAAATGCTCGAAATAAACAAAAAATGAATGAATGAATGAATAGTTTTCACACAGTATATGACTTTGTGATTATGGGTTTTAAATACATGTTTCTTTGCTTCAAAAATTAAATGCATGGTGTCCAGCTGAGTGGATGTTTTTCTGACTAAATGAAAAACAGGTTCATTAAAAAAAAAAAAAAAATTCAATCGCATTGTTTTAATCATGCCTAAAGACGAATAAAAACACTCAGGGAAAAAATCTCGACTCAGGTTCTCATAATTCATGCATGAAAGGGTTAACATTAACAAATACAGAGAATCCCAAGGTATAGAATTGCTTTATTTCCGCTGCTGTTTCTTTTTTTTAAATCAGTCTTTGTGCACTTTTTAACCTTTTACTGAAGTTTACCATTTGTTTCTATTTATTATAGTCTGAGGTTTTCTCTTCAGTTTGACAGTGCTGTTTTTTTAAGTAAGTCTTTGTGCACTTTTTTTTTAACCTTTTACCTTCTACTGAAGTCTTTTTGTGAAAACAGTTTGACATTTTCTTTGTCCTGGTATCTCAATTTATTTGATTTTTTATTTTATTTTTATCCAAGTCCAGATCAGTGAGCCTCTATGAGTACTTGTCCATGCATATTTGTATTGTCCTCTGTGTCTATATTTAGTTTTAATGTTGTATAGTGCAGATGCCCTCTCTTGTTACTGCAGAGCAAATCTACCTACGGGTACAAATAAAGTTACCCTGAACCTTGAATACAACTGTGATAAAAGTGCAATGCAATTTAAACAGACTAAACTTGCATTTATTCAAAGTTACATTTAACAAAAAACACAGGAAATGACAATCAGTTGGTCTAAAACTTGTTTTGTTGAAGGTAAATTGGACATTATTTATCCACTCAAACAAGCCGAAGAAAGCAAAAGACTGTAATTGTGAAATGTGAAAATGAAAAGCAAGTAAAGCAGTGAAATAAAACATTATATCCTGATTCTTTTCACTGTGGTTATGATTTAACCCATAAAGACCCAAACATCCACCACCGACAAAAAGCATCTACTGATGAAAACTGTTTAATACCCGTTCATCCACTAATCCTATCAATACGTGTAAATAATTGGTGTAAAATGCAGTTTGTCGTGTTTTCATGGTCATCAGATATGACCCATTTGGACGTTCAGAGGCTTCGTAGTTACCGTGGAAACACCGTCATCTTCTACAACATTGACTCACCAGTAAAACCCAAGGAGTTGGATCAATGACAGTGGATGGACACACTTGGTTTATGTTCAGTTAATGATAGATTTGACTGAAAAAGTCACTTTTTCTCCAGTTTTCTCTGTTGTTGATATAATAAACCTCAACTTTAATCTGAGCTTTGATGAACATCTTCATGATCAGTACATTAAATATTGGAAAATACCTGATTTTTCTGGAAAAATGCAAAATACAGAGGATTATTTTATAATAAATGGTGATAAATGAGAAAAAAAAAAAAAAAATCACACCATTGCCAAACTCTGGGATGCTTGGAAGAAACACAAGGAGGCATCCAGTAAGAGAAAAGAGCTATGGGAACCAGTGTCAGTGTCTTGCAAGTTTATAATAGTTTTGGATTTTTAATTATAGTTTAGTTTTATTTAGTTTTGACTTTTTTTTCCTCAAAGTTAGTTTTAATTTGTTTTTAGAGCAGGTTTGCTTGTTTTTATTAGTTAAAATTTTGTTCTAAATGTGTAGTTTTAGTATTAGTTTTAGTTTTGTCGTATCTTTTCTCTTCTTTGCCGTCAGATTCAAATAAATCGCAGACAGGACTCTGCTGCTTTCTCCCAACTTTAGTCTCCGTGTTTCCAGTACAGTGGGGACGAGAAGACGACTCTAAACGACAAGTGACGACAAGTGACGGACCATGAAGTACCCTAAGGTGCTGCTAGCTAAAATTGCTAGAGCGAAATAAATGCTTTCGTATCAATCTGACATTGACAAAGACGAAAACGAAGGGAATATTTTTTCCATAATTTTTATACGTTTTAGTTAGTTTTGTAAGCATACAATACAGTTTCAGTTAGTTATCGTTTTTTTCTTTTAATTATAGTTTTTATTTATTTCATTTGATGAAAATGTTTTTTCAATTCTAGTTTTCGTCATTTCATTAGTTTTCGTTAACGATAATAACCTTGGTGTCTTGTTATATTTGCTTCATGCATACATATTGTACAACGCTGTTATTGACTGGACTGAGGTACAAATTTCACGCCTGAAATCCGGTTTTAGAAACACATAGGGTTAAGTATTTATCTTATCATTCTGGACTAAAGATGTGACTTTTTAATGGACTCATGATTTAACTGACTGAGGATACGCCAGTCAAACATCCAAATGCACAGTTCCTAAATGTCTCTCAATGTATGGTTTCCTCAGTTTCTATGCTACTGCAAGCTGTTAATTTACTCAAAAAACATTTTCAAAGTACGTGCTACAACTGCCCATAATACAAACAGCCGCAGCTTTTAATACTGGTGACCACAAATACATAAAAATTACAAAAAACAATCAAAGGCTGACACCCAGAGATGTCATGAATACAGCAAAATGAGAGGAAACACAAAGATAATTGTGCTGTTTTTGTCCCGATTTTCCCCCTTCCCGACTACGGACGCAAACACCAGATTATCTTATGTCTTATAAGATCCTCCTATAAGACTATCCTGTGGTCTGAGGTGTGTTAAAATGTGTGAATTTGTCCCGATCATTGGCTCCAAAATGGGTCCGGCACGACAATCGTAAATATTAAACTTGTTCAATATTTATGACCAAAAATCTCCCGAGTCAATGAATTTTGACGTGGAACAGAATGTAGCCAATCGAGAAGCGAGCTGACTGAGGAACAAGGAAGCAGGTGTAAATAAAAACAAGCATGGCCGACCTGAAACATAAAGTTCGGGATTTTTCCATCAAAAATAGTCCCAAGAACACCATCATTCCATCGTCTCGTACGTCGTCTTCCATGTTGCGTGTTATGTTTTTCAGTCGTTGCTTTGTTTTTTCTTCGTTTTTGTTCAATCACGCTTGATCCCTCAAGATTTCTGGCTTGGAGGACTGGATTCTAGATCGGTGGTGGGACAGGATCATTATGTGTGTGGTGTGCTGGGTCAAGATTATTAGTAATTTAGTGATTTATTCCGAACATGCAATGAAATTTAACATATATGCACTAGCAAAACATACATATAGGGATGCACCGATACTGATACGAGTATCGGCATTGGCTCTGATACTCAGTGTGTGTACGCGTACTCGTAAAAGTAATCTGATACAAATGCACCGATACCATTTATGGCCGTGTGACATTCACAGTTCAGTGCAGCAGGTACATGGCGATAAAATAATGTGTGTGGAGTAGTGTGGTTCAGAAAATCCAACTTCATTGTAGTAACCAAGGCACCTTTCTCAATTTGTTTGTTTCAATGAAATGTGTATCTATGCAACATTTCTAAGTGATAGGGTGAAAAGAAGGCAGTGCTCAAGATGTCATCTTTCCTCTAACCGTCCTACCTCGTCTTCTCCACAGTTCTTGTCTTTAGATCATTCACTATGGAATCCACACGACAAACTAATGAAATTTATTTGATTGGCTATGCTGACAGAGAGAGTATTAATTGACGAGCTCTTGGTTGTGTGGCAAAATGCATCTATTCCGACAACTCTGAAGAAACATGCCATTGAAAAGCTGAAGAAAGTACATGACAACTGGCTGAAAAACAAAGATCTGTAAGTATGAGTATACGCATTGTCGGTTTAGCCCTCTAAATATAAATATTTTATTTTAATTGTTTCCTTTTTTGTTTTGGATAATACAACTTAGCAAATGGTTATTTAATGTAGTTTGAGTCAGATTGACGCTCTTGGTTAATCATCTTAGAGAAAAGAAGTTCTCTAAAATTGTGATTATTTTTTTATCACAATATGACAATATCGAAAATACATTGTGAGGTTGACCTATCTTGAGCACTGCCATTCACTGAATATATCAACCTAAAACTTTGCAAAATAAAATAAAGTGACATTTGGAACAATTTGGGAAGGTGCCTAGACTTCTTTCATTGAATTTATTTTTTTCTTAAATTATTGGACCACCCTAGTGTGGAGTGTGAAGAGTGTGGAGATTTTTCAAAATAAATGACGGTGATAAAAGTAACGCTGACTGACAGTAACGTTACAGACACAGACAGATACGGACGCAGCGTTCTGTCCGTCCTTTTCGTATATTCCATCTGTTTTCCAGGTGCTAGCGGATGCGTAAACAGAATGAGAATACCAGCACATGTACGGAGCAGTGCGGACCGCCACCAACAAAAGTGAAAACCAAACTTATCACTCATTTCTCTTTTCTCTACCTGCTGAAACTAAGCTTTTAAACCTTACCAGTGAAAACGCTGCAATATTAGTATCACATTAGTGTTACCTCTGTCGTCTCCATGTTTGTTATTACTGACTTTCTTCTTCTTCTTCTCAAAAAACTTTACTCTTCTTTGTGGTATTTGTCCAGTATGGTTAATTCAGAGCGGCGCCCCCTGGTGGATTAATTGACAAACGCTCATTCCAACACATTAAATATCAGTAGCAGCACTTTGTTCCAGTCAGACTAATGACAACGACAATAAAGCACATTTACAAAAGAAACTAAGAACTGGAATGGGATTATTAAGTACTCATATCGGTACTCGGTAAGTACTCAAATATAAGTACTCATACTCGTACTCGGTTTGGAAAAAAGTGGTATCAGTGCATCCCTACATCCATAATAATACAAATATCAAGAATCATAACAATCTTAGTCAGAAGAAAAGCACAATAATTCCATTTACATGCCTGAAAAGGGGTGGGAAGAATTATCATATTAGATTATCACCCCACATCAATAAAGTTATCCAATCATGTTTCTTACATCCGCGAACCATTTAAAAAATCAAACCAATAGTCCCACACTCAGATCTGGAAACAGTTATACATTCATTCATATTCACAAGACTCGATTACTGTAACTCACTTCTGTCCGGCATCAATCAAAAATCACTGTCCCGCCTCCAACTGGTCCAGAACACAGCAGCTAGACTTCTCACTGGTTTTAACAGGTGACATCACATAACCCCTATCCTGGCATCCCTCCATTGGCTCCCTGTGTGTTTTAGAATTGATTTTAAGATTTTACTGATTACTTTTAAAGCCCGAATGGGTCTGGCCCCAAGTTATATAGATGACATGTTAGTTACCTACGAGCCAGCACGTAGCCTTAGATCCTCGGGGGGGCAGAGGGCTGCTGGCTGTTCCAAAGTCGAGGCTTAAATCTAAGGGTGACCGGGCCTTTTCCATCAGGGCCCCTCGACTTTGGAACGGCCTGCCCGAGGAGATAAGGCTTGCGGAATCAGTGGCATCTTTTAAGTCACTTCTTAAAACACACTTTTATAGACTTGCTTTTATGTGATGTTTGTCCCTTTTAATTTTAATTTAAATTTAAATTTTTTTAAAAATTTGAATCTTATCCTGTTTGATTGTTGGTTTATATTTTTATACATGATGTTGTTTTATCTCACGCCTCTATTTTTGCATTGATTTAACAGCATCATGTTACGTTACCCCTGCCCTCTTTATTCCAATTCATTTAATTTATTCGAAGTGTCCTGTTTCTGCATTGTTGTACACATCTCTCCTATTGTGTTGCCTCTGTTTTAGTGTTTTTACTTACATCTTGTATCCTGCTGTTGTGCCCTTTACTTGTTTGTCAAAGCATTTTGTAAACTTTGTTTTAAAAGGTGCTATATAAATAAAATTATTATTATTATTATTATTATTATTATTATTATTATTATCAGAGCAGACCACACACAGTACGACCAAAACTGTTCAGTGCCTGATTTTTTATCTTCATGTGTGGGGTCAGTAACAGACAAAAAATCTCTTCAGATCTAGAAAATTCTTACTGTGTACCCTGCTTTAGGATTTAAAAGGACTATTATACTTAAATGCTACATGTTTTGCCTTTAATAAGTGCTTTTTCTCCACATACATACATGATGTTGCTTCATAAACTGGTGTCTTAGAGTCAAATGACATATAACACCCCCACCCCCCCACCCCCACCCCAAAAAAAAAGGTACCACAGCTTTTCATCTAAAACATCTAAACTCATAACATTTGACCTTTGGCCTTTTAAATCATTCACAGATCTCCCACAAATGGAAGCAAACATCATTATTACTTTATTTTATGTTTTTGTTCCTCTGTCTATACCTCCTGTGACTCACTTTATATTGGTGTCTTCTCTGTACTATCTTGGTATTGCCATGTGACCGAACTGTAATTTCACTCCTACATTTAATTAGCATTTCAAACGCATAACAATCCCCTCTGCCAATCCATGTCTCATTAGTGGGATTGAAAAAAAAACTCTGAAGTTGCTTCATTAACATAGGTACATCCCTCTGAGTTCCCATGGTTCTTGTTGATGCCGTTTCTCTTCTGGTGTTAAACAGAATTAGAATAACATTAGTTGCTGGATAAGTTAGAAAGATAAAAAAAAAAATTAAAAAAGCTGTGTTTTTATCTCTTCAATCCTTTCAGGGACACTGTGTCAGTGGGTTCAATAGTACCGTTTGGCTGCTCTAAACCTTTGTCTCTTAACAAATATGATTAAAAAAAAAAAAAAAAAGCATGATTCTTTCTTCAAGAAATGTTGTGACATTGAAGTAGACACTTCTTTTTAGTTTGTATCAGCAACTTATTCTTTCAAATTAGCATTTTAACAATGACTCAGCCTGAAATATGACATTGAAAATTTCACATTCATTACAGCTTTCCAATAAAATACTCAGCATGAGTATAAGGAAACAAAATATTAGCTTAACCCATAAAGACCCAACCAGCCACTGGTGACCAAAATCATCTACCAGTCTAGTGTTTAATAGCTGATTCATTAATCCTATCAATCCATGTAAATAATTGGTGTTTAATATAGTTTTTCATCTTTTCATGGTCATCAGATATGACCCATTTGGACGTTCAGAGGCTCCGTAGTTACTGTGGAAACACCGTCATCTTCTACAACATTGATTCACCAGTAAAACCATGGAGTTGGATCAATGACAGTGGATGGAGACACAGTTTATGTTGGCTTATATGTCATTTTTTATTCAGTTTTCTCTGTTTTTCATATAATAATCCTCAACTTTAATCTGAGTTTTCAAGAAAATCTACATGATCATTGAATTAAATATAGGAAAAAACCTGATTGTCACTGAATAAACACAAAATACACTAGATAATGTCACAATAAATGGGGATAAATCACTTAAAGGGGTCATATTTTGCTGTGACATATTTTGCAATGACAGTGGATGGAGACACTTGGTTTATGTTCAGTTACTGATATATTTGCTGATAAAGTCACTTTTTCTTCAGTTTTCTCTATTTATAATATAACAACCGTCAACTTAATCTGAGCTTTTATGAACATCCATATGATCGGTAAATTAAATATAGGCAAATACCTGATATTCACTTAAAAAAAAAAAAAAATACAGAGGACAATATTATAATAAATGGTAATAAAACATTTAAGACAGATTAAATAGAGAGAAAAAAATAATTTGGAAACTGCTACAAAAGTAACACTGGGTTTTTATGAGTTAAATTAAAAAAAACTGCTCCTACTTCACTGGTTAAAGGGGTCATATTTTGCTAAACCCACTTTTATTAGTCTTTGGTTCATTTATTTGTGTATTTGGACCCTATCAGTTCAAAAAGTTTGAATTTGAACCCTCCAGATGCTGCAAAGCTATCTTAATATTCATTTTGGCATAAATCGAGTGGATTTCGACGACCTGTTTTAATTCCTGCTTAATTTGTTGCGTCTATAACTAGTTACGTCTTGACATTTGCACATATAACGTTAAGACTTTCGATGAACATTTCTCTGAGTACACCTTAAGTGTTTGTCAGCAGCAGCGGTCTGTAGTAAAAACTGAAAATATGTCCAAACTTGAAACCGATTACCTAAAATGTTCAGTTGTTGGTTGAACGGGACAGAGCAGCACAGTCAACAACCTTGTAAACACGCCACTAACAGTAAATCACAAAAACCACAATTTATTTCGGTGAATGGATTACTGTGTCAGAAAAATCTTTCAACACCGACCAACTATTTTTGCTTTGCCCTGACTTAAACTGTGTGTTCTTGGGAAATACATGGCCCGGTGTTTCTCTACCTTACTCTAAATACTCCGTAAAATGGAGTCCAGCTCAAATTATCCAGACTGCCCCAAAGGGGGGTCGCGTTTTTTTCAAATTAACTCACCAGTTATGTTTCAGATGGAAGGACCAAACCAGGAGAAATTAAGAATTCACCAAAAAGAAGGGATTGAGGTTTTAAAAAGTTAAAACAAAAACTTGATTTATTGCTTCAGGCAAAAATAGGAAAAGTTACAAAAAAGACTATTCGACTTTTGAAAGAAAAAGCCCAAAAAAAAGAGTTTCCTTTATTACCTTTTTATAGTCTTTAGTAGGCCTGTAACGGTACACGTACCAAACTGAACCGTTTCGGTTCCGTACACAGCTGTACCGAAATGGCACTGTATGTTGACAAAAAGAAAAAGGAATGAAAGACGTCGTTCGATGCGGAACTTTAAATCCGCGCAAGTTTCACACGGACATATTGAAAGACGCACACATTGACCCAAAATATGAAATAACAGCTGATATAAGGTAAAAAAAAAAACCAACAAATATGATGTGAACCTGGAAGGAAGAGACTGAAGACCCTCCACCATCAGTCCAGTCCAGTTTGGATCAGTTCAGGTTCAGGTGAAAGACAACAACGAGGAAAGAGACGTTAATAAGACGGACGTTGTTTGGCCCCTAGGAACTACGGTAGTTCTAAAACACTGACACTAGCTCTGTCTGTCTGTCTGTCACACATGCTGTATAATAAAGGAATAAATAGAATGTTGAAAGTATGTAAAGTTTCACTTTCGTTTCATGACAGTGTTCGTTACGTTAGTTATGGACCGCACCCCCAGTTCTAAAACTGCGCGTCCCCCCCACCCCCCGGCTCTGACAAAAAAAAAAAAAAAAAAAAAAAAATCCCCCGTGCACACAGGCACACACAAATACACACAGTGTCCTAAACAGTTTGTTCTCTGTCCTAAAATAAATAATCTGGTTCATTGTGTTGTCAGTGTTTCTCTTCAGTTTGTTTCAACAGAATACCAGTTTACTCTCTTGTTAATGTTGCACTTCATGTGGAATTTTTTTGGTATTTTTATGCAGAATGTGAACTGACAGAACTGTGATTAGATTTTTCTTGTTTGTTCGGAACTACCTTTCAGGGAAAAGTGCAATACTAATGTTTAAAATACATTTAGTAATATTAATAATTTATTTTATTTTCTATTTGATTTGTAACAGCAGAATTATATTATTCCTGTTTTTCTATATTCTGTTGTCTCCAAAAATTGGGGGAAAAATGTAAAAAAAAAAAAAAAACAATAAATGCATTAATAGACATTTTGAGGGGTTTTCTTTCTTCCTGTACCGTACTGAAAAAAAAAAAAACGAACCGTGGCTTTGAAAACCGAAAACGTACTGAACCGAAAATTTTGTGTACCGTTACAGGCCTAGTCTTTAGTGACTCTTGGAGACTCCCATTTTTCAGTGTCATAATTCATCATACACATTATTGGTTAATGGTAGTTACTGGGCAGAACATGTCAGTCACTCCATAAGCTAATTCTAAGAAAAAAACCTTTGAAAGTTCATTTGAGTTTAACAAGCGCCTTGGACACTTGTCAATAAAACCAACTGCATAGCTGAACCGCAAAGAGTTTTCAAAAAGTACGCTCTTGCTTAACACCTGCACAATTAGGCTAGCATTTCTTGACCACAAAAAATCCCCACATCCATAACCTGGTTTTTCTGCTCGACTCTCTTTACCACTACTACTTTCTAAAGCTGTAAAATTAGATCTTTTACGTACAATCTGATCTTTTCTCAGAGTTCAACACAGACAGGTGTGAGTTCATCAAAACCACACACACACACAAATCAAACCTGACTGTTCAGTACCTCTAAAATAAAAATACAAGATACAGTTGGAAAATATAACTCAGAACATAACTTAGACTTGCAAAAACAAAAAGACTCTTCAAGCAAAACAACTTTGTAATGTAAAGGTTAAGCAAACAACTTATAACATTACATTTCCTCTTCTTCTTTTCCAATTTGGTTCATGATGGATGATTTATGATGTTCATCCGACATTTTTAGAGCAAGATTTAAACTTCCATTTAACATAAGATACATCTTACAACCTGAAGGGGGTGGGGTCATTTGCATTTAAAGGGCCAGCACTCAAAATAACCTTTCTGGTGTCATTACTCAGAAATAGGGTTGAAGATGGACCTGTGGAGTTGAATTAATAAAGATTTTAGACCCAAGTGTAGCATTTACAGTTTATGTAGACCACTGGGAAATGTTAAAAATGCATAATTCCATTTAAAAAACTTAAATATCACTCCTTTAAGAAAGGTTGAATAGAAAGAAAAAAATTATTTGGAAACTGCCACAAAAGTAACACTGAGTCTTTATGGGTTAAATAAAAAAACGGCTCCCACTTCACCGCTTAAAGGACTGAACAAGTATAGATGAAGACGAATGTCTGGATTTAAAAACGGCCAAAATACTGTAGTTCTCTATTTTGTGAAGTTGAAGAATTTGACTGAATGGTAGAGAAAAATAGTCCGAATACATATGAGTGAATGAAAGGGAGGAGGTGAAACCGTGAGTCGAGGTGAAGAAAGTGACAGATTCTAAAAGGCAAAATGTTCAAAGCAACGGGGACGTTGGATCGGAGGTGAAGAGGAGTGGGCAGGCAGGGTGGAGTGGGTGGAGGAAAGTGTCAGGAGTGATGTTTGATAGAAGAATATCTGTAAAAATCAAGGGAAAGTGGTAGAGGACGGCAGAGAGACCAGCCATGTTGTGCAGTTAAGAGACAGATTCACCAGAACTGAAGATGTTGAGGTGACTCTTTCACCCTTTTATGCACAGTGGTCACTACAGTGGACAGTTCTTCTCCAGCTGTTCTCTTGTATATTCATGGGTTTTGTTGTTTTAGTTCCATATCAGCCAACACAGTGGACGCTTATGCATCATCCCATACACTGACATTCATATCATTACTGTAACTTTCCTGTTCTTTTATCTAAATCAATTGCTAGTTGTTATTAGACTGTAATTAACAGAGTTTTTTTTTTTTTGCATATTATCTGAGTGAGTAATAACTAGTATTATAGTATTTTAAAATGTGAGAAAACATCAGATTACCAGCATTAACCTCCTGAGACCCAGGAAAGTGACATTTTTAGCTTTTTTCCATTAAACAATTGTCTTAATTGGAAACTGCATAATGAAACAGTTTTTTGTTTGTTTGTTTTTTTTCCTCGAGACATTTGTTAAAGTTATTATATATATATATATATATATATATATATATATATATATATATATATATATATATATATATATATAACTTTATATATATATATAAATATATATTTATATATATTATATTATCTAAATATATATTTATATATATATTTATACAGGGGTTGGACAAAATAATGGAAACACCTTAAAAAATCAACAAAATATAATTTAATATGGTGTAGGTCCGCCTTTTGCAGCAATTACAGCCTCAATTCTCCGAGGTGTTGATTCATACAACTTGTGAATTGTTTCCAAAGGAATTTTAAGCCATTCTTCAGTTAGAATACCCTCCAACTCTTTTAGAGACGATGGCGGTGGAAATCGACGTCTTACTTGAATCTCTAAAACTGACCATAAATGCTCAATAATGTTGGGGTCTGGGGACTGTGCCGGCCATACGAGATGCTCAACTTCATTAGAATGTTCCTCATGCCATTCTTTAACAATTCTAGCTGTATGGATTGGGGCATTATCATCTTGAGGTGAAGGTGTTTCCATTATTTTGTCCAACCCCTGTATATATACAGGGTAGGGAAGCAAAATTTACAATATTTTGAGGCAGGGATTGAAAGACAGTGTATGACCAGTTAGTTTATTGAAAGTCATGAGAATTGAAATCTTCAAATCATATTTTACTGCATTTCTAACGGTCTTGTTGTCTACCTCAAGTTCAATTGCCATTTTTCTCATGGATTTGGTTGGATCCTTTAGGATTTTGGATTTGAGAGCTTTAATAAAAGCTTTGGTACGTTTTTTGTTGCTTCCTCCACTTCCAGACTTTCTCGTAATAGTTTTGCTCATAGTCATTCTCTTCTTTCCATTATAAACAGTCTTTATGGACACTCCAACTATTTTTGAAATCTCCTTTGGTGTGACGAGCGCTTTCAGCAAATCACACACTCTTTGACGTTTGCTTTCCTGATTACTCATATGGGCAAAAGTTTCTGAAAAGGTATGGATGATAGTGTTAGGTATGATTATGACATCAATATATGTTTGGTTTCAAAACAATTGACGTAGTGCCTGCTGAGAAAAAACAACTAAATGTTCATTGTAAATTTTGCTTCCCCACCCTGTATATATTTTTATTAATTTAATTTAATTTAATTTAATTTAATTTAATTTTAATGGAATGTCCTTTACAATGGACAGCATTTTTTTTTTTTTAAGTAAAACTGTCAAATTATTGTCCCCTACAGAGGACAAAAATGCATTGCTGGGTCTGATGAGGTCAAAAATGCTTTTATTTCATAGTTTTCACACAGTATGTCAGTAAATGCATGTTTCTTTGCTTCAAAAATTAAATGCATGGTGTCCAGATGAGTGGACATTTTTGTAACGCCATGAAAAATAGGTTCATAAAAAAAAAAAAAAAAAAAAAAAAAAAAACAATCACATTGTTTTTTTCATGCCTAAAGAGGAATAAAAACACTCAGGAAAAAAAAAAATCTTGATTAAGGTTCTCATAATTCATGCATGAAAGGGTTAATGCACAGATGTCAAACATGTGGCCGGGGGCCAAATCCGGCCCACCAAAGGGTCCAGTCTGGCGCTTGGGATGAATTTGTGAAATGCAAAAAATACACTAAGATATTAACAATCCTTTTAGTTCAGGTTCCACATTCAGACCAATTCAATCTTAAGTGGGCAGGACCAGTCAAATACTATCATAATAACATAGAAATAATGACAACTCCAAATTTCTGTCTTTGTAAATGTAAATATTTTCATGTATTTACACTAAAACAAAGTAGAATTTCACAAAAAATGTGGATAATCTGAACAAATATGAACAATCTGAAATGTCTTAAGAGAAGTAAATACAATTTTAACAAGATTCTGCCTGTTACTAAATGTTTGTTCATGTTATTCACATTGTTTGAAAGGATAGTTTGTAGATGTAAACTTTTTCATAATGTAATTTTACTTTTTTTGCTCTAAAACATAGAGGAAAGTTTGGAATTGAAATTTTTTATACATTATGTTATTATTTTACTGGTTCAGCCCACTGCAGATCAAATTTAGCTGAATGTGGCCCCTGAACTAAAATGAGTTTGACACCCCTGCTTTAATGAACTCACGATTCAACTGACTAGTGAACCATTCAACTGCACAATTCCTGAATGCAACTCAAAGAATGGTTTCCTCAGTTTTCTATGTTAATTTGTGACTTTTTCATCTGTTAATACAAGTAGTCAGACATATTTAATCCATAAAGACACAGTGCTATTTTTGTGGCAGCTCCCAAATGATGTTTTCCTAAGGGATTCATCACCATTTATTCTAATATTATGCTCAGTATTTTGCATTCTTTAGTGAAAATCAGGTATTTTCCTCTATTTAATTTACTCATCATGTAGATTTTCATAAATGCTCAGAGAAAACAGAAGAAAAAGTCACTTTGTCAGTAAAATATATCATTAACTGAATGTAAAAACAAGTGTCTCTATCCACTGTCATTGATCCAAATCTATGGCTTTTACTGGTGAATCAATATTGTAGAAGATGACAGTGTTTCCACGGTAACTACGGAGTCTCTGAACGTCCAAATGGGTCATATCTGAAGACCATGAAAAGATGACAAACTGCATTTTACACCAATTATTTCAAGTGGCATTATAGTACATTTCTATTGTAGTTAAATTATACATAGCATAAATAAAAATAACAATATACAGTAAATACAGGGTTTCCTTTAACCCATAACGACCCAGTGTTACTTTTGTGGCAGCTCCCAAATGAATTTTTCTCTAAATTTAACCTGCCTTAACTGATTTATCATCATTTATTATAACATTATCGTCTGTATTTTTCATTTTTCACTATAAATCATGTATTTTCCTATATTTAATTTAGATGAAATGAAAACTCAGTGTAAATCCGAAGGTTATTAAATCACATCAGGGAAAACTGAAGAAAAATTACTTTGTCAGTAAAATATATCATTAACTGAACATAAAACAAGTGTCTCTTTCTACTATCATTAATCCAACTCCATGGGTTTTACTGGTGAATCAATGTTGTAGAAGATGACGGTGTTTCCACGGTAACTACGGAGCCTCTGAACGTCCAAATGGGTCATATCTGATGACCATGAAAAGACGATAAACTGTATTTTACACCAATTATTTACATGTGTTAATAGTATTAGTGGATTAACGGGTATTGAACAGTTTCGATCAGTGGATGTTTGGGTCTTTATGGGTTAAATTGTATCAGTGGGGGTTTTAGGAGCGAACCCTAGTGGCCATCTGCTGCATTACAACTTTAAGGTACTCCATCATTGGCTTCATTTTGGAGTCTAGCTCCTTGCTGCTTGACCACATGACCTTAAAAATTAAATGACTGTATCATGGTCGACAAAGGTCAAAGGTTAATAGTATGTGAAATTCACCTTTTTTTTTTTTTTTTTAATCATACTTCCTCATAATTTGGAGAACTGCATGAACATATTGTGACTTGTGGACAGTGAATATGTCAGGGTAGAGACTGCGATCTGGTAGGATCGGCGATTCTACCAGTAGAGACTCCGATCGTAGTCTCTACCAGTAGAAACTCCGATCAGAGTCTCTACTGGTAGAAACTCCAATCCAAACCCTAACCCTAACCCCTAACCCTTCTACTGGCAGGATCGAAGTTTCTACCAGTAGAGACTCTGATCGGAGTTTCTACTGGTAGAGACTACGATCGGAGTCTCTACCCTTACAAATACATCTGATGGGATTCATGGTTCCTGTGAGTGACTTTTGGTGCCCAAGAGACCAAATTAATGCCACTCTGCTTAAATATCTGCTGCTTTTTTTAGATGGAAGGAGGTGGGCATGCATTAATCATGCTCTTTCTTCACTGATTTCAGTCAGCTGGTGCCAAAACTTAAATACGCTCATGTGTAACATCCAATATATCCAAATGCTTTACTTATAGTCAATTTAGACTATATGTATTGCACAGACTATTTATTACCCCACCCCCTGAAGTGGAGGCAAGGGGTACTGTTTTTGGTTCGGTTTGTTTGTTAACACTCTAGCAGCAAAACTATTGGTTCAATTCATACCAAATTGACACTATAAATTGCCAGTGACCTAGAATGGATCTTATTAAATTTTGGGGAAAGTAGGTCAAAGTAAATTTCTTTTTAATGAATTTCTAAAGTCTTTTTTTTTTTCTCATTTACTTATAATGACTGAAATTTCAAATGTCTATAGCAGCAAAACTATTGGGTGAATTCATACCAAATTTGGTTTATAGATTGTCAGTCACCCACAATAGATGTTATTACATTTTAGGAAAAGTACATCAAAGTTAAAATTTCTAGTGAATTTTTTAACACCCCCCCCCCCCCCCCCCCCCCAATTTACTTATAATGGGCAGAATTTCACAACAGCAACACTACTGACTGAATTCATACCAAATTGACTTTATGGACTGCCAGTGACCCAGAATGGATCTCAATACATTTTAGGAACAGTAGGTCAAAGTTCAAATTTTTAATAAATTTTTAAAATCTTTTTCCACCCCATTTGCTTATAATAGGTGAAATTTCACATGTCTATAAAAACATCAATTTTGTTTCAATTTACTTCAAACTTGGCACATATATAGAGGCAACTGATATGCTGACGTCAGCACATGCATAGACATGATGACATCAGCTGGATCGATGCCAAAATAAGCTACAATACATACGTTCTTCACCCCTGTCATGTCTCATCAGATTTGTTAATTATGTTAAAGTTTAGTGTTTCATGTCTTGTCTTTGGTTTCCAGTGTTTTGTCTCAGAGTTTCACATTTGGTGCTGTCTTGCACTTCCTGTTTTATTTTGTACACATCTCCTCCCTCTCGTTTCAGACCATGATTTCCTTCCTTTGTGTGTTTTCCCGTCAGTGTGATTGTTAGCCCCACCCCTGAGTGTTGTCACCTGTGTTCCCCTACCTCATGTATAAATAGTCCTGTCTCTCTTTGTCTTGTGCCAGTTCGTCTGATTCCGTCATTGTGTTTCAAGCTGCCCACCAGGTTTTTCCATGTTTGTCAAGTTTTATGCTTCAAGTTTTCCTCTAAGAGTTTTGTTCATAATAGAGATTTGTTTGTAGTTTTTTATATCCTCCTTGTGAGCGCTTTTTGTTTATAACTTTTTTCATTATTAAAATACTTTTGTCAAAACTTTCAGTTTTTTTGTGAGCTGTGCATTTGAGTCCACCATTTCATATGTCAAGGAGCTCCGCCATGTTGAGCCGGTTTGTTTTTGCCACTCAGTCTGACTTAGAGGGGAAGTGACGTATGTGCATTCCCTCTTTTATATGATTTACAGCGAAAAATGTAAAATACAGAGGATAATATTATAATAAATGGTGTTAAACCACTTAGGAAAAGTTAAATAGAGACAAAAAGTCATTTGGGAACGGCCAGAAAAATAGCGTTGGGTCTTTATGGGTTAAGCTCTATCCAAAAAACAAGTATTTGTGTGATGTACCTGTCAGACCGTGCACTGTAAAACTATCATTTTTCTTCCAAAACTTCAACATTTAGTTTAGTCGACTGTGATAAATTGGTAATGTTCCATTTAAATGTCTTTCTGCTTCCGTGCTTGTCTCGACTTCGAGTGTGAGTAAAGTTCCGACATAAAAGAGCTGAGGATTTAAGAAGTTGCATCCCTAGAGTTCCTTAGCTTCTTCCGCTACTGTCACTCCGGCTCCTCTTACACATAAGCTCATTATCCCAATGACTTAAACTGAAATGTAATATTACCACAGGACCTCTTCATCTACAGACAGATTTATAATTCACTCATCACGTTGTCTCCGGAGATTCGGCAACCCATACAGGACTTGTAGTGTAAGGTAATTCAATTAAAACCAGTTCACTTTATAGTACGACTGAAGGGTGCCCTTGATAAAAGGTACCCCGCTGACAACATGAAAGCTGCCCCAAAAAAAGACAGTCCCAAACATAATCCATTCACCAGCGGCAGCCAGACTTGGCTCCAAATTGTTCCACCGCGGACGGTTTCTGAAGCCGCCAGAACCAGAAGACGAACACAAAGCGAAGCAATCTAATGCTACGTTTACCTGTATTATTTTGGTCTAATTAGGCAATTGTAACATCACAAATCCTCATCATCATGCACGGCCCGAGATGTGGTTTTCTTTTTGTTTTTCTTCATCTTTTTTAAGAATCACTTTAACTTTAACAAGTATTGTATAAATAAAAGTGGAAAAAAAAAAGAATAAACATCAATAAAATAAAAGAAATGTCAGACAAAAAGCTGCTCGGATAAATCATTACTCACTGCTTTTATCTGGCTCATGTTCAGAAAAACATAAAAAATAAAGGAATAAGAAAAACATCTGTGGACTAGAGGTTGACTGATAGAGTTTTTTGGGGCAGATAACTATTATTATTTAGTATCTGTGATTAGTAATATTTGGAAATTATATTCATCTGCTGAACAATTTTGAACTAAAGTCGTTCAACGATCAACAAGGTAAGGTTTTTACCATGAACTGAAGTCACTTTAATAAGTAAAATTAGAGATGTGCTTTAATTATTTCAGTGTAAATAGACTTTTATTGTAACATATGTATGAATATGACTGTATTACAGCAGATTGGACTAAACTGCATCTTGATCTGAACACTTTTGCATCTGTCAGAGTCACTCACTTGCACACTTCTTACTTAATTTATTACTGTTACAACTATTTTTTTTTGGTCATTTTTAGTCCCTTTAACCCTTGTGTGGTGTTTAGATTTATGTTCTTCAGCCAGTGTTTGTGGGTGCGGTGGACCTGCTGCATTTGTGGGTTTTTAATTCAACATAATCAAACAATTTTACGTTAAAATACTCATGAGATGTTTACCTCATCCCAATTACAAGCAGTATAAAAAGCATATATGCTTAATATTTACCTTTTTCCTGTACTAGATCACATGTATGAATTAAAGTGCTACTCGTTTTTAGTTAGTTTTTTTTTTTTTTTTTTTAAATAAAATGTAATATAATCAAGATATGAGGAAAACATTCATAAACAAAAAATTAAAAAAATACTCATCATTTTTCTTTTAATAAAAAATGAAAACCATACAAGGGTTAACAAATTATTATATTTTCTTTTTATAATTTTAAAATATTTCTGTTGTTCTTGATGCATATTGTCATGTGATGCTGCACATTTGAATTTCCCTCTTGGGGGATCTATAAGGTGTATCTTATCTTATCTTATCTTATCTTATCTTATCTTATCTTATCTTATCTTATCTTACTATATAACGTAAACCAACTAACATGGAACAGGTGTCATTATGGTTACTGCACCTAATTTTCACCTGTTCAGAGCATTTTCAGTAAAAACACATTTGTTCAGAACATTTATGGAGCTAAAAAAAGAAAATCCCCCCCCCTTAGGTTAAGTGCAAGTTACGTACATATTTGGATGAAATTAAAGAAAATGTTGATACTGGCACAAGGAACAAATGATTACATTTTGGTGGTGATAGGGTGGGGGGTGATCTGCTTTGGTGGAGGTCTGTGCTCTCCAAGTACTTTTCTTTAGTGATTATTATTATTACTCCAATTTTTTTTTTTTTTTTTTTTTTTTGTCATTTTTAGTCCCTTTAACAAATTTTAACAACATTTTTTATACCATTTTTCTTTATATATATATATTTATTTATTTATTTATTTATTTATTTATTTATTTATATTTTTATTTATTTGTATTTTTTTTTATTTTACCAGGGAGTATCTCACACTACTTTTTTTTTTTTCTCTACTTGTCTTGTCCAGCATCCTAACGGCAGAATGGTAGTCTGGTTCCTTTTGGTGCTGAACAAATTTGCTTTGCCAAGGGGAACTTCATAAAGTATATGAAGCGCCCTTTGATATTCTACTGTGTTTATTCTGAGTTTTGTTGAACCACATTTCAATGCCAGACCTGACATGGGGGGTGGGGGTGGGGGGGTAGAAGAAGGGGAGAGAACAAGAGAGAAGACGGTGGCGAAGACCCTCACAAGAAAGTATCAACAATACAAACAGCAACAACCACGGAGACAATTATAATGGTGACAATAACTACAACCAGAACTGAGTAAACTGGGCAGAAGAGAGAGAGAAGAAAAAACAAAACAAACAAAACTCCAAAAAAAACCCAAAAAATACACAACAATGAAATACATAAGACCTATGAAATGAAGAATATAAGAAAGCATGAACAAAATATCGTATACCACGTTCGCATAAATAATACCTATAACAAATAATACCAGAAACAAATCCATACGACATCAGTTGTTCACATTCATCTGCTGTGACAGAGTGAACCAGGCAAACAGACTGAGGTGAAGAACACAGGCATGCAACCACAACCAAAATTTTTTATACCATTTTTTAAATTTTTCTACTGTATTTGATACATATTGTCTTGTGCTGCTGTACATTTGAATTTCCCTCTTGGAGGATCTATAAGGTATATCTATATGTATAACATATACCAACTAACATGGAACAAGTGTCATTCTGGTTTCCACACCTAATTTTCACCTGTTCAGAGCATTTCAAGTAAACACACATTTGTTCGGAACATTTATGGAGCTAAAAAAGAAAATCAGTTGTTTTCCCCCTAAGGTTAAGTGCAAATCACTGAGGGAATATCCTTTATTTCTGGTTGGAAAACAAAGACAGAACAGAAAACAAACGGTATACCAGTCAGAATGTTGAATGTTCTGTTGTTTCCTGTATACCAGCCTCCACTGATGAAGCATCCATGATTACAAAAGTTTTACAAAACTGGTTCAAGAACCGGAAGTAATTTGGTGGAAAAGGCCTAGCAGAAAGAAAGATAAAGCAGAGCAAATGTAGAGCATTCTGATGCTTTTTTCCTCCCCCTCTGATGGAGATGGAATAGAATAAGTAAATAATTCTAACAGCAGTGTTCTCCTATTAGTCAGAGACACAGAAGTGATGAAGCTCGCCTCAAATTGGAAATGCTATGGTTTTCAGTTCATGGTTCCAAGATGAAATTCCCCAAAGTTGATTTACTTTGATAATACATTCCATGGGCTGACAACTCTACCCTTGCCACTTAAGCTAATGAATACCTGATCCCATGAGAAAAGAAATATATTTATTATTATTTGCATTCTTTTTAATTCTCTTGTTCTTGATCTATTTGTTTTGATTCTTTCCTTCTCTTTGATTTTGGATTTGGTTCATTCTGCCAACTTTTAATCATGTAGCGTTAGCAGATAGGCAGTCGCTTTCTTTGTAAAGCTTTTTATGGTCATTGGTTTTCTGTTAATAAACAGTACTGGTGCACAGTTTATACCAACATAATATGTACCTGCGCTACATGGGAAATATTGTTGAAATTTAATCAACAATAATTGAAATAGAAGTAAGAAAAACTTATTGCAAAAGTAAAAAAAAAAAAATAATAATAATAATAACATTTCTGTCTGTTGTAGTGTTGGTTATTGTGCACTAGAGCTGGGATGTAAAAATAAGACTGGTTTTCAGATTAGTCTTCAAACAAACAAATCTTCATTAGAGTAATTCTATATTAGTAAAAACTTTAATCATGTTAGTCATCTGTGCTATAATTAAGATACTAAACTAGAATTGTTTGTCTTATTCAATCAAAGATACATCAATGTGTATATCAGTAGAATAAAAAATAATATTCTTTATTGTCTTTGTAACATGTACAATGGAAAAACTATGAAGCATCGTATAAAAGTAGCAGAAATACAATAAAACAGCTAAAATAAATTGAAAAGACAAGCACAAATGCACACACAAACGTTCTATTAATAAACATGTTTAACCCTTTAACAACGGAAATCTCACTGGTGTTGCATTTTGCACTTTACAGCATTCAAATTACTGTAACTCCTGAATCGTTTGTGCTATAAATGAAATTCAATCAGAATTAGAAAGCGGAGATCCCGAGCTTTCCAACACTATATAACACTTTACGGCAGCAATGTGGGACTCTATTACAAGTAGAAAGGCACTGTTTCAGAGACTTCCACACAGGTTGAAAAACGCCTGGAAATAAAAAATTCCATGAAGCCATAATATGGATACTAAAAGTTCAAGACCATCTGTTTGAGCAGATGTAAAATAGTTGAAAGTTTATTTCTACAATCTGAAAAAGTTTCATTATGGACATTTACAGTTGTTTCTAATAATAAAAATGCTAAAAAAGTGTGTTTATTTCACTGTTTTAAGCATTTATTATTTATACACTGGAAAAAATGTCCCTCTAAAAACAATTTTAAAAGAATTAACACAAGATATTTTTGCTTGAATTAAGCAAAAAAAAAAAAAAATCTGCCAATGGAACATGTGGAAATGATCCTAGTAAGATTTCTTGAAATAAGATTTTCAAAATCTATTGTCTAAAAATAAGTTCTTATATCTCACTGAAAAGTTACTCTTGAGGTCATTATGTCTTATGTTAACCCTATAATGCCAAACGTGTCATATTTGATACATGAGTTTTGAAGCCCTCTACATGATCAGTGTGATTCTTTTTTTCTTGAAAAACCTGATGTATACAATTAGATACATGCAATACACAGATAATCCACCAGGGGGAGGAATTCGTTCACCGGAGGCCTTTCCAGTGACACTACAAGACTGTCATTAATGAGGAAGGAGGCAGAACTTTGGCAATTTTGAAAAGGAATTACCAATTTGTTAGACATGTTTGTGTTATATTATGTTTGTGTTTGTTCAAAAATACTAATATTTGAGCATTGAGACCTGATGTATCAAATATGATACAAAATTGAAACTCATACATGGAAATTAATATTTGGAAGAAAAAAAAAAGTGGTTGTTCAGAAGGACCAATAAAGGCTCCAGTTTCAAAGAACTGGAATTTTCAGTCAATGATTTAATGGTTCAGGCTTTACAGGGTTAAGTGTGATGAGATATTTTGACTGGAAATGAAAAAAATACACTTGCTACCATTTAGATTTTTTCCAGTGTAATAATGATAACACTGGGTTACAAAAAAATGTTTTTTGCAAGTTGTCTAGGTTTTTTCAACTGAATTAGGACCATTTTGCACCGCTAAATCCAAAAATGACATCTGTTTTTGTCAATCAGGTCAGGTTTTTTTTTGCTAATTTCATTTCGAAAAATTTGATCTTCTCACAAAATATAATAATTAATACCAAAATAAGATTGGTAAGCACACTTTATGAAACTTGTGACTTGATTCCTGTTAGGTACAATGGTGTATTCACCGCAGATGTAGCAGAATACGTCAGGCTTATTTTTGCAAGATCTTCTAGTCGAAGCCATTTCATTCACCTGTAATATTAACCCTTTCATGCACAGTGGTCACTCCGGTGGACAGCTCTTCTACAGCTGTTCTCTTGTATATTCATGGATTTTGTTGTTCTTTTCGTTGTTTTTTTGTTTTGTTTTGTTTTTTTTACACATACCTTTATTAAAGTTTTAAGACACTACATATCTTTTCTGACATGAATAGGTAACATTATGTAGATCTCTCCTGAACATAAACCCCCAGAATCACAAGCCCTCTCCATAGTTTTCACACAATTTATCAGTGAATACATGTTTCTGTGCATCAAAAATTAAGTGTGGTGTCCAGCTGAGTGGATATTTTTGCAACTTCATGAAAAATAGGTTCATAAGAATTTTTTTTTTAAATTATTATTATTATTATTATTATTTTTTTTTTTTTTTTTTTTTTTTAATTTTTAAAATAATTTTTATTTATTTATTTATTTTTCAGAAGAAAATTTTGAATCGCATTGTTTTTTTCATGTCTGAAGGGGAATAAGAACACTCAGGAAAAAAAATTTGATTAAGGTTCTCATAATTCATGCATGAAAGGGTTAAAAAAAAAACATTAATCATAAATTGGCAAAAGTAAAATCTTCAGAACTCATTTATTGCAAGAAATATGAAAGAATTTTGTATGATATGATGTGAAAATGCCCATAAATGTGAGCAAAAATGTTAAAAAGCCAATATGTTGCATAGTTCAGAAAGTTGACCTGATTGAGCAAAATTAATGTGATTTTTGGATTCAGCACACCAAAATGATCCTAAATCAGCTCAAAAAACTTCAACAATAAATTTGTTGTTGACCAGTGTAATTAATGTCCAGATATTGAAAGTTAAGTTCTTCCTGGAAACAAAGGTGCAAAAGAATTGGTAAAAAAAAGACATTTTCTGACACTTTTATTGCAGAGAAAACATGGACAGACACATCGGCGGCCTGTTATAATGGCAGTTTTATTAATACTCCTCGTTCTTTTAACAGTTTCCTCTATTATTTCTATGTGAATCTTTCTCCAATCCAAACACAACTGGTCCTGTGACTGTATTATCTCAAACCAAACCAAATACCACATTGACTTGCGCTGAGCAGGTAATCGAATTCAATTAATTGATTTAGTAAAACCAGTGGCAACACCTACATGGACCACTATTACACACTACAACAGATCTAAAAATCAATTGTCGCGGCAGATGCCCATCATCATTCCCAACCCCATCCGGACGCCCTTCGCCTACCATATCGCATCATAACGGAGCCAATATCACGTATTTTGAACCCGGCATAAGGGACGCATCATCAGGTTGGCTTCATAACCATTCCACTCAGGCCTCATTAACAACACCACGCTCCAATCTATAGCCGGGAAAATGCGAACGCCGCTAATAACATTGATGCAATGAAGGTCAAATATTTTTCCAAGCAGATATACCCCTGCTCTCATGCACTGCTTTGAAATTACATATTTGAAGATACAGTACGATTAAGGACCGATTCATTTCTTTCATTAAATAAAAAAAAATAAAAAAAAAAACATTGAGGAAAACGCTTAGAAATTACCAATCGTGAAGTATTTTGATTCCCTTGTGATAATTATTTAATAAAATAAAGTAGTTATTTATTGACTTCTTATCTTTTTAAAATATGAGATGTAGAAAATAAATAATGAACTATTGATTTTGCCTGCACTGTCTTCTGCAGCTATAGGGTTTGCGAGGCAGCACATGTGATGCTTTTTTTTTCCTGTTAACAACCGCCGCTAAAGTTCATCTCTAATGCAGAATGTCATTTATTAAGCTCAGATTGCTCTTTGTGTTTGTCACACTGAAATGCATGAATAATATACAGCATCACAACGCGATTAAAGATTGATAAACGCCGTTATTATGTGAAATATGATCAAATTGCTGTACAGGTGCTGACCCCTTTTAAAATGCCAAGAGCTTATTATGACACTTGATGGCAGTAAACGGTTATCACAGCAATTTGCTTTGCTTTTGGCTCAGAAACCACATTATTTACATGTTTTATGCCAAACAGTCTGCTGCATGATGGCCTTGCCACTGCAGTAATTTGCCAAAGCTCTATCACAAGATGACATTTTTTTCTTTTTCTTCTTTTTCTAATTTAGCCCCTTCTGACCCACCAGAACATGTCTTTACATTTTTACACACTGGAGCACTTTAACCCTGTAAAGCCTGAACCATTAAATCACTGCTGGAAAATTCCACTTCTTTGAAACCAGAGCCTTTATTGGTCCTTCTGCACATGGTGACAGGTATGTTCACATAATGGCTACAAATTTGCGTAGAGGTCTTATTTCTGTCTTTGTGCATAAGAAATCAATATAAGTGAATCCCCAAAAGGAACTTTGTGTTGGTAAATGCAAGTTATACAAATTTACAGGATTTCAGTTCTGTTGCAACATGTTGATGCTCATATGAACTATGTTTTCAGGTCAAAAATGTCCAATTTCATCACAATTAATGCTATATTTTCATGTCACAAATGGCCAAGTTATATTTGAACTGAATTTACCTGAAAAACAAATATTCTATTCTTTTAGATTCCCCAATTTTTCTTCCAAGATTCTATCCTACATATCACGTTTTATTTTTACAGGTTCAATATGGAGTATGGTGCTGATCCATCCTTCTTATGTTACGCCAATACATACATTAAGAATGTCACACGTCACTTTTTAAATCAACAGTTTTCTAATAATAAGCATTTTTTATAAAGAAATAACACTTCTATATTGTTATTTCCTCTTTAGTATGATGATAAACTATACAATAAATAATTCTGATCCTAGTTTTTGCACAGGGATCATTAGTGGAAACGGTGACATGGCTGCCGAGCATCAGTATGATGGGATCCGTAACAACCATGTCACATCCGTCCACTGACACATTTTGTGTTTTTGTGTCAGCTGTTATTGTTTTAGATCCACAATACTAACATTTATGAATAAGAGGAGAATTAGTAATTGTAAGTCTATAAGTTTATTACTAACAAAGTACTGGTACTGACCAGAGCATCATGGGTAATGTCACGTCCGTCCACCAGCAAAAGTTTTCACATACACGTGCTATTCAAAATCCAATATTTCTGAAAATAGAGCTTCCACTGTCAAATAATATCAGTAGTCTGTGCACAAATGGATTAGCATTATTTCAACACAGTTCTATGCATTTCTTACAATGTTTTTTTTTGACAAAAATGGCCACTCATTTAACCCCCTAAGTAAATTTTAACTGATAAATACTTGTTTTTGGATAGAACTTAACCCATAAAGACCCAGCGCTACTGTTCTAGCCGTTCCCAAATGACTTTTTGTCTCTATTTAACCTTTCCTAAGTTATTTAACACCATTTATTATCATATTACCCTCTGTATGTTACATTTTTCACTCTAAATCACATAATTCCCTATATTTAATTTATATGTTCATGAAAACTCATGGTAAATTCAAAAGTTATGATACCAAAACAGAGAAAACTGAAGAAAAAGTGTGTTTTTCAGCAAAATGTACACAGAAAAAATTCTTAGACCATCAAAAGTCATCAAAAACAATGGTTATGCAATCAAGTACAAACTCTTGTGGGTATCATGTGACTAAAAGAGACAGAAAAGAAAACATGGAATGCCGCTCTAAATAATGTATTTCCCTATATTTAACCCTGTAAAGCCTGAACCATTAAATCACTGACAGAAAATTCCAGTTCTTTGAAACCAGAGCCTTTATTGGTCCTTCTGCACACGGTAATAGGTATAACACCATTTATTACAATATTACCCTTTTTTATTTATTTTTTTATTTTTTTAATTTTTTTTTCTTTGTCAGTGACTCTCATGTGGTAAAATTTCATTACTTTTATTCTGGAAGCATTTTACTTGTCAACCAGTGTAATAAATATGCTAAAAACTTCAAGTCTCTTTTTGCTTTTTTACTAAAGCCCATCGTTTTAAGCATTTATTATTTCTAATAAAGATAATTTAAGGCCAGATATTGAAAGTTAAGTTCTTCCTGAAAAGAAAGGTGCAAAAGAATGGGCAAAAAAAGGACATTTTCTGACATTGTCATTGGAGAGAAAACATGAAGACACCTAGGTGGCCTGTTGTAATGGCAGTTTTAAAATGGTTCAAATAAGTTATCATAATTACTAGTATCAACTGATATGGAACATGTTTATGTATGTGGTAGCATTTTTAGCCACAGTAAAAGTAAAAAAAAACAAAAAAAAAAAACAAGACATAGGGATTTTCCAGATCAGTGTTGGTTGCATCGAATGATCTGAGGATAAATATGGTCGTGCTTTGTTTAACCCTTTCATGCATGAATTATTATTATTATTATTATTATTATTATTATTATTATTATTATTAATCAAGATTTTTTTCTTTATTCCTCTTTGGACATTAAAAAAAACAATGTGATTTCTTTTCTTTTTTTTTTTGTGAAGCTATTTTTCATGGAGTTGCAAATATATCCACTCAGCTGGACACCATGTGTTTAATTTTGAAGCAAAGAAACATGCATTTACTGATATACTGTGTGAAAACTATGAAATAAAAACATTAAATGCTACTAAGTTGGTGTTTTCTCACATTTTAACATGCAAACAAAAAGTTATGGATATTTTTAATTTTTGGCCTATTTTTTTTTTTTTTTTTTTTTTTTCAATTGGGATTCTTGCACAATGCTTTTTACTTTTCTGTGTGTGGATTGAATTGAAACAGATTTTTTTTTTTTTAATGATCAGACATAGTTTTATTTACAAATGGCAAAAATTAAGGAAAATCCTTAACTTTTTCTTTGTAGTGTATTCTAATACTAGTCATTACTCACTTCATGGACATAATATGCCAAAAAAAAAAAAAAAAAAAAAAAAAAAAAAAAAAAAAAAAAACTTTTGTTATTAATTACAGTCTAATAACGATAACAAGGAATTGATTTACACTCAAACATGTTAGATCGGGTTTATCAAGAACAGCAAGTTACAGTAATGTTATCAGTGTCAGTGTATGGGATGATGCATAAGTGCCCAATGTGTTGGCTGATATGGAACTAAAACAACAAAATCCATGAATATACAAGAGAACAGCTGGAGAAGAACTGTCCACTGGAGTGATGACTATGCATGAAAGGGTTAAATAGTATCAGAAGGTTGTTGAGCTTGAGGTGCGGTGGTATTTTAATTTTCAGATCTGGTAGCTCTGAGACAAATATTCTTTTTGAGTTAAACCCATTCTCTTGTTAATCCTGAATTTCACATTTTAATCCAAGACTGTACACTGAAAAAACAAACTGGGGGTGACATTTACTTAGGAAAACTTAGGAAAGTATCTGCACTTTCGTGAGTAAATTCTACAAGGGCGATTATTAAGTAAACTTTACTTGCGGATATATGTTTATTTTACCAGCAAACCTCAGGTAATTTACTGATGATTATTAATATGGTCACTGAATTTTATTTTCTCCTTCTTTGTAAGTTTTACTCAGACTCCGACTGCTTCAAACTGAAAAATGCTAATGCTAAATACAGACTTTACTGAGCATTAAATGTGCATTAAATGTGCTTAATGAATCACTTTCTTCAGCTAATATATATCCTTTGTATGTCTACTCATAAATATGTAGAAAAATGTAGAAATGTTACCAAGTGCTTGAATAAACTATTGAAACTGTATACCTGTCTTTTTTTTTTTCCCTACATAACTGAAATTCCTAATTCCCTACATAACCATACTGTAAGCTCGGAATTTGTATTTACTAAAATGCTTTAATTACAAAGCACTTAAGTGATTTAAGTTTTATGATGTTACTATAAAATGTTCAGTATATTCTACTAATTTGCAGACATAGTTGAAAGTACGAAAAAGTTTACATTGAATGGAATTAAATCACTAAGTTTTAGTCATTACCACACCTTTTTACCTTCACATTGCATTGTGGGTATTGGGCATGTTGTTGAAGATGTGTTATTTTTCTGTGCAGGGTTAGGGTTGTGCAGGGTTGTTAGTGTTAATTTGGATTTAATGTGTGTATGGCAGTGTTTATTGGCCTTTTTGTGTTTAATGTTTTAATGTCTTATCAAATTAAAAGCACTTCCTGTACTGGCAAATGACATTGAGCTAACTTCCATTCATGCTACAATATATTAAGTTGAATAATTTCATAACTATTTTGGTCAGGAATAGGATTTTGAGTTTGATTATCTTAAAAAAAGTTGTTTAATCAATGATAAATTAATCTGGCTGCAATTGAGAAAATTAGTCAGTGTAACCTAAAATGCTGAGTTGAATGGTTGGATAGTGGGGTTGATTTTACAACAGATTTAAAGCACAAATAACCTGTCTTTTAGTGTTTTCTACTTAATAGTTTAAGTTCAATACTTTTAGCATTAAAGTTGAACCTACTGAAACCAATTGATTAGTCGATCATTACTCAAATCATTTAAGTGCAATCACTTGCCTCAAATTTTTTGAGTAAACTCTACTTATCCGGGCTTACAGTGCATTCCATTCTTCAAAACTCTTGCCATAAGTCATAGTTATATTTAAAAAATAAAAAATACATCCATAGTTTATCAAAATAGACACCTTAAAGAACATCTCAGCAAATTTTCATAGTTAGGAGACACTTGCAACTGCGCTTTCAAAACGTTTAGAAAAAAAAAAGGAAAATTTAGATGTTAATTTTTGTTCCCTACATAACCATAAAGTTTTTCAAATTTTTATGGCAAAAGATGGCACTATATCTTTTGTTTCTTTTTATGAGCTTCAAGTTTTAGTTAATACCTCGAAAATGATGTATTATTCATGTCTCTAGCTTAAATACTTTTTGAAATACAGTATAAAATGTAGTCGGGCACTCCCTTCATAACCGCGTGACTTGACCCTAATGCACCTAAAGCGAATTGGTTTTCAAGGCAATTTTAAAATACTGTGACGTTTTGGTAGAACAAAGTTACGGGGAGAGTGAACATTGCAGTGATGTGATGTTCACGAATGAATCGAATCTTTTGAACGGCTCTTTGAAATGAATGATGGGAACCGAGTCTTTGTAAAGAGCCGTTCTTTTTTTTTTTTTTTTTTTTGTAATTAATAACAGTGATTAATCACTGTTGTGTTTTGTGCAATTTTTCTGTATGTTTACACACATTTATTGTTCTTGTTCTGAGGGAAAATGCGCTACAGTTGTTAAGGTATTTAAGTAACTGCAATGATAAATCGCTTCTGTGTTTTGTGCAGTTTTTCCCGTGTTTACACACATTTATTCTTCTTCTTTTGAGGAGAATAAAATGTTATTTCATAAGAAAATCTTTTATTTTCTTCTCCATTTTTAGGCTACAGACTAGTCCACATAATGTACCGTAATGTTTTTGGTCCAATTCCAGCATTTGCCTAATGTCACCTCTCATGTCATGTATTTAGCCCACACATTTGAACTAACTATTCTTTTTACCTCCGCCAAGGAGGTTATGTTTTTGCCAGGGTTTGTTTGTTTGTCTGTTTGTCTGTCCGTTAGTGTGCAACATAACTCAAAAAGTTATCGACAGATTTTGATGAAATTTTCAGGGTTTGTTGGAAATGGGATAAGGAAGAAATGATTAACTTTTGGGGGTGATCCGGAAGAAATCCTGGATTCTGGATCACTTTGAAATTTTCGTTAACATTGTGGTAAATGGGGCCAAAATTTTCGTTTCCCAATATCTCACTTAATTATTGACCAAAACTCATGAAATTTAACTCAGGAATTGACAATGGGGTCCTCTATCACATTTCAAAGGCTGATCCGGATCTGATCCAGAAGGCGGATTTTATCTCAATTTATATAAAAAATGGGGGTGCCCTTACTTTTTGGCCTACTGTGCCTTTAATATTAAAGGTAGAAATTTCTGACAAGTGCCATCGTGTAGCTCAGTCAGTTCCGCATCGAGAGTATGCCACCGGATTTCATGTAGCTTTAATACTTAAGGAGCTAGATCCAGAAGAAAACCGCCATTACGAGAAATGTGATTTTCGTGAATAACTACTGAACTAATAAGGATATAATTATGAATCCAGTTGCTAATGGTGTGTTTTCATGGTCAAGGAATCTCAAAATATAGGTAAAATAAATATGGGACTAATATTTATGGTGGAAATCACAATATGGGGGAATTGTGCAAATCTCATGCAATTTGACTTAGGGATTTACAATGGGGTGTTCTATCAAATGGCAAAGACTGATCCGGATCTTTCAAAAAGTTATGGACAGATTTGGATGAAAATTTCAGGAAATATTGATACTGGCACAAGGAACAAATGATTAAATTTTGGTGGTGATCGGGGGGGGGGGGCACTGATCTGCCTTGGCGGAGGTCTGCGCTCTCAGAGTGCTTTTCTAGTTTAAGATAATATTTACTGCCGCGCCAATTAAACACCTTTAAAATGCAATGTCAATCATCACATGTAGCCTATTTAGTCATTAAAACATTGGTGTTTCAAAAGAATGCAAAAAATATAAAAGAGCCAGTCTTTTGAACGGCTCTTCTCTGTGAACGACTCCTGATTGAACGGTTCCCTTCAAAGAACCAAAAGTCCCAGCACTGGAACATTAATCGCACTTGTGATCTTTATTGTCTTTGTAACATGTACAACGGAAAAACTACGAAGCATCATATAAAAGTCGCATAAATACAATAAAACAGCTAAAATAAATTGATCACACCACACACTTATAATACGGCAGTTGTATTTACTGTCATTAAACAATGCGTGTGTAAAACAGCGTAGACTCTATGACAGCAGCACAGACGGTTCAGTCATGGTGTCAAACTGAAATATTCCTTCCACCCAGTTAACTCTGCTACTCTCCCCTATAGGCAGAACATGAGTCATAGAACTACAGAACACAGAACAGCAACTTGCTTATAGTGAATATTTACAATGTGGAAGGTAGCGGACCATCACATGACTCTGTGACACTGTAAACTACACATGACTCATTATGGACAATATATAAGTAACATTTTACATATTTTTTCTGCAGTTTAAATTGCCTATTAAAACTTACTTGGAATTTCTAGGTTCATATGCAATGACCATAACCTTTGAGTATTAACTCTTTCATGCATAGTGGTCACTACAGTGGACAGCTGTTCTCTTGTATATTCATGGATTTTGTTGTTTTAGTTCCATATCAGCCGACACAGTGGACACTCACTCTGCAAAAATCTAACTCTGACCAAGTATATTTGTCTCATTTCTAATCCAAATATCTCATCACACTTAAGATCAGACAGAATCACCTAAAGAGGAACTTTTCAGTGAGATATCAGTACTGATTTATAGACAATAGATCTGGAAAATCTGATTTCAAGTAATCTTATTTTACCACAATAATTTTCACTTGTTCCATTGGCAGATTTTTTTTTTTGCTTGAATTCAACAAAAAAAATGTTACTTTATAGGTGATTATGTCTTATTTTAAGTGTGATGAGATATTTTGACTAGAAATGAGAAAAACACACTTGGTCAGATTTACATTTTTGCAGTGCATGCACCATCCCATACACTGCAATTCATACTGTTACTGTAACTTTGCTGTTCTTGATAAACCTGATCTGCACTAACATGTTTGGGTGTAAATCAATTGCTTGTTATTGTTATTAAACTGTAATTAACAGGGTTAAAAAAAAAATAAAAAATAAAAAAAAAATTTAAAAAAAGTTGTTTTTTTTGCATATTATTTCCATGAAGTGAGTAATAGTAGTATTAGTGTGTGTTACAATATGAGAAAACATCAGATTATCTGCATTAAAAAGGTTTTTATTTCATCATTTTCACACAGTTTATCAGTAAATATGTTTCTTTGCTTCAAAAATTAAATGCATGGTGTCTAGCTGAGTGGATATTTTTGCAAGTCCATGAAAAATGGGTTCATAAAAACAATTTCAATCACATTGTTTTTTTAATGCCTCCAGGAATAAAAACACTCATGAATAAAAATCTTGATTAAGGTTCTTATAATTCATGCATGAAAGGGTTAATTGAAAATACATAATACATCTTACTGTTCCCACACAGTTTATTTATTACACGAATGACATATTTAGTTTTACTTGAATAATTCCAGTTCTCACTGATACTTACAATTAGAAAATCTAATAAATATAACAATACAATAAAATCTTTTTTTTCAGTGTGTCTTGGAAACTTCATCCAACTAGTATTTTTGACTTAATATTTCTTTATCAGTTTCTCACACGTGGTAAAATTTCACTACTTTTATTCTGGAAGCATTTTATTTGTAAACCAGTTTAATTCGTGTTCAGCATGTGATCCTGTAAATCCAAACATAGGACCAGATCAGATCTTTAAACCACCTGCGCTCTGGATTAGACTGTTTTCATTGTGTGCACGTTTTGCTGGATATCTACAAACCCATCAGTGGGAGAAAACAGTGCTGTGGGGCATGCTGAATACATCATATCTAAGTCTAACTAAAACATTGATTTCTCTATCTTATTCGATTGCAATTCTACCGGCCTCTAAAACTAAATATGCAACTTGGAGTGCCGACGCTCCGTGTCAGTAAGATAGGGTTAATCATTCTTAGTGTCGTAGATTTGTGAAAAGGGCACTGATTCTGCTGGGGGAAAAACCCACATGTTCACGTTTAACCAGAGAATATGAATAATTCCACCGCCTGGGCGTGATAGTGTGCCAGGCCTGTTAGCATTTTGACAGTTTTGTGTATTAGACCACATGCTAGTGCCAACATTTCTGTGTTCTCTGACAGCAGGTCGCCGTAGATTGAGAGCAAGTTGCAAGCCAAAGCTAACACCCCCGCCATCCCCTGCTGGCTGCTAATACATTATAGCACAAGAAGCTTTGGACTTTGTTTTTTTTTTTGTGTTTTTTTTGGTAGGCTGTGAGTTGATATCGTACTGCAGATGCCATGAGCTTGTGCTCTACTTGCACACACATGGGAATTACATGAAAAGAAAATAAAAGCACATGTGTCACAATGAGATAGGAGGAGGACAGGCTAGGCTTTGCTTCTAGAATGTAAACGAATAAATCAACAAATGCGGCTGGAAATGTAGCAGCCTGTTACTAATACCCATTCAAATAGTCAAAGCTGCTATGCTCAACTTTAACCCATAAAGACCCAAACAGCATCTACTGATCTAAAATGTTTAACCCTCCGGTATCTGGGTGTGCTTTTTAGGCACACTTTGCACTTCGTGTTAAAAAACTTCATATTATTTTTCACAATTTAAATAAGGTTAGAATTCAAAAGTTGTTCATTTTTGCATGATCTTTAAAATTCTGGCCACCAACTAAAATGTGCACATTGTAAACAAAAGAAAATTACAAGACTAGCATCTGTCTCCCAAGTGTGTCTAAAACGCACTATTTCTTCCATTATAACCACTGTTTTTGATCTGAAAGCCATTAAAGCTTAAATCCTGCTTTTACTGATATCTGGGCTTCATTTGAGAGGTGAGGGTCTAAACTAATTTATTAACGTTGTTAATGTTGGAGTTAATCATTGACATATGCCAGGCTGCAAAAATCAAATACTATGTAATCCAATTTTTATGTAGTATTTTGAAAAAAAACAACAACAAAAAAAGATATTTTGTGTTTTTTGCATCAAAAAATGTAGTGACATCATGATGAAAAGATCATTTAAAGGGTTGAAAAAATGTAAAATGAATGATTATTTCATCTGTATGATTAGGGCTGACCTTGATTTACAAAAATAAAATCACATTCGAGCAGAAAAATAAATCAATATATAATATTTAATAGCTGGATTTATAGGCGTGCATTTTACGCGCACTTGGTGACAGATGCTGGTATTTTTGAACATTTGACCTAGCGCCAAAAATAATAATCCAAATTAACCAATGTTGGAGTTAATCATTGACATATGCCAGGCTGCAAAAATCAAATAATATGTGATCCACTTTTTATGTAGTATACTGAAAAAATATATTTTTTGTGTTTTTTGCATCCAAAAAAATGGTTTGTTTACATTACAAACACGGCATTTAAAGGGTTAAAAAATGTGACAATTATTGAGTATTTGGTATTTTTATTTATGGCTTGATGACATAGAAAAAAGTGTAAAAGAATTAAAAACAAACTGTATGAAAATTTTTTTGACATTATTCCACAAGTGTGCCAAAAACGCACACTTGGTGCTTAGTGAGGGCCTTGGTGGATGGGATACCGGAGGGTTAATATCTGTTGATCCATTAATCCTATTAATACATGTAAATAATTGGTGTAAAATACAGTTTGTTGTCTTTTCATGGTCATCAGATTTGACCCATTTGGACGTTCAGAGGATCCCTAGTTACCATGGAAACACCGTCATCTTCTACAACACAGGTGTCAAACATGCGGCCCCGGGGGCCAAATCTGGCCCACCAAAAGATCCAATCTGGCCCACGGGATGAATTTGTGAAATGCAAAAATTACACTAAAGATATTAACAATCAATAGAGTCAAAATCATTTTAATTCAGGTTCCTCATACAAACACATACAGTCCAGTTACATTTCAAGTGGGACAGACCCAGTAAAATATTATCATTATAACCTATACATAATGACGACCCCAAATTCTGTCTTTGTTTTTTTGGTGTAAGAAAGTAAAATTTCATTAAAATGTTTACATTACCAAACTATAATTTTACAAAAAACGTGACAAACCCAAACAAATATGAACATACGGAAATGCCTTAAGGAAAGTAGATGCAATTTTACCAATATTCTGTCTGTTACTCAATGTTTTGTGCGATTGTAACGCACATGTGTAAATAATAAACTGATAAACCGAGGCATAATATTGTTAAAATTACACTTGTTTTTCTTAAGACAGTTCAAGTTATTGATGTTATTCAGATTTTTAAGGAAACTTTGTCGATCTAAACCTGATCATAAAATAATTTTACTTTTTTCACTGTTATTATTTTACTGGTCCGGCCCACTGGAGATCAAACTGGGGTGAATGCTGCCCCTGAAAGAAAATGAGTTTGACACCCCTGATCTACAACATTCATTCACCAGTAAAACCAATGGAGTTGGATCAATGACAGTGGATGGGGACACTCGGTTTATGTTCAGCTAATGATATATTTTGCTGAAAAAGTCACTTTTTCTTCAGTTTTCTTTGTTTTTCATATAATTACCCTCAACTTTAACCTGAGATTTTATGCACATCTACATGATCATTGAATTTAGAATAGGAAAATACCTGATTTTCACTGAATAAACACAAAATACAGAAGACAATGTCACAAAAAAATGGGGATAAATCACTTAAAGGGGTCATATTTTGCTAAACCCACTTTTATTAGTCTTTGGTTCATTTTTTTGTGTATTTGGACCCTAATAGTTCATAAAGTTTGAATTTGAACCCTCCAGGTGCTGCAAAGCTATATTTATATTAATTTTGGCAAAAATCAAATGGATTTCCTGTTTTAATTCCTGTTTAATTTGTTACATATATAAGTTATTACATTTGAACATATATGATCATTTATTTATTTATTTATTTATTTATTTATTAGGATCCCCATTAGCTGATGCAGTACATCAACTACTATGCCAGCAACTATCAAGACTTCTGACGAACATTTTTCTGAGTACGACATAATTGTTTGTCAGCAGCAGCGGTTGTAGTAAAAACTGAAAATATGTCCAAACTCTGGAGTTTAATTAATGAAGAATTCAGACCCTAGCATAGCATTTACAGTTTATGTTTTAAAATGTACAATTCCATTTTAAAAAGCAAAATGTCACTCCTTTAACACACCTCAGAGCACAGGATAATCTTACAGGCTTGTACCCAGATAGCAAAATCATTATGGTTAAAATCTGGCCCAAAACTGGCATGCCATTTGGCAAAGTTCTGGGCGGATGTATGGGCCCAAAATAGGCAAGCCAAAATCAAACCAGAAGGAAGCCAAAATTCACCCAAAACTAATTGCGGACTTCCAAAATATAGCCGTAATTGTCTCAGAAAAGCCCCAAATCCCCATAATCCAGCCAAAAAGTGGCCAAAACTGTCCCAAAGAGAGGCCAAAAGGAGGCCAAAATTCACCCAAAATTTGTGTTGATCATGCTTTTAAAATGAAGTTGGGTTTTCTTCTGGGTACAAATTCCTGCTCTTTGCACAGTGTTTTGGCTGTATAGAAATATGCCAAAACACAACCAAAACACATCCATATATGGAATAAGATGTTGCCGCTCTTTAGTCAATCTTCGATCTTGCCGAAAACATGCCATACCATCCCTATACTTGACCCTGCTCTTTGCCCAGTCTTTTGGTTAACCAGACATATGCCAGAACTCAGCCATATATCTGGGGAACGTTGTCTGGTGGTCCCCAGACCTTGTACAAGACAATCCAGGCTCTTTTCATGGGTCGTTCCACGTTGGTGGAACGCTCTGCCAAGTGCTACAAGAACAGAGGCATCCCTGCCTATCTTCAAGAAGCTCCTGAAGACCCAGCTCTTCCGAGAGCACCTACTATCCTAGCACTTTCAAACATTCCTTTTTAAATATTCTAATAAGGTTTTTTCCCAGGATTATCACAGATTCTTCCAGGATTATCTCTGGACCTGCTGCGGTGGTCCTGCCTCTTCCCTGCCCTCATAATCACCACTCACTTATCCTCATCTGCCTCCATGTGTCACCCCCTACTCCCCCCTTCTCCCCCTCTCCCCCAGTCTCTATCTCTATCTCTATCGCTCTCTCTTTTTCTCTTTCTTTACCCTCTCTCTTTAACCCCAACTGGTCAAGGCAGATGGCCATCCTCCAGGAGTCTGGGTCTGCTCCAGGTTTCTGCTGTTAAAGGGAAGTTTTTCCTCGCCACTGTCACCAGTCACAAGTATTTGCTCCTGGAGGATTCTGTTGGGTTTCTGTAAATTGGCTTAGAGTCTGGTTTTGACCAACTCCATATATAAAGCGTCATGAGATAACTTTTTTGTGATCTGGCGCTATATAAATAAATTCGATTGTTTGAGTGATTTAATTGGTTTTCCACTGTAAGTCGCTTTGGAAAAAAGCGTCTGCCAAATGCATAAACATAAACATAAACATATATAGCTGGTGCCTCTATATCTATTATGGATAATCTTAGTCATACCACAGTTAAGCCTAAAGGTTTTCATAATGCCAAAAGAAAGCCAAAAATGCCAAATGTATGCCATAATACTGCCAAAATATTTGCTATCTGAGTAGGATTTTAAAATGCATAATCCCCAGTTTGGGATAAATAAACTACATCTATCTATCTATCTATCTATCTATCTATCTATCTATCTGTCTATCTGTCTATCTGTCTGTCTGTCTATCTATCTATCTATCTATCTATCTATCTATCTATCTATCTATCTATGGGTCTTTATTGGTTAATAGTGCAATATCACATTGACTTAAAAACAGAATTATCCCATCACATCATTTCCGAATTTCATGTTTTTTTGGCCTACAGTGTTATAAATTATGTACAACTGGGTGATTCTTACAACTTCTCAGTATGGTAGCCCGAGGTGCTTGGATTATCCACCTTTGGCACATAATTATTCCCTTTTTCCCCATTCACATACATTGCTTTCTTTATTAATCCAGCTCTCCCAACACAGAAGGGGGTATCCTAATTGGATAGAGAAAAATAATGTGTGCCCTTAAATGAATCCCCAATAGCTTTTGGGGATATTGGTACTTTTAGCATCCATCCATTAATAGACTGCTGTGAAATCAGCTGTAATTACTCATTGCAGTGCTTCGACTTTGAGTGGCTGTGATCTGCTTCCCTGCTTTCAGGAGGTTTAATTGTCTGAACAATTAACATTTTACACCTGGGCTTATATCATACATTTATTATTAGGCGTACCATATATATAGAGTAAGATTTCTGAATACAAGGCCTACATAAAGGACTACCCAAAAGTAAAAGGCCACAAGTTATTTTTTGTTTTTTCTCATTCTTTGTAACAAAATGCAAATGAAATATGGGTGCTTCTATGAAACTGGTCCCTAAAAACTGGACCGAGGGGCTAAAAATTCAAACAAAATGTAGACTAATGTGATGAAGCAAATCTGGAAGCACTTTGGGTCTATTTTAGTAACAAATATTTACTGAGATAAAAGAAACTATTTTTCAGATGAAACATATGTTTATATTATTTTTATACAAAAATCAGCATGTAACACGGTAAAAAGGACATGAAAATTACACGCTACTATTTTTTCCAATATCTTTTTATTCTCTCACAGGTACATTTTGGGAATAGAACTAATTAAGTAAGGCAGAGTGTTTCACAAAATTGACCGCTGTTGCAAAATCACTCGCAATTTATGTGTTTAAATGAGCGAGTTCCGCATGTAACACTGGTGGACACGATGGGTTACACGCGAAACCTGGAATCAGACTGCCGATTCATGAAAAACCCACATGTCTGGATTATACAACCACTAGGATTGGCAAATTTAACACAGTGTCTTTATTTATAGCACTATATAAGACCATATACAGCTATGTTTTCAAGATAAAATGCACTGACACCTAAGTAGCTTTTCCTGTCCCAATTTTGGTCCTAATTTTGGATTCAATATTTTATTAAAAATGCATTAATTTTGGGCTGGCTCAGAGCATGAGTATAATAGTTTTACATTTATCTGAGGTCCTCATTAGGTACATCCTTGGAGGAAATATGTCTAAATTTCTATTTTATTATTGGGTTCTAGTAGTGTTACTGGGACAGTTTGAACAGCACAAATCCGATTTTTTTCAAATCCAACCCAGACCACTCTCATATGTGGTCCTAAATGTGATACGTATCTAAGAAATAAATCACCAAAATGTAATCATTTGTTCCTTGTGCTAGTATCAACATTTCCTGAAAATGTCATCAAAATCTATCCATAACTTTTTGAGTTATCTTGCTAACAGACAAACAGAAAAACCCAGATGAAAACATAACCTCCACCGTCCTTGGTGGAGGTAAAAAAAACCCAAAACAAAACAAAACATAAAAACATTCAAAAAGGACCGGCATGAAGTACAACTTACACACTCCCACCCCCTTACCCCATTTTTTCTACTAATCACAAAGTCCCATGTCAGTTCCTCAAAGTACTTTACCAAATCTTACACACTTTTCCATCTTGTTTGCGTATATGTGAAAATTTTACAGGGTGGGGGAAGCAAAATTTACAATATTTTGAGGCAGGGATTGAAAGACAGTGTATGACCAATGAGTTTATTGAAAGTCATTAGAATTTATTCGGCACAAGAAAATTGACATAATAGAAAATGTTTTTATTCTATGTGTCCTTCTTCTTTCTCAATAACTGCCTTCACACGCTTCCTGAAACTTGCGCAAGTGTTCCTCAAATATTCGGGTGACAACTTCTCCCATTCTTCTTTAATAGTATCTTCCAGACTTTCTCGTAATAGTTTTGCTCATAGTCATTCTCTTCTTTACATTATAAACAGTCTTTATGGACACTCCAACTATTTTTGAAATCTCCTTTGGTGTGACGAGTGCATTCAGCAAATCACACACTCTTTGACGTTTGCTTTCCTGATTACTCATATGGGCAAAAGTTTCTGAAAAGGTATGGATAATAGTGTTAGGTATGATTATGACATCAATATATGTTTGGTTTCAAAACAATTGACGTAGTGCCTGCTGAGAAAAAACAACTAAATGTTCATTGTAAATTTTGCTTCCCCACCCTGTACTATCGACGGTCAAAATGCCTCTTCAGTAACAAAGCAAATAGGAGCTTAAATCTGCGATCTCTAGGGATGGGAATCGATAAGAATTTAACGATTCCAATCGATCCGATTCCTTATCGATTCTCTTCTTGATTCTCATTGGGTGAGGGAATAAAAGAGTACAAATGAGTGTGTTTGCATTAACTGTCTTTTAAATTTCCATCTGCACAGAAAATATAACATATTCAGTATACAGGGGTTGGACAAAATAATGGAAACACCTTAAAAAATCAACAAAATATAATTTAATATGGTGTGGGTCCACCTTTTGCGGCAATTACAGCCTCAATTCTCCGAGGTATTGATTCATACAACTTGTGAATTGTTTCCAAAGGAATTTTAAGCCATTCTTCAGTTAGAATACCCTCCAAGTCTTTTAGAGACGATGGCGGTGGAAATCAACATCTTACTTGAATCTCTAAAACTGACCATAAATGCTCAATAATGTTGAGGTCTGGGGACTGTGCCGGCCATACGAGATGCTCAACTTCATTAGAATGTTCCTCATGCCATTCTTTAACAATTCTAGCTGTATGGATTGGGGCATTATCATCTTGAGGTGAAGGTGTTTCCATTATTTTGTCCAACCCCTGTATACAAATAATAATAACAGATGATACTGGGCCCGGTATGGGGGGGGGCACGTACAGTTAAAGTGAAACTAAAGACGCTTTACTAATTCCTCTATTGCTGCATTTCTACTACGTCGAACCAGTACGACTCAGCCCCTCTCCCGTTGTTGTGCACCTCATTACCTTTCCCCTACCTTCAGAAACTTGTATTTGAGGGGGTACTACGTTTGTTGCCTGCAAAGGAACCAGAACTGGGCCCGGATGACATCCTGGTGTTCACTCTGCCACTAGATTTACAAGCGCCGCTAAGTAGTGTTTCAAATGAATCACATGCTGTGGACAAATGTTTGAGCATATTGGAGGGATTCCACCCTTTTGAAGACATGGAAGCTTTGACAGTGTTTCTAATGGACCTTGTGTCGTCTTTTTAGACCGTTTCTGCCTCAACGCCATGTTGGCTACGTTCAGACCAAAACAATGCAGCATACGCGTGACGTCATCGCGCATGCACAATGAAGGCGGAATCGATAAGCAGGATCGTTAAGCAGGCAGGCAAACGATTCCAAGGAATTGAGCTACTGGGATCCAGTTCTCAAAAAGAACCGGTTCTCGATTCCCATCCCTAGCAATCTCCATATTTGTTGTTTATGTTAAACATGGATTTTCTGGAATGCTTTCAGGTGGGATTGTAGTTAACTCCATATTCTACCTCCCAGCACTTCAGAATGCTGCATTATACTATTCAATAACCTTTTTCTAAGCTGCTCGCCGTGTTCATCTGTCCTCATTGTGTAGCTGTAACCATAGAAAATGATGAACAAGTTCCTGGACTTTCCCGACACTGTTTTTTCTATACCGCAGTCACTTAAACCTTAAGTCATTTTACTAGTTGTGACTCTACTACCACCAATGGGTTGAACCTTTGTTGAATTAGATGAGTCACTTTCAAAGGGGTGGATATTTGTGCAATCACTTATTTGTTAGAGGGTTAAACAGTCAAGGCAGGGGATACTTTTTATGGTCACTGTACTGTACATGTTGGCTTCACATCTTTTTCCAGCTCAGATGACATTGATTTGTGTTCAAGATTTAATGTAATGTGACTCACTGCTCTGCTCTGTTCCAACGGTCTAAACATAAGTCGTGCTTTACACTGTTCAAGGACAGCCAGGTTTTTCAGAGATCTGGATTAAAAAAAAATATATAATATACAGCCAGGGAATGGTGAGAGGTGAGTAAGAAGTTATAGTGGATTTGCAGTTCATTTTTATTCTGATTCAAAGACTGGGAAATTAAATGAGTTATAAAGAGAGTACATCGTTGTGACAGTCAGCAAGAGTTAAAGGAGTGATATTTTGCTTTTTTAAATGGAATTATGCATTTTAAAACATTTCTCTGTGGTCGACATAAACTGTAAATGCTCTGCTTGGGTCTGAATTCTTCATTAATTCAACTCCACAGGTCCATCTTCAACCCTATTTCTCAGTAATGACACCAGAAAGGTCATTTTGAGCACTGGCCCTTTAAATGCACATGAGCCACTTCAGGCCCCACCCCCTTCAGGTTGTTGACCGTGCTGCTCTGTCCTGTTTGACCAACAACTGAACATTTTAGGGAACTGGCTCAAAGTTTGGACATACTTTCAGTTTTTACTACAACCGCTGCTGCTGACAAACGATTATGTTGTACTCGGAGAAATATTTGTTGGAAGTCTTGACCTTATATGTGCAAATGTCTTGATGTAACTAGTTATAAAATGTTACAAATTGAGAAGGAATTAAAACAGGTTGTAGAAATGCATTTGATTTTTGCTACAATTAATATAAAGATAGCTTTGCAGCACCTGGAGGGTTCAAATTCAAACTTAATGAACTATTAGGGTTTGTTATGCCTGGCACCACCCTATTGATGGATTGATTGACAAATCTTCCATCGTCAACTTTTATTACTAGATGCGTATGTCACGTCACACATTGGTAAGAGGTAAAGTACAGCTTATTTGCATTTTAACCCTTTCATGCATGAATTATGAGAACCTTAGTCAATAGTTTTTTTCTTGAATGTTTTTATTCCTTGTTAGGCATGAAAAAAACAATGCAACTGAAATTTTTTATGACCCTATTTTTCATGGAGTTACAAAAATGTCCACTCAGCTGGACACCATGTATTTGACTTCTGAAGCAAAGAAACATGTATTTAAAATGCATTATCAGAAAGTGATAAACTGTGTGAAAACTATGAAATAAAAACATTTTTAAAGCCACTAATGCTGTTTTATTAAATTTTATCATACTCTAATATTAGTTGTTACTCAATTCATGGAGATAATATGCAAAAAAAAAAAAAAACTTTTTGATGAACAAAACTGTTAATTACAGTCTAATAACAATTAGCAATTGATTTACACTAAAACATATTACTGCAGATCAGGTTTATCAAGAACAGCAAAGTTTTTTTTTTTTTTTTTTTTTTTTTTTTTAATTTAGACAAGGACAATACAAAATATACATTAACCTTAAAAAGGACAGATGTAGTGTGCCAGGTTGTAGCACTAGTGCTAATTTCCACCTGTAGTCCCTGAACAGGCTGATGTTCTCATTAAAAAAACAGACGTGAATAAAAACTAAAACATTAAAAAACAGTAAAAAAATGCATTTCCATAACTCCATCGGTATAAAATATTCATTCACATCCAACCATTCACTCTTATTTGTCCCACTGCAGTCCGTCACACACATTAATGGTATGAATTACAGTGGATGGGATGGTGCATAAGCGTCAACTGTGTTGGATGATATGGAACTAAAACAGCAAAACCCATGAATATACAAGAGAACAGCTGTAGAATAACTGTCCACTGGAGTGACCAGTATGCATGAAAGGGTTAAACATAATACTAATTTTAGGATCTACATGTGGATGGAGATGTTAGACCATACCTAGGTCTGGCACCCTCCACTATTTTCAGGAATGGAGTTTAAGGTTCTGGGTTTGGTGGTAGTTACTGACAGTGCATTTGCAAAATCGTGTTGGGAGAGAAGTTATTTTGGTGAAGTATGAGCATGTGAGGGAGTGAGTTGTGGTATTAAAATGACTACAGTTCCATGAAGGAAAATGACACATAAAATACATGTCTTTGTCAAAAATTGCCATTTTCAAGGTGTAGCTGGACTTTGGAGGTTGTGGTTCTGTCATGTTGAGCTGGGGACTTACAAAGCATGAACACACAGCTAATGGAAGTAAGAACGACAATCCTTGCAGCTGCATGATGAAAATATTCACCCTTTTTCCAACAGAGTACTTTGAGGATGCCAGACTAGGAGGGAATACTACAATACAGATTGCGGACTTCGGTATTGCAGATTCTCTGCCGTTTCCAGGACTGCTACAAACCTAGTCAAGAGGCAATTTTCATCTGTTTAGCTGTGGCGCAGGCTTGGCCAGGTGCCTTATTGAACCCATCTTAAATGGATCAAAGCTGGAAATGAAATCTGCGGAGGATCAGTCAAACCTAATGGGAGAAGAGGAACGAGTGGCTGAAAAACCATGACATATGGAAGTGCGTACACTCCCAAAGTCAACGGAGGATGTCAGACGTGACAAGAAAAGTAGCACATGTGAGACAAGCCATGCATTCTGTCAAGGGAAATCCAGTAAACATTCATTCATGTGAGTAACAATACACTGACCCCACACTCTACTGACAGATCCAACAGTTTTCCTCTTGCAAAAATAAAGAAATATTACAGTACCCCGCTATCAAATGTCAAGGTGCTGCCACCCTCTACTATGGGCAGTATGTCTCTGAGTGATGTGTTCCACTCCCCTTAAATATTGCTGGGCACTTCATATTTAAAAAGGCCTCTTTCAACAAATCATTGTGTGACAGGTCTGGTGTGTACGCCCCGAGAGCAACATCTAGAAAAACCATGACACGTCAATGGCAAGGAAAAGACTTGAGTGACAGAATAATTCTCTATTAATAGAGCAAGTCACTCAAAGATCCTTTATTCCTTTAGGCTTCACATGACAATCAATGTAATGTTAGATATAAAACAGCAGCGGCGTGGGCAAAATTAGTCCGAATTCAATACTTAGTAATAGTAATGATTAGGGATGGGAATTTTTAAGAATTTAACGATTCCGATTCCACTATTGATCCAATTCCTTATCGATCCTCATTGGGTGAGGGAATAAAAGAGTACAAACGGGTGTGTTTGCATTAACTGTCTTTTATATTTCCATCTCTGCACAGAAAATATAACATATACAGTATGTACAAATAATAATAACAGATGATGCTGGGCCCAGTTCGGGGGGGGGGGGGGGGGGGGGGGGGGCGTGCAGTGAAAGTGAAACTAAAGACGCTTTAGTAAGTAAGTTTAGTTTGACTCGGCTCAGCTCGGCTCCCGTTGTTGTGCACCTCATTTCCTTTCCCTTACCTTCCCTTACCTTCTTACCTTACCTACATTTGTTGCCCGCACCGGAACCGGAACTGGGCCTGGCGTTCACTCTGCCGCTACATTCACAAGCGTTGCTAAGTAGTGTATCAAATACGTGACATTCCTGTAAAAGAATCACATGCTGTGGACAAATGTTTGAGCATACTGGAGGGATTCCACCCTTTTGAAGACATGGAAGCTTTGACAGTGTTCCAGTGGACCTGGTGTTGTCTTTTTAGATCGTTTCTGCCTCAACACCATGTTGGCTACGTTCTGACCAAATCAATGCAGCGTACATGTGATGTCATCGCACATGCGCAACAAAGGCGGAATCGATAAGCAGAATCGTTAAGCAGGCAGGCAAATGATTCCAAGGAATCGAGCTACTGGGATCCAGTTCTCAAAAGAACCGGTTCTTCATTCCCATCCCTAGTAATGATAGAGGTAGCCTTTTGAGGTTGGTACTGGTGTGTTTTTGGGGTGTGCTTTTTGATTCTGGTAAATGATTTGTATTGGTGCGATTCATTTTGGCTAATTTGAACAGGGTGGACCAAAAAAAAAAAATGCCGTGGGGGGGTAAAGATGACAAATTCATGAGGCCCAGCATTTCTGGGGGGTCCATAGAGCAGAGGAGGGGGGCCAGTGGATACAGGTTAGAAGTTGTGAAGATTTTGTGTAAGGTCCGCTGTATAACAGAGACATAGAAACTGGGAGACAAACGTTGAAAGCATGTAAAGTTTCACTCTCGCTTCACACCAGCATTAGTTAAGTTAGTTATAGAGCCCCCACCCCCCCAACAAATCGATAAGATACTGATTTTTATATAGGGCCCATATCGTTTAGGTTTCATGGGGCCCACAATTGCTAGTGGTGCCCCAGGCCATGACCCTTGAGGAGGTAGTTTTGCTCTGGTCTCAAGCAAACTTTGATGGGAACGTGATCCAACCTTTAACTGACTAAATTATGTGGTGTACTCATAGGTGTGTTTTTTTTCAATATGTTGGAATTAACTGTGTTATCACACATACACAATTTTCAACTCAGTATCTCAAGGCAACATGCATTTGTTGCAAGACCTGCACAGTATTTTTTACTGCATTTCCAAAAAGTGAATTCTGTTATAATCTAGTAATGCCAGACCTACTTCTGCACTTTAACAATGAGCCCACTTACATGCACACTAAATCTGACCATTATTATCATGACTCCTGGAGATTATTCATGTTTTATCAGATAACAAAAGTTAACCCATAAAGACCCAGAGCTACTTTTGTGGCAGTTCCCAAAAGATTTTCCCCTATATTTAACATTTATGAAGTGATTTATCATCATTTATTATAAAATAATGCTCCGTCTTTAGCCTTTTTCCAGTGAAAATCCGGTATTTTCCAATATTTAATTCCCTGATCACATAGATGCTTATAACACCTCAGATTAAAGTTGTGGGTTATTATATCAGAAAAGAGAAAATCTAAGAAAAAGTGACTTTTTCAGTCATATCTATCATTAACCCACAAAGACCCAAACAGCCACTGGTGACCAGAACCATCTACTGATGTAAAATGTTTAATAACTGTCGATCCATTAAACCTATCAATAAATGTAAATATTTGGTGTAAAATGCAGTTATTCATCTTTTCATGGTCATCAAATATGACCCATTTGGACGTTCAGAGGCCCCGTAGTGAATGTGGAAACACCGTCATCTTCTACAGCATTGATTCACCAGTAAAATCCATGGTGTTGGATCAATGACAGTGGATGGACACACTTGATTTATGTTCAGTTAATGATAGAACTGGGTGAAAAAGTCACATTTTCTTAAGTTTTTTGTGTTTCTGATATAATAAACCTCAACTTTAATCTGGGCTTTAATAAACATCTATATGATCAGTAAATGAAACAGGAAAATACATGATTTACTCTGAAAAATTGCAAAATAAGGAGGATAATATTACAATGGTGATAAATAGTTTAAGAACGGTTAAACATTGAGAAAAATTAATTCGGGAACTGCCACTGGGTCTTAATGGGTTAACTGAACATAAACCCAGTGTCTCCATCCATTGTCATTGGTAAATCATTGTTATAGAAGATGATGGTGTTTCCATGGTAACTACGGAGCCTCTGAATGTCAAAATGGGTCATATCTGATGACCATGAGAAGATGACAAACTGTATTTTACACCAATTATTTACATGTATTGATCTGATTAGTGGATCCACAGGTATTAAACATTTTACATCAGTAAATGGTTTTGGTCGCTGGTAGATATTTGGGTCTTTATGGGTTAATAGTAATAACTGATGAATGCATATCCATTAATTTGATTTATTCCATTCTCCTGCATGTGTTAAAAAAAAAAAAAAAAAGTTATCCGTTACCTGATTTCTGGCACATTAAACTGTCAACATGTAATAGTGATTAAAAACTTGTTCTACATAGAATGGATGACTTGATAATTCTGCCACGGTGCAGTACAAATATTCACCCTTTTTTAACAGTATTTCAAGTGACACAGTCTAATTGCTTGGTATATTGTCTGTGTAATTACAATGTTTGCCTCCAACGCAGTCAGAGTTGGCTGTTGAGTATGTGATTGACAGCTTTAATTATTAATTGCTTTAAAGATTCTGCTGTGAATCTACTTCTCTGTTCTGTAGCGTGTCAAAGAGCAACATGGCAGCTCCTGGAACAATGATGTTTTTGGCTTCACTTTTCTATAGCGACATAAAACACTGTCTATCCCATAACACACAGCTCTACTCAAGACTCTAGAGCACAGGTGTCAAACATGCGGCCCGGGGGGGCAAATCCGGCCCGCCAAAGGGTCCAGTCCAGCCCTTGGGATGAATTTGTGAAATGCAAAAATTACACTGAAGGTATTCACAATCCTTTTAAATCAGACCAATTCAATCTCAAGTGGGCAGGACCAGTAAAATACTACCACAATAACATAGAAATAATGACAACTCCAAATTTTTCTTTTGGTAAATGTAAATATTTTCATGTATTTACACTAAAACAAAGTATAATTTCACAAAAAATATGAATAACCTGAACAAATATGAACAACCTGAAATGTCTTAAGAGAAGTACAATTTTAAACAAGATTCTGCCTGTTACTAAATGTTTTGTGTGTTAGTAGAAATAGTCTATTCATATCTATATCTACAAATGAGAGTATATCTAGTATATAATATATAGTATATAACAGTAATAAAACAATGAAAATATCCATGTAGTGAGTCAGTCCTTTGATTTTACTGTTGAATGAATCAAAGTTTCAGATGTAATTCTACTGTAAATGAATGTGAGTCATTTTGACCCAAATATGGAAGTTTGGGGTAGTAAAACAAAAACTACAATTTCATAAAATCTATAAAAGATAAGATATCTCAAATCATTCAAGGAGGAAATAATGACAATTCCATTTTTTTCTTTGTAAATGTAAATATTTTCATGCATTTACACTAAAACAAAGTATTATTTCACAAAAAAATATGTATAACCAGAACAAATATGAACAACCTGAAATGTCTTAAGAAAAGTACAATTTTAAACAAGATTCTGCCTGTTACTAAATATTTTGTGTGTTTGTAGAAATAGTCTATTTATATCTATATCTACAAATGAAAGTATATCTAGTACACAGGTGTCAAACATGCGGCCCGGGGGCCAAATCCGGCCCGCCAAAGGTTCCATTCCGGCCCTGCAGGATGAAAGTGCAAAAATGAACCTGAACAGTCAAGGTTGTCAAAATAATTTTGGTTCAGGTTCCACATACAGACCAATGTGATCTACAGTAAAAATAACAACACAATAACCCATAAAAAATGACAACTACAAATTTTCTTTGTGAAAAAATATGTGGATAAAATTAAAGTGAAAACAAAAAAAAAAAACATTACACTGAAAATATTTACATTTACAAAACTATTCTTTCACAATAAAATGCAAATAAATACATAAATAAAAACAAAGATGAACAACCTGAAATGTGCAATTTAAACAATATTCTGCCTGTTATTAAATGTTTTTGTGCATTTATGGATCCACTGTGATCTGTAGTTGTGTTAATAAGAGATTTAATATTGTAGAAATTGTCCAAATTTTAGTTGCAAACTCCAAAATTTTAACAATATTCTGCCGGTTACCAAATGTTTATGTTACACTGTGTGTAATGTATATGTATAAATAATGAGTCAAGGCATAATATTGTTAAAATTGCACCAATTTTTCAATTGAAATTTCTATTTTTTCAGGTTATTCACATCTTTTTTTGAAAAATGTCAATATTTTCATAATTTAATTAGGGGTTTTTTGTACTGAAACAAAAAGAAAAACTTTGATTTGTCATTATTTATAGGTTATTAAGTCATTATTTTACTAGTTTGGCCCGCTTGAGATCAAACTGGGCTAAATATGGCCCCTGAACCAAAGTGAGTTTGACACCCCTGATCTAGTATGAAATATATAGTATTTGTAGATCCACTGTGATCTGTACGTTAGAATGTACATGTGTAAACGATCAATTGAAGCATAATATTGTTAAAATTACACTTATTTTTTTCAGTTTGTTCATGTTATTCACATCTTTTGAAAGGATAGTTTGTAGATATAAACCTTTTCATAATGTAAATTTACCCTTTTTGCTCTAAAACATAGAGAAAAGTTTGGAGTTGACATTATTTATATATTATTATGTTATTATTTTACTAGTTCGGCCCACTTCAGATCAAATTTAGCTGAATGTGGCCCCTGAACTAAAATGAGTTTGACATCCCTGCTCTAGAGGGACTCAGTTACACAGGAGGTTATTATCCTCCCTGAGCTCATCTTAGAATGCTCATGTACAAACCCTACTACTACTGATAGAGGTGACAATGCACATTAGACTCACAGATGTGCTTCTTGTATTGGTTAACCATCTGGAACCACTGTTAGCTCTAGTTTTAGATAAAAAAAACAAAACAGCAGCAGTAAAACCACAAATCACCTCAGTTTTCCGTGCGGTTTGTGTTGTCAAAGACCTGTTTGGAAGCGTCCAAATATGGTCAGAACTGTCACCGTTTAGTCTGAACTGCAGATCAGCAACCGGCAACTTAGCAAACATAAAAACATCACATAATATTTGTATACCGTAATAAGCCTCAGAAAACTGTGTAGAGGAAATGCTGCAAATTCACCATAAAACTCCATTGTTTTCATTTAGAACCGTGTCCAGTGGAGGCAACAACAACAGTGTTTCTAGTTTTTATCGCAAAGTCACTTACTTGGACTCTAAAAGTTGTTTGTTTGTGGTTCTCGTTCAATCTGCTCACTTGCTGATGCTATGGTCAAAGGTCCTGTGGTGTTAGTTTTTCTCACCATGGGAGACCAGCAGAGTGACTCACTACTCCCTCTAGTGGTCACATAAATCCCCCAGACTGTGGGTGTAAATAAATTCAGTTCATATCTCTACAATCCAATATATTGAATACATTATAATATTAAACTATAATATTATAACTTAATCAGCTACTTATTACCATGCCCCCCCCCCAAAGGCAAGTTTTTGGTTTGGTTTGTTTGTTAACAGTTTAGCAGCAAAACTATTTGTTGAATTCATACCAAATTGGGTTTATAGATTGCCAGTGACCCAAAATAGATCTGATTACATTTTGGGAAAAGTATGTCAAAGTTCCACTTTTTTTTAAATGAATTCTTAAAATACTTTTTTTCTCCATTTACTTATAATGGGTGAAATTTCACATGTTTGTACCAGCAAAACTATTGTTTGAATTCATACCAAACTGGGCTTATTGACTGCCAGTGACCCAGAATAGATCTAATTCTTTCTTTTTAGTTATTTATAAGTAATTTTTTGTCGGGGTGTTATCGTTATTGCTTTTTTTTTTTTTTTGTATCAGTATTTTATTATTTGTATTATTTTATTAGTAACTTATACTATTTTTACAAAATGCTGCTGACAGTCGGGGACCTGAGTACAATATTTCATTTCTGTGTATTTTTATATGCTGAAATGACAAACTTGAATCTGAATCTGAATCTAATTACATTTTGGGAAAAGTAGGTCGAAGTTCAAATTTTGTATGAATTTTAAAAATCTTTTTTATTTCCCATTTAATAACGGGTGTAATTTCACATGTCTACAAAAACATTAATTTTGTTCCAATTTACTTCAAGCTTGGCACATATATAGAGGCAATTGATATGCTGACATCAGCTGGATTGATGCCAAAATAAGCTACAACAGATGCGAGGGGAGGGGTTTGTTGTGCCTGGTACCACTTGTTATTTATTACTTTGCCACTTGCTTTTACTAGTACTTTTATTCTGTTACTATTAAACCATATACACACGCATATATACATATTGTACATACTACAATATTTGTTAATAACACAATAAGCTACTTATTATTATTACTACTTTGCCACTTGTTTCTACTAGTATTTTCCAATGTGCAACTGCATTTTTCACTACTGTTTTTTTTGTTTTTGTTTTTTGTTTTTTTGTTTTTTTTATAGTTGTATTGCTATTTTCTTGTGTATATTTGGTGTTAAACTGCTATTGGAACCTCAGTTTCCTGAGGGCTCTGCCTAAAGGATCAATAGCCTAAGACCCAGCTAGGGATTTTCTGTCCACATTTGTGGTCAACAGTTTGACAACTTTATACAAAAAAAAAAAAAAAAGAAAGAAAAAAAAAAAGGAAAACCGTCCACCACAAAGGACATTCCATAAAAATTTTAAAAACTGCATCTGAAAAAACTGTTGCATCATGATGTTTCCACTATAGGCACTTATTTAATAAAAAACAAAAAAAAAGCTGGTACTTTGCTGACATTTCCTGGGTTTTAGGAGGATAAAGTTCTAATCTAATCTAATCTAATCTAATCTAATCTAATCTAATCTAATCTAATCTAATCATTGGTGTGTTTGGTAAAACTTCAGAGCTCTTTATTCTACACACTAATTAAAATTTTTAGCTAATTTATTGATATTTTAACCCTTTCATGCACGAATTATGAGAACCTTAATCAAAATTTTTCCTGAGTGTTCTTATTCCTCTTTAGGCATGAAAAAACAATGTGATTGAAAATTGTCTTCTGAAAAATAAATAAAAATAAATAAATAAATAAAAATAAAAAAAAAACATTAAAAATAATAATGGAAAAAAAAAAAATTTCTTATGAACCTTTTTTTCATGAAATTGCAAAAATGTCCACCCAGCTGGACACCACACGTTTTATTTTTGATGCACAGAAACATGTATTTACTGATAAATTGTGTGAAAACTATGGGGAAGGCTTGTAATTCTGGGGGTTTATGATCAGGAGAGATCTACATAATGTTACCTATTCATGTCAGAAAAGATATGTAATGTCTTAAAACTTTAATAAAGATATGTGTAAAAAAAAACAAAAAAAAAAAAAACAACAACAAAAGAACAACAAAATCCATGAATATACAAGAGAACAGCTGTAGAAGAGCTGTCCACTGGAGTGACCACTATGCATGAAAGGGTTAAAGTAAAAATACTCATATAACCCCTTTAAATGTTTCACTTTAGGTGTAATTAATCTAAAATACATGAGAGCTTCACAGAAATCTTCAAAACTCCCCAGTACAAAGCCTTCTTTCTCCCTGCATTCACTTTTTTCCTCTTATCTGAACAATACACAAAGTGATTGTTATTTGTAGTGATGCATTTTTCACTCAGCTTTTTCTCAAGTTCACAAACTCATCAACTATTTCACATCACAGCAAAACAACCGCAGGTCGGAGATCTGTAGTATTTATTCCTTCACTCTTCACATATTTCAGATTTGCTTGTAGGTCATGTGTCTTCGTGTAAGTGTGTCAGGCCTCGGAAGAAGGCAGGGAATCGCTTGTCAGGAGTAGCGATGTATGGAAATCACACGTATGCTAGCTGTCAAGCGCTATAGAAAATGAAGACTGTTTACTCAGGAAAAAGGTAAACAAAGGGAAAATTACATGGGACTGAATTCTAATTGAGAAAGATTTCCTTTTGATGTAACTTGGGAGATCTAAGAAGCGCTTTTTGAGCTAATTACTGAGTCATGGCAGAGATCTAATTAGAGTGATGCTAATGAGCCTTGTTTGGCTTTAGCTGATGTCAAAATGAAATTGGTGGAAATCCAAATAAAGGTGCCGGCATTTGCATCTTGCCAAGTAGGATAAAAAAAAAAAATAAAAAAAAATGTCCGCATTGTTTATTGCTTTCCGATTAATGTTCGTCTTAATGTGTTTCGCTTTATAAATGTGAACTGGAAGATTCCACTTTCTGTACTTTCACCATGAACACTCTCCAAACTACAAATGCACAGACTTTATATATATATATTTTTTTACCACTCTCACCTTATTAACCTTGCATCACAAAACTCCAGCAGATGCAGCGTGTCACTTGTGCAGATTTGCTTAGGACACGGCGCTCCGTGCTAAAAATGGAATATGTCATTTTGTTGATCTTCTTTTGCGTGTTCTCCGTCTCTCTAGGTCTTTGCGAGTTTGTCTGTAGATGCACGCCGTGTCTCTCCGTGTGAGCAATTGTGGTTAAGTTTTGAAGGGTGTAATTAAAGTGCCTCCAGCAATATGAAAGATAACTGCTGTGGCTTCTCTAGGGGGTCTGCAGATCAGACAGGCCACCAACTCCCTGCTCAGCTACAGTCAATTTAAACATGGATTCAAAACATTTTATTTATTCCTCAAACCATGCGTGAACACGTGCATATGCGCTATGTAAAGATGGTGCTTGTCATTAAGGAATAAAAAAGGCTTGAGGGGAACAAATGCAAGTTTGCAGCTGAGATTAAAATATATTAAACTCGTGGCTCACCATCCTTTTTGATTATTACACCAACAAAGTGCAATGTGATTAGTCTTTTAGCCTTTTACCACATTTATTATGCAGAATTAAGACGTTGTTGCTGTGCTTAAGTAGGATTTTCAGGTATCTACACCTAAATGGAGTACTTTTACTTTTTGCACTTACATTTTAACACAAATGCCAAAAACTTCTACCCCTTACATTTTCCAAAGACAGGTATTTGAATCCATTTAAATTAGGGATGCACCCATACCACTTTTTTCCAGACCAAGTGAAAAACTTATATAAAAAGACCTAAAATTATCTTTACAGTGTTTAGGAAAAAGAGTTGCAAAGTTCTGTCAAAGATGCCAAGATGTAGAGATATATACAGAAATTATTTATGTGACCACTAGAGGGACTAATGAGTCACTCTATTGATTAAAGCATCAAAAAGCAAGAACGACAACTTAGAGTGAAATAAAGTGCGGCTAAAATTTACTTAGGGGGTCAAATGAGAGGCCAGTTTTGTAAAAAAAAAAAAAAAAAAAAAAAAAAAAACGTTGTAAGAAATGCATAGAACTGTGTTGAAATAATTCTAATCCATTTGTGCACAGACTACTGATATTATTTGACAGTGGAAGCTCTATTTTCAGAAATATTGGATTTGGAATAGCACGTGTATGTGAAAACTTTTGCTGGTGGACGGACGTGACATTACCCATGATGCTCTGGTCAGTACCAGTACTTTATTAGTAATAAACTTATAGACTTACTATTGCTAATTCTCCTCTTATTCATAAATGTTAGTATTGTGGATCTAAAACAATAACAGCTGACACAAAAACACAAAATGTGTCAGTGGACGGATGTGACATGGTTGTTACAGATCCCATCGTACTGATGCTCGGCAGCCATGTCACCGTTTACACTAATGATCCCTGTGCAAAAACTAGGATCAGAATTATTAATTGTATAGTTTATCATCATACTAAAGAGGAAATAACAATATAGAACTGTTATTTCTTCATAAAAATGCTTATTATTAGAAAACTGTTGATTTAAAAAGTGACATGTGACATTCTTAATGTATGTATTGGCGTAACATAAGCAGGATGGATCAGCACCATACTCCATACTGAACCTGTAAAAATAAAACATAATATGTAGGATAGAATCTGGTGAGAAAAATTGGGGAATCTAAAAGAATAGAATATTTGTTTTTCAGGTAAATTCAGTTCAAATATAACTTGGCCATTTGTGACATGAAAATATCGCATTAATTGTGATGAAATTGGACATTTTTGAGCTGAAAACATAGTTCATATGACCATCAACATGTTGAACAGAACTGAAATCCTGTACATTTGCATAACTTGCATTTACCAACACAAAGTTCCTGTGGGGATTCACTTACATTGATTTCTTATGCACAAAGACAGAAATAAGACCTCTAAGCAAATTTTAGCCGAGTGACACATACTGTAGAAAAGACAAATAATTTGTGTAAAGCTTTTCCACCTCTGATTTTAAACCTTAGTTTTTATTTATTCAATCTATTTCATGTATAGGTATCTGAAGCACATCAGTTTATTTTTCTAGAAAGAAGAAGATTCCATTAAGTTGTTTATGCCTGCTTCCTTATAAATAGGAAAATAATGCACCTTTAAGTTTCTTTATGTCTTTCGGCCTTCATCGCTCTATCTATGAATGAGCCTATATTCAGTCGTACATGTTTATACATACTGTACATACTGATCATCTGCAGTTGGTCCTCTTCAATGGCAGCTCACTGCTCCTAATGTGTTTAAGTGCTCACGCTAATGACTGTTGCAGAGTGTATTATCAGTAGTAACATACAGAGGTTGAATTTCACATGGAGACAATGACGTGCGTAATCCTTTAAGCTTTAAACTCATTTATGAAACACGTTTTAATGCAACACACAAGATTAGTGTTGGCCACTGCCATCAATAAAATGACATCTTATTTGCAGTTACAGGTTTCAGCCAGTGCTAATATAAGGCTATGTTTCTATTAACACTCAACATGAATCAATTGCATGTCATATCACATCACTCCATCTGCATTAGGGTCAGATCAAGGGAAAGTGAATATGTGCTAATTGCTAATGGTTTGAAGCCTGTCGAAGACATTGAACCAGTAAACATTCAGTATGGGCACCATCCTCAACCAGAACCAGTCTACTGAAGTTAACAAGAGCTGGTTTCAAGAATGTGCTTCAGAACTTCAGATGTTTATAAGGTTAAAATCATGAGACTGAACATGAACAATTAAAAAACTGTGTGAGCCGATCACATGCTGTCAGATAAATGTTTGAAACATGAAGCAGAGTTAGAAGCTTGATGCTTTGTTACTGTATATTGTTGGTTATTTTATCAAAATTATGACCAAAGTATATTTGTTATTCTTATATTTACTTTTTTATATATAATAAATAAAATTGATAAAGGATTTGTGAATTTTTATTCAGTATTAGAAATTAAATGTTGGCTTTTAGGTCTGCAAAGTGTTTTTGCTCTAATTCATAAGGCAATCAATATTTTGCAACAAAAATTGGCAGTCTTGTAGATAAACATGTTATCTAAAGTACCAATGTCCAGTTAGAACAGTTCTCAATCTTTTTCTGTCGGGGCCCCCTTCAGTGGCTACATGACTGAGCATGTTTTTTTATTTATTTATTTATTTTATAATTTTCACACGATAAAGCTAATTATCAAACATACCATTTTAAATTACTTGTTAATACCTACACACAAATATAAAATAAATGTATTTGTGTCATTTAGTTAAAAAGTTACAGGTCATTGAACAGAAATGTTGCGCCTACATAACTGCTTGATCTGACCCATTAGCATTTAAAATGTATGTTTTCTACTACTTTAACCCTTTCATGCATGAATTATGAGAACCTTATTCAAAATTTTTTTCCTGAGTGTTTTTATTCCTCTTTAGGCATGAAAAAAACAATGCGATTGAAAATTTTCTTCTGGGAAAAAAAAAAAAAAAAAAAAGATAAATAAATAAAATAAAAATAATTTTAAAAATGTAAAAAAAAAACACATTAAAAAATAATAATGAAAACAATTTCTTATGAACCTATTTTTCATAAAGTGGCAAAAATGTGCACTCAGCTGGACACCACACGTTTAATTTTTGATGCACAGAAACATGTATTAATGATAAATTGTGTGAAAACTATGGGGAGGATTTGTGATTCTGGGGGTTTATGCTCAGGAGAGATCTACATGATGATACCAATTCATGTCAGAAAAGATATGGAGTGTCTTAAAACTTTAGTAAAGATATGTCTAAAAAAAACCAAACAAACAAACAAACAAAAAAAACAACGAAAAGAACACCAAAAATCCATGAATATACAAGAGAACAGCTATAGAATAACTGTCCACTGGAGTGACCGCTGCGCATGAAAGGGTTAAAGGAGTAATATTTTGCTTTTTTAAATTAAATTACACATTTTAAAACATTTCCCTGTGGTCTTCATAAACTGTAAATGCTCTGCTTGGGTCTGAATTCTTCATTAATTCAACTCCACAGGTCCATCTTCAACAATATTTCTGAATAATGACACCAGAAAGGTCATTCTGAGTGCTGGCCCTTTAAATGCAAATGAGCCACTTTACGCCCCACCCCCTCCAGGTTGTTGGCTGTGCTGCTCTATCCAACCAACACCTGAACATTTTAGGGAATCGGCTCAAAGTTGGGACATATTTTCAGTTTTTACTACAACCGCTGCTGCTGACAAACAGTTATGTCGTACTCAGAGAAATGTTCGTTGGCAGTCTTGAACCTTATATGTGCAAATGTCGAAATGTAACTAGTTATAGACACAAAAAATTAAGTAGGAGTTAAAACACATTGTAGAAACCCACTCGAATTTTGCCGAAATTAATATAAAGATAGCTTTGCAGCACCTGGAGGGTTCAAATTCAAACTTTTTGTACTATTAGGGTCGAAATACACAAATAAATGAACCAAAGACTAATAAAAGTGGGTTTAGCAAAACATGACCCCTTTAAACCACGTCTTTGCCTAAATAAAACAATCAATTACTCCCTTGGTTAGATTACACTGACTTCTCAAACTGTTTTGTTTTGTATTCAGATCTTCTCCTGCTACTCAAGTCGCATTGTTTAAAAGTATGGCAGAAATCGTCCAATCAGCAGAGGTGTATATTAAGACTACCCAACAATACTATCTGATTGGTGATGTAGCGCGTATACGTGTTATTAAATGCTCTTTGAGGTCAGTGTGAAGTTCAGAAACGGGAGCCGGACGATATAAAAGGACAATCGCCGTGAGTCACCGAAATAATCTGCAAAATCTATCAACTATAATATAATACTACCAGATTGGCCACTTTATGTGAACAGCTTCTACTGTATTTAGATCATAAAACATGTTATTAATATTTTACGTAATAGCCCTGAAGGGATCATTAGAGGGTTTTTTTTTTTTTTTTCCCTGTAAAGATAATCTAACATTCCTAACTCTCATAAAGAGGTGAAATGATGTATGGTTTGCATAGAGCTGAGGAGTGGAAAATTCTTGCCATCTATACGTTGGGAGTAAGATATGAACTGCTGTGATTTATACAACAGTTCTTCATAGTCCTCAATAAATCAGGACATCTAATTTGTACAGGAGTGAAATACGTACAGTGCACTCAGCCATTTCTGTAACAGAGCCATGTGGCTACTATGGCTATAAAGAGATTACAATGACATCCCTTACACTTTGGTGACAGCTAACCCGGACACAGCCTTGATGCTGGTGTAAGAAGGTGTCGGTGTCAACGCGGGATATTCTTTATGGAGGTGAAAATGTTATTTGACAAGCGTAGACTAAATAAAAAAGGATTCATTTGAAGACGACGACGTGATCTCGCCGCCGCGCTGAATGGTGGTTTTGTATGCAAGGTTTTTTTTTTTTTTTTTTTAGGGGGGAAACCAAAGAAATGGTAGCGCTCATACATCACCGTCAGGGATTAGCGGCAATAAACATTCATCTTCTTAGCCTCTTAACGTGATATTTTAAAAGTCAATGGATTAGGGCAGAGCATGCTTGTAACTAGTAGGAGATAAAAAAAAAAGAGTCACATCTTCAAAAGCCTCCGTGTAGGGGAGATATATACTACCTGTCAGCCTTTTACTCGCGCTTACCATATCATTTATATTCACGAGTTGAGAAATCCAAACGGGCAGGTCATTTCAGAACGTCCAGGTCTAATCACAGTCACATGATCTCCGGATAGTTTTTAGCTGTTGGGAATTTTAAGAGGTTGTTATGAATAAATCCCATTGTGATTTATTGGTGTTTAACTCATCCACATCTTATAGAAGAAAGTTTATCCCCAACAACCCTGCAAACAAATAAAAAAATATATATACTGCATAATAAATATCTGCGGTTTATCACATCTAAGCGGTTGATGAATATCACACCCCGAGATAAAATTCCCACTTTATCAGGTGAGACCCGACAGTGTGGTGCACTTCTTATTTCTAACTACGTTGATTAAAATGCATTTAAGATAACCGGGAAGGTCCGAAGCACATTTTTCAATGTGTCTAATGTGGTCAAAATCAAGCTGATAAATGCACCAAACCCACCGCCGCCACAATAATACTAGCAAATTAGGCTATTGGTATTTTTATTTTTATTATTGGTATTATTTATACTCTGTTTAAATGATATTTGTGTGGCATCTAAATGGTTAAAATTTACAATATTTGCAGATGATGCTAATTTGCTTTATTCAGGAACAGATATGAAACAAATATACTCAGTGCCAATGAAAACACAACATTTGAATGTGTTTTATTGTTCCTGAGCTGCATCAATATGTTTAAGTTTCACCTGTATAAGATAATCCCAGACAATTTCTTAACAACCTGAGATGGGTTGAGCTATTGTCACACTTGAATGAACTTGTCTGCATTCATAAGACTTGTTTTTCTCATTGCTCAGCAACAAACTGCTCAACTTAAAGCTATACCTACCGATGTGGCATTTCTCACAGCACTTAGTAAAAGTTTGAACATGAACAACCCGCCTCCCTCCAAAGCCCCGCCCCCTTCCCTCTGCCTGAGCACTGAGGCTCCTCCTCCTCTCTCCTCCTCTCATCTGATGCGCGATGGAAATGGAGGAGGAAGCAGAGGCGGAGGTCCGGTCCGTTTTGGCGTGTCTGCGGACCCCTCCCTCAGTAATCAGATGCATTATCCACCTGCCACGGGCCCGCGGCTCCTGTTCCATCAGTAGACCTGGTCTGTGCAGTACTGGGTCAGGGTCTTCACTGCAGTGCCCAGGGGATGGGCGCGCGCACTGTGAGTGCGCAGCCTCCGAGAATTTTCCGTGGACATTTGAGGTTTCATAGTCCATACAATTATCATCCTACATCATCTTACATGTGTGACACCATGTACATGTACCTGTATGAGTCCCACCGTCAGAAAAGCTGAGCTTTATGCAGACCTGTTCAGTCCAGTACAGCTGACTTCCGGACTTTTATCTCCATCCTTCATTCATCAGACTCCCGTTTGTGCCCCTCAGTTGTCGTTTGTGTTCATAAATCCGTTTTTTCCTTCCACATGTGCATGTCAGTTCTATCCAAACACATCCTAGACAGTAGACTGTGGTCAGTGACAGGAGAAGCAGCACCAGTGAAGCGTCAGATTCAGAGGGACACATATCGGATGTGAGGCGGAGATAATGGATCGGATGCTGGATGACCATAATGGATGATTGACAGGAGTCTCAGTCAGGTTCGGCCAATTATTTTATTCAGACCGACTAAAATGATTGGTCAGACTTTTATTAGAAATAAAAGAGAATTAAACATTTTTGAGTTTCAACACCTGGTGGATTTCTTTTCCATTTTAGTTTGACACACGCTTATTAGGAGCATTTTAAGATGACAAAAGACAAGTGTAAAAATGCCACATCATACGGTATAGCTTTAAGGAATTGTGGTCAGTTAAGGAGTGGTCATGTTCTGTATATAAAGGCAAGCTGAAAAGCACCAAAATCATTTGCAATAACTCAGCGATGCCTAGACTGACATGTGACCACAGATGCCATGCTATGGGGCTCCTGGAGGCCGGAATCTCTGCTCGGCAGGTGGCGCACCGTTTTGGATGCAATGTGTCCACCATAGTCAGAATGCAACAGGGGCATGAAGAAACTGGCTCAACTGCAGACAGACCTCGCCCTGGACGAGCATGTGTGACCACACCACAGCAGGATCGCTACATTGAGCTGCAGCACCTCCGGGACCGCTTTGTGACCTTTGGTTTTGGGGGTCCTTGAGTTTCTTTCTTTATCCTTATTTTTTGTCAACAAATTTGGTTTTTTTTGGTGATTTTTTATTTTTACTGTATAGAAATGGCCTATGATTAATTCCAAAGAGCTTATGGAATAAAAATCCTCATCGATTTAAAAAAATATATAAGAATCTTCAAGTGTTGCATTTTCATTGGCACTGAGTATATTAGAAACTGTAGAAAAGGAATGGATCAAATAAAAAAAAATGGTTTGACATAAATAAGTTATCACTTAACCCTTAGGGGTCCACGGTCATGGCCCTGTTACTGAATCACATGACATTTTCAACACGTGGTAGCGTTGGAAGTTGGTCACGTAGACCACTGGGAACAATAGATGAGTTTCAATGTTTACTAACAACAGTGATGCGCACGCAACTCGGAGGCAAAAACACAAGTACTAGCTCCCAGCTGGCTCACATCAGCTGCGTACACCTCCAGGCTCTGCCCCGGAACTCGTGAACGAGCCGATATGTTAGCTCTAAAACGGTCCATTAACAGTCTCTGCCCAAAAGCTGATCCCATCTTCTCTTTCACGGCCGCATAATTTGACTTGACCGCATCGGGAAGGCTGTCCCAGAGTAGAAAAGCAGACTGGCACAGACAGGTGGAGAGTATTGTCACCAGCTCCAGCTGAACTCACCGGTGTCGCCCACCGTAGCTCCGACTGCCACTTCCAGCTGAGGAAACTCAAAGGGAACAGGTAGATCCACAATCACTCTGTCTGTATAGGGTGATAGTCCAGGGGAAGCCCTCCTGGTAGGTTTAAAGGGGTCTGCATCACCATATCACATGATGACAATTCTTTTTTTCCACGCCGCTAAGCGCAACAGGCTAACTATACTGAGAAGCTACGCTAACGGCGGTAAAAACTATAAACAGCGGTCGGCAGAACAGAACCACCACTGCCACTTATGGAACCCAACGGTCTTTCTGCTTAACTTATAATTGGTGAAAGCTAAGAAATAAACGGCACACAGGAGTTTAGCAGGGTTAGGATTCTATCCAGGTAGGATGCTGTTATGGAATGTTCGATGACTTGTTCAGAGACAGACAGACCAGCGATCCTGCAGCAGGTTCTGTTCACAGTGTTGTGTGAAAACTTTCTTTGGTAGATTAACCCTCAGTATTTTAATCTGTCAAAATGACGGACGGCCTTCAGGATTTTCCGTCATTTAAAAAAAAAAAAATCCATCAATGACAGAATATCTTCGGTTAACGCAACCTTTTTATGGTTGATCTCCACTTACTACTTACCGTACTTACCAGATCTGAAGTGTCCACTGCACAGATCAGCATTCTTAATTTCCTCCTCAGACCAGTTCTCGTGTCTTAATGCCTGCGACCATAATTTTCGCCAATTTTTGTGGAAGGGATGTTTACCAGCAGGAATTCTATAGAAGATTAACTCTTTCTGTGTGCTCTTTCTATCCTGACAACCCACGGCACAGCAAGCCGACGGCGTTATTCACACTGGCAGTCACTGCTTTGCTACAAACTCGGCGTGCCTTCTACCTCCAAGGTGCGCGCCTAGCATACGTCATACCTCAAATGAAACTGATCTATGGCATTCAAAAGTGCAGACTTGAAACACTCTCCAACTTTTTATTTGATGTTAATAGAACAAATACAACCGGAAATATGACATTTTAAAACCGGAGCAAACAAGTGATATAGCATTATTATAGCAATATAAAGCAGGTGTTATATTTCTGACCATATCTTTGTCCTTTGTCCTGGCCAAATCTGTGGATTCTAATCCACAGACTGCGTTAGCATTACAGGTAAGGGTGAGAATGACGTCCACCTGAACCAGATGCAGAAACCGGGAGAACCGGGGGGTGAGAAAACCGAAGAAAACGCCTATGTACAGATATGCTTTTATGTCAAATATTTGAGTATAGTTTTAACATATTACAATTTTAATTTTTATACCTAATATTTAGAACCAATATTCACTTTTAAAATATTTGAAAATGTTCATTAAGCATCTTGTGTTATTGATGCAATAAATTATATACATTCAAATCGGATTTTATATTTTTTACCGACTACCGACCACAGAGCACGGACTATTATGGATATTTGTGTTATCCCTTTTTTCCCCCCAAATATGATCTTTTTCATTGTAATATGATGTTGTCATTGTTGTTGTTTGTCATTACTCTGTTGTTGTTTTTAGTTTGTTTATTCGTTGGATTTTCCCTTTGTTTATGTGTTGTTGTTTTTCTGTCCACAATGCCTTGTTAACTATCACTAATTAAAAAAAACGAAAAAAAAGTTGATAACTGCAGAGCACCGACTGTAATCGATATTAGTGTTTGTTATCCCATTTTTTCTCCAAAGTGTGTGGAAATCTGTTAGATTTTTTCAGCCATTTGTGATTTTTTTTTTTCTTTTCTTTTTTATTTCCTCGAGCAGGTGGAGTAACAGTCCAGTAATAATGCCTGCATCTGGCATCTGTATGTTAAGCAAACTGCCAGAGTTTCAACACAGATGGAAGCAATGAAGTGTAAGAAAAATTTCTGCTGACAGCACAGTGGTTTTCTGCCAACAATGCAGTGGTGTCGTAATGCTGTGTTGAATTCAAGCAAACACACTTCACATGTACCGATAACAACCGTAACGGTGACAATCTAATGTTCTGTATATAATGTTCTTCCCTTAGGAGTGACTTCACTTTTCAATGTGTTTGTTTTTCCTTGATTACAGAACGTCACAAACGCCACTTTTTTTTCATCATTGTTGCTCATCCTGCTGCTACATGCACCATCACTTTAACCCTTTAAACCCTAAGCCTTAAATGGTCTGCCTGTTTTGTTTTGTTTTTTTTTTTCTGATTTTTACTATAAAAAAGGAAAAAAAATGCTTTGAGTGAGTCTGTTTGCATATTTTTCCAGATCTTTCAAAATCTAGCAGTCATTTACAATTAAATGCAAGTTATAATTCTGCTAAAACCGCTTCTTCTCCTGCTTCTGGTACAGGAGTGAGTGAAATTACCATAATGACCCAATAAACCTATAAAGTGCAAAATCTCAGGTTTCAGAAACCATTGGAATTTTTCCACTTGCATAAGCAGTGAAAGAGTTACAGCCATCCAAACTGTATATATGCAGGGTGCGTCAGCAATGACACGTCAGGTTTTAAAGAGTTAACTGGAGTGTTGCTGTATACTAGGGCTGAAAGATATATCGTTATTGTATCGATATCTAGATGTGAACATTCAGGATATTAATATCGAAAAAGCAACGATATAAACAATATAGATTTCTGCAGTAAAAAAACATTTTCTGCAGTAAAATGTTTGATTTGTAATTTATGTATTCGTACGTTATGTTAACCCTTTCATGCACTAATTATGTGAAATTTAGTCAAGATATTTTTCTGCAGTGTTTTTATTCCTCTTTAGACAAAAAAAACAAACAAAAAAACCCCCAATGCAATCGATTTAAAAAAAAAAAAAAATGTTACAAAAATTTCCACTCAGCTGGACACCATGTATTTAATTTTTGAAGCAAAGAGACATGTATTTAAAATCTAAAATCAGAAAATTATATGGAAAACTATGCAATAAAAACATTTTTAATGCTGCTAATTAGATGTTTTCTCACATTTGAACATACTCTAATACCAGTTATTATTCACTGCATGGAGATAGTATGCAAAAAAAAAAAAAAAAAGTAAAAAAAAAAAAAAAAACCTGTCAATTACAGTCTAATAACAATTAGCAATTGATTTACACTAAAACATGTCACTGCTGATCAGGTTTATCAAGAACAGCAAAGTTACGGTAATGGGCTGAATATCAGTGTATTATGGGATGGTGCATAAGTGTCCACTGTGTTGGCTGATATGGAACTAAAACAACCAAAACCCTGAAAATACAAGAGAACAGCTGGAGAAGAACTGTCCACTGGAGTGACCACTGTGCATGAAAGAGTTAATATTGATGACTGGCAGTGGGTTCCTATAAATAAAACTGCACTTTCCACATTCTTTTGTATTATTATGTTTGTAGTTTTCTGATAAATGCTTGGTTTTCACCGAACCCGTAGTCATATCGTTTCGTATCGATATCGAGATATCTGGCATGAATATAGAGATATGAAATTTTGTCCATATCGTTCTGTAAACTGTGAAATTTTGTACATATTAAAAAGTTATTTTATTATTCTTTTTTCATTTTGTTTGCATATTTTGTGGCCATTTTTATTGTACTCTACTTGCTTTTTGCCTTTTACTGTATATATTTTATCCTTTTATCTTCTATGCTACAAAACCGAGACCTGTGTAACTGCATTTCATTTTATCATGTACCAGTGATTGAATGACAATAAAGCTGAGTCTGAGTCTTAATAGAAATGTTTGCTTGTACATGTGGCTTCAGCTTAGACACACCATTTCACCTTTTTTTTTTTTTTTTTTTAGAAAAAACACTATACAAACCAATTAGCCATAGTATTCTGCCCACTGAAAGGTGAAGTGGCAAAAATAACAACTTGAATTAACTTATTATCAGTGTCACTTTTCAGTGGGTTGGATGTGTTGGAAGTCACAAAATAAGAATCTTAGGCTACATTCAGACAGCACAATACAGATGTTTAGGTGAAATCTGATTTTTTGTGTGCTCGTTCATAGGGGTGTAAGAAAATATCAGTTCTGCAGTATATCGTGATATTTCATTTCACAATACTGTATCGATATTAAAAAGTACTGTATCAATATTTTTAGGTATTTATTGAGATGCAGATTTTGTGGAGGTTCATTTGGTTTGTTTTTTTTCTTTTTTGTTTACATTATATTTATTATTATTTAACACTATTTTATTAAATAACATTCGTTCCTTTGTTGGGATTGAACTAAAATAATGTTCTGATGTTCGTTCTGAACTAATAGAATATGAACATTTGAACAGGATCTTAAACTGTGATGTCTGTAAAACGGAATTTCAGTTTGAACACAGGAATATTTTGTGATATAGCATTAGATCCTGTTGTGATCAAATAAAAATGTGTTTAGTATTTGTGCAGATTTCTGGTGTAATTCAATTATTCACAGAAATAATCATTTAAAAAAAGAACCAAATAAAAAATTGCCTTTTAACAGTATCATGATATATCGTGATATATTGTATCGTGACCCTAGTATTGTGATTTGTATCGTATCGCCACATTCTTGCCAATACACAGCCCTACTCGTTCATAATACACATTAAGGGCCGGATCTACTAAAGGTTTGCGTGTATTAAAACTTGTGCAAACTCATTGCACGCATAAAAAAATGTAGAAACTGATTTATTAACAGGGCACGTTAACACACAGTTGTACGTGTGCTGGGAGGAGAAAATGTAAATATATTAGCACACACAAAGTAATATATCAAACCCGAAAGCAATTTTTTTCATAGAAACTGCGTCTATATTTAACACGTCTCGAAAGGAGGTGCAAACGGTTTGTATGCGCAACTGTGCACACATGGCTGCGGTTAGGAGACATCGCAATGATGAAATGAGATGTAGAGAACGCATTTTTCACCCTTGTGTGAAATTTCTAAATTAAACTAATATGTACATACAATAACTTTCACAGAATTCTTTCAAATGACACGAATCAAGAAAATTACACTGGTCAACAACAAATTTATTGTTTAAGTTTTTTGAGCTGATTTAGGATAATTTTGGTGTGCTGAATCCAAAAATCACATTCATTTTGCTCAATCAGGTCAGCTTTCTGAACTATGCTACATATTGGCTTTTTAACATTTTTACTTACATTTATGGGCATTTTCACATCATATGATACAAAATTCTTTCATATTTCTTGCAATAAACGAGTTCTGAAGATTTTACTTTTGCCAATTTATGATTTATGTTTTTTTAATATTACAGGTGAATGAAATGGCTTCGACTAGAAGATCTTGCAAAAATAAGCCTGTACGTATTCTGCTACATCTGCGGTGAATACACCATTGTACCTAACAGGAATCAAGTCACAAGTTTCATAAAGTGTGCTTACCAATCTTATTTTGGTATTAATTATTATATTTTGTGAGAAGATCAAATTTTTCAAAATCAAATTAGCAAAAAAAAACCTGACCTGATTGAGAAAAACAGATGTCATTTTTGGATTTAGCGGTGCAAAATGGTCCTAATTCAGTTGAAAAAACCTAGACAACTTGCAAAAAACATTTTTTTTGTAACCCAGTGTAATCAATAGGAGTATTACATCAACCAAAGTGGATCAAGATAACGATATAGTTACTTCATGGTTTTTTCAAGACCAAAAATCAACCTTTAAGCTGCACATTTATTATAAGGATTAACAATAGACTTATATGACCATTTGATGTTTCATGACCACATTTTTGGCCATATCGTCCACCTCGGCTTCAAAGCCATTAATGAGCCTTGGTGCTCTATACACATGAGGATTATCTTACTGTTAGACACCAATCTTACAAAGTTTTGCTCTTTCCTATAATTGGTCACCCATCTGTACATGTCATGGCTCTTGTCCTCCACTTGGCTGTCTACAGCTGAATAAACAGGTCAAAACTGTTTAATGATGCGTCATTTATAGTGGTATGCTGTGACAGATTTTACTTTAACCCATCCAGACCCAGTGCTACTTGTATGGTAGTTCCCAAATGATTTTTTTCCCCTCTATTTATCATCATTTATTCTAATAATATAGTCAGTATTTTGCATTTTTAAAATGCAAAATCAGGTATTTTTCTACGTTTAATTCGCTGATCATGATTGATGTCCATAAAAACTCAAATTTAAGTTGAGGGCTATTGTACCAAAAACAGATAATAGAGGAAAAAGTTCCTTGTTTTTTTTTTTTTTTTTTTTTTTAACTTTTGTAGTAGTTCCCAAACCAATTTTTCTGTATTTGTAACCTTTCTTCAGGGATTTATTACATTTATTGTAATATTACACTTTATATTTTGCACTTCTAAGTGAAAATCACCTTTTTCACTCTATTTAATGTACTGATCATGTAGATGTCCATAAAAACTTAGATTAAATTTTAAGGTTATTATATTAGAACAGAGAAAACTGAAGAAAAACAGATTTTTTAAGCAAAATCTATCATTAACTGAACATAAACCCAGTGTGTCCATCCACTGTCATTGATCCAACTCCATTGGTTTTACTGGTGAATCAGTGCTGTAGAAGATGACAGTGTTTCCTCGTTCACTCCGGTGTGTGTGAAGTACTATAACAAATAATGGGGTATGAGATTCCAATGTGTTGTGATATACTGTGTATTTGTGTAACTTATCTGATGGAGATGTAGTGGGAAATGACATATACTTAGTTAAGGTACTTTTAGTGGCTTGTAAAAAAGCTGTTATAAAGAATTAGGGAAAGACAGAACCACCAACACAGGACCAGTGGATCGCAACTGTGGAAGGAATATATACAATGGAAAGGGTGACTCAGACTGAGACTACAGGAAGCTCAAATGGACAAAAAGCAGAATAAATGGACTGTTTACAGAGCTCAGAATGGTGGAAAGACTGGATAATGAGAATGTACTGAAATGTGTGTAATGTACCCAAGCAATGTTGGTTTGTTCGTTTTTTTGTTGTTTGGTTAAATATACTTGTAGAAAATTTCAATAAAAACTTAAGTGAAAAAAAAAAAGTGACTTTTCAGTAAAATATATCATAAACTGAACATAAACCCAGTGTCTATAGTAAATTTTAATGTGCAAAATTTTAAACAAGTCAGACCCTTTTTGACCCTACATGCTGCTAAGATGTTTTTACACTCCATGATTTCCTCTCACATTGAATACTGTATAACCTCCTGGTCACTTGCTGCTGGCACAACACTCATACCCACAGAATCACTTTTTAAAAAAGCCATAAAAATATTTGATTAAAAAAAATAATAATAATAATTTTCACCACTGCATCGTTTTAGATAAATATACATAGTGGGGAAGCAAAATGTACAATATTTTGAGGCAGGGATTGAAAGACAGTGTATGACCAATTAGTTTATTGAAAGTCATGAGAATTTATTTGCCAAAAGAAAATTGACATAATAGAAAATGTTTTTATTCTATGTGTCCTCCTTCTTTCTCAATAACTGCCTTCACACGCTTCCTGAAACTTGCGCAAGTGTTCCTCAAATATTCAGGTGACAACTTCTCCCATTCTTCTTTAATAGTATCTTCCAGACTTTCTCCTAATAGTTTTGCTCATAGTCATTCTCTTCTTTCCATTATAAACAGTCTTTATGGACACTCCAACTATTTTTGAAATCTCCTTTGGTGTGACGAGTGCATTCAGCAAATCACACACTCTTTGACGTTTGCTTTCCTGATTACTCATATGGGCAAAAGTTTCTGAAAAGGTTTGGATAATAGTGTTAGGTATGATTATAACATCAATATATGTTTGGTTTCAAAACTATTGACGTAGTGCCTGCTGAGAAAAAAACAACTACATGTTCATTGTAAATTTTGCTTCCCCACCCTGTACATTTCTTAATTTTAATAATTTTGTGAATTTTAAAAATGCTTGCCTGATATATAAAGTCTTGCATGGACTTGCCCCTCCTCCCTTGACAGATTTTACCCAATCCCGCTCTGCCAGTGGGATCGTCACCAGGGCCACAGCTCCAGGAGACTGTGAAGTGCCACGCAGGTGCACTACTTTTGGACAATCTACACTTTATTGGAACAGTTTACCGCTCAACATGAGAGACTCACAATCATATGCCTCCTTCAAATCACAACTTAAACATTGGATGAAGGAAACCCAAGCCTGTGACCCTTAGTAGATCATCCTCACTGTGTTGTTCTGTGTTTTTAGGATGTTTTGCATTTTTGTCCACTGTCTTTTTATGATCTCTTTTACGATATTTTGCCTTTTTGTCAACTGTTTTTCCTGTCACCTGCCTAGGGACTGCAGATGGAAATTAGCACTACTGCTACAATCTGGCATATTTACAGCTGCAATTGTTGTAGATGTTCATTAATATGCACTGTTCCTATTAAATAAAATAAATAAATCAATAAATAAATACACTGTTATTGATCCAACTCTGTGGGTTTTACTGGTGAATCAATGTTGTAGAAGATGACAGTGTTTCCATGGTAACTACGGAGCCTATGAACGTCCAAATGGGTCACATCTGATGACCATGAAAAGATGACAAACTGTATTTTACACCAATTATTCACATGAATTGATAAGATTAATGAATCAACAGTTATTTAACTTTTTATATCAGTAAATGATTTTGGTCGCAAGTGGGTGTTTAAAAAACTGCTGGTCCTGAACTTTGGATATTGGGATCGAACATATTATCTTATATACAGCATAACACAAACAAGTATATTAATCCCACTAGGGAATTTGGTAGGAAAAAAACAGGATGTAAACATTGATGAAATTTGTTCAATGTGAAAAACTCAAATAATTTTGAAGTAACAGTTCAGTCCTGACTCTTATTTCGCTAATTTTACCGTATATAAAAGCTGCACTGAGCTTGTTTGTGTCTGTATACACATCCATTTGCCATTACCATGCCATATTTTTACCCTGACAAATAGCGTCTACTGGTTACATTTGCTTTGTGTGGTCATGCAGTTGGAAATATTGATCGCTGACGAGTGTTTAATGTGGTGCATTCAAGTGCTGCAGGAAGGTCTTAAATCAGTCGCGATGTCGCCACGTCCTGATGTACGATTTCCCCGACCTCCAATAACTACTTTTTGACTGTATTCCCGAACAACAATAACACAATTAGCACGAACAATAACTCAAAGAAGTGTTTAATCTGACTGATGACTGACAAATATGGCAAAACAGGATTGTTTTTCAAGAAAAGTTGAGTTTTATAGTCGATACAACGCGGCGTCGTTATCTCTGCAATATCTGATCATTACTCATTTTAAGAAAATACAAATCCTTAGGCAGTTCACAGCATCCCGTATCGAGAATCTCAGTCTTAATGCGTTCACTTATTAACAAATACATTAGTGGACCAGAAGACGGGGCCATCCATATTTGATGTGCTGTCACTGGCTGTCTGGCTTTCGGTGAATATTTACACACATTTCTATCTTATTACTGCGGCCACTTCTTCCCTGGGAGATTATTTTACGGGGCTTTGATGGCAAGGCGACCGACAGGGCCATTAGTGGAGCAGTGAGGGGTCTGGAGGCCCACACTCTCAGCTGCTCCTGCAGGCCCTTCCACAGCAGGGGCTCTCAAGTGTTCCTAATATAATTGAAGCCAACCTCTAAGGCTAATGGACTTGAGATATCATTGCAGTTGTTTAAAGTCTGTATAGGTGCACACAAAAGAGGTTTAGTAGCTGGATCAGAAATATCCTAGCAACCCGCTATCATCATGGAAACCCATTTGAGCCCAGCGAAGAAAAAAATAAATAAATAAAGGATGAATAAACATGTCAGTCAGTTCAGTCAGGCTCCGACTACATGTTCAGGTAACAAAAGGCTCAGGTTTCTAAAATACAGTCAAAGCAACGGATTTTCAGTGCAACTTACACATTAGTAGTGTGTGTGTGATAATGAATGGAAACAAATAGCTAAAATTTTTTAAAATTAAACCCTGACCATATTTTCAGGGGAAAAACGCCTAATAACACATACCCAAAGTAAATGAAGAATGACTTCACAATAATAAGGTTCATATGGATGTTCTTGGTGTCTGTGGACATTTACAGACCTCACAGAATCTATTCCCATTGTCTAAAATATTGTATCTATTACTATGCCTGAATAAACTTTAACAAACTAAAAGATAAATCAGAATTTTTTATTCTCGCCTATTTTTTTTTCGGGTGGATTGACAATGAAATTAATTGTTCGTGTCGGAGATTTTTAATAGCGTATATTTCACCCCACAAAGAGTAAAAATCATGTTTGAACATTAAAGTTTGCACTAAAATACATTTTTGATGCACTTTTATTAACATTAGGGTCTAAACTTTGAGCAAAAGGTGAAAAAACATTAATTGTCCTGATTGATTATATTTTTATAGTAGATGAATATTAATATAATTTTTTCGGCCCGCGGGCAGGCTGATAGGTCTAAAGGGGTTAAACCCTGACCATATTTTCAGGGGAAAAATGCCTAAACAGACATACCCAAAGTAAATGAAGAATTACTTCACAATAACAAGGTTCATATGGATGTTCTTGGTGTCTATGGACATTTAGAGACCTCACAGAATCTATTCCCATTGTCTAAAATATTGTATCTATTACTATGCCTGAGTAAACTGTAACCAACTAAAAGAGAAATCAGAATTTTTAATCCTCGCCTGTTTTTTTTCGGCTGGATTGACGATGATATGCATAAATTAATTGTTCGTGTCAGAGATTTTTAAATAGATAAATATATTTCACCCCACAAAGATTAAAAATCATCTTTAAACATTAAAGTTTGCACTAAAATACACTTTTGATGTACTTTTATTAACATTAGGGTCTAAACTTTGAGCAAAAGTTGAAAAAAACATTCATTGTCCTGATTTATTTATAGTAGATGAATATTAATATAATTTTTTCGGCCCGCAGGCGGGCTGATAGGGCTAAAGGGGTTTTTAATTAATTGTCGCCATTTGTTCACTGTTGTTAATGTATATATTTCTTTCTTTTAGTTATTTATTTTTCATTTATATTTTGCCAGCACTATTAAGAAATGCAAAGGTAAAAGATTATACGTGTATGCCTGTAAGTGCACTTGTACGTTGTGTGTATATGTATAAATGTATGTACATATGAATGAGTGTGTATGTACGTATATAAATAAATATAAAAGAGTAATGTAAAAGGATGAGGGAGATAAATATATATTATTAATATTTTACAGAGAAGGGGCGGGATTAAATACGTTGCACTTCTTCCCACCCATTTTCGGGCATATAAATTAAACTTTTGTGCTGTTTTTCTTTGTAAGATTGTCTTGATTGTTGGTTTTTGTATTAATATTTTTGTTTTACTTGTTCACATATATGTTAAATTTCACCGCATGCTCGGAATGGATCACTAAAACTAAGTCTAAATCTAATCTAAACTCTCAGTTGCTAACAAAGAGTATTACTTTTCTGCTAAACCACAAGTGTTTTTTTTTTTTTTTTTGTGCATCTGAAATTCATGTGGTTTAAGTTTGTATGAAGCCCAAGTGATCAAATGTTGATACACCTGAACTCATCATATGGTAAATATAAGTTTCATATCTAATCTTTTTTTGGTTTGTTTGCTTGTTTTTTTCTCCCTCTTAAGGGTTTGCTCTAAAACCACCTGGTTTTGCACAACATTAATGGTATTTTCTCTGTAATAAATTATGCTGAGACTAACACACCTCCCTCTGGTTTGCTGTAGATTATTAGTGGAGCTCCTTTTATATATTTTGATGATATAACTTACTCAAATATTGGCACAGCTGCCTAAATTTGAAGGTTATATTAGAGTCAGGCCTTTATTTCTAATTTATTTCAGTTTATTGTAGTATGAAATGTTGTGATCTACTCCCGTTTCCTACTTTAAACGAACTCTGATCCACATTTCTAAAAACCTCAACGCTTCCTGTTCCATTTTTGCTATAAAAAGCCCTGCAGCGTTTCAGAGGATAGAAACCATCTAGTGTGTAACACAGCTTTAAATATGTAAATGTTACCTTGCTGTAGCACATGCAAGTTCCTACAAATTACAGTTTGGCTGAAAAAGAAAACACAAACGCGACATGACTGAAGTGTGATAATAACACTTCGGATGAATGATACAGAAGACCAAAGCATTTCACACATCTGGATTATATTGTTAGTGGAACTCTTCATAGATGTGAGTAACTGGCAGCATTTACATGACCCATTCCAGGAACGTATCTAATTGGAGTTGGAGCTTCAACTGTGTGTGTGTGTTTTTTTAAAGTATTTTCCATCCACTATGCAGGTTAGACCTCTTATCATGCAGCTTGTTTGCGCCAAATTAATAAAATTACCTGTGTAGCTGCTTTTTGTAGCTGTGCTTTAGGCATTTTAGTGTTGTTAGGGTGCGGGAGAATAATAAATATGATAAAGTATATTTGAAAGCCCTGTTTATCCCATTACCTGGTGGCTGAATTTGTGTTTTCCTTTGCATAAAACAAGATATTTCCACCCTAAACAGATGGCATGAACTTGTTAAAATTAACCAGAAGGCAAGAAATTATGTGTTTGACTAAATGTTAAATGTTATTGTGGTGAATATAAATAGTTTTGCCAGGAACAATCTCTCCTGGTTTTTGATTGAATCACTGAAAACAACACGAGTGAAAGCTCTTTGCCGGTATTTTCATCACTTCCGAGCTCATTTGTCTTATTGGTTTCCCCGTACCTCGTCTGCTCCAGGTCCCTTCGATGCAATAGGTTCCAAATAATAAGGCTACGCTCTATCATAACTGCACTCTCAAACTCATTGCTACCGTAATTAGTGTTTTATTCTCATATTTCTAAAGTGTGGCAGATTGGATTAGTGTTATATGACAAAACTTTCCCAGTTTTGTGTTGCAAACTTGAAACCAGTTCGTATTCTAATGCTCATCATCGTAACTATACACGAATCAGCTGATACATTCTGACTATGAACAGGCAAAGTGGCATTATTTATCTCATTCCAACAGAACCTGTCAGTGGGTGGGATATATTATGTAGAAAGTACACATTTGAACTGGATATGTTAACCCCTAGGGGTCCACGGTCACTAGGGCTGGGTATCATGGCCAATTTCCATAATCGATTCAATTTTGATTCATAAGATTCTGAATCGATTAATCATGATTCGATTCGATTCAATATCGATTCGATTCAGTATTAATTGATTGATTCAGAGTAATTTAGTGATACCAAAGTACAATTCTGAGTTGCAACCTGATTATTTGAGTACCGCAGTCATACAACACATCAATACTGGAATCAATATTGATATTAGAAAGGAAATACAGGGTGGGGAAGCAAAATTTACAATATTTTGAGGCAGAGATTGAAAGACAGTGTATGACCAATTAGTTCATTGAAAGTCATGAGAATTTATTTTCCACAAGAAAATTGACATAATAGAAAATGTTTTTATTCTATGTGTCCTCCTTCTTTCTCAATAACTGCCTTCACACGCTTCCTGAAACTTGTGCAAGTGTTCCTCAAATATTGGGGTGACAACTTCTCCCATTCTTCTTTAATAGTATCTTCCAGACTTTCTCGTAATAGTTTTGCTCATAGTCATTCTCTTCTTTCCATTATAAACAGTCTTTATGGACACTCCAACTATTTTTGAAATCTCCTTTGGCGTGACGAGTGCATTCGGCAAATCACACACTCTTTGACGTTTGCTTTCCTGATTACTCATATGGGCAAAAGTTTCTGAAAAGGTATGGATAATAGTGTTAGGTATGATTATGACATCAATATATGTTTGGTTTCAAAACAATTGACGTAGTGCCTGCTGAGAAAAAACAACTAAATGTTCATTGTAAATTTTGCTTCCCCACCCTGTAAATATGACATTTCAGCAATAAATTGCTGAATGTGCTCTTAAATAATGAACAGAAATAGAAACAGAAATATTGCCATGTTTCTACAGTGGATCAGAACAGACTTCGTCATCTTTATTCTGTTTTTTTATGGCTGGAGGCTTCTACTCACTGGGGGGGGAGTGCACTCCCTGAATGTTGATCGGGGTGGGGGGTGCAGCGTAGCGGTCGGACATTGTCGCTCTACTATTCCTCTAACTCCATACTCAGCCATAGGTGATAGTATGGATCCAAGTTATTATTCCAAGAATGACGGCTTCCACGACTCACCGGGCGGCCAGTTCCTTCACACTGTGGGTTCGAGTTTGAGGCCGGAGGATCTCCAGAGGAGGGGGTTCCCCTCCGCGTCTTTTTCGCGAGTGAGATCAAGTCTTCCCCAGGGGTTCGCAAGACAGAGCTGCCCACAGTTATGCCTACTCCCGATCCTGCTCCGAAAAATCGATCTTATCCACTATTGATCGATTATGCAAAATTAAAACGAGATCAATCTAAGATCAATTAAATCAATTTTTTTACCCAGCCCTAACGGTCACGGCCCTGTGACTCAATCATATGATATTTTCAACATGTAGCATCAGAAGTCGGTCTCGTAGACCACTGGGGACAACTGCGTTTGAAAGTGCGGACTTGAAACACTCTCCCACTTTTTATTTGGTGTTTATAGAGTATTAGAGTAATTATTGGTATTATTTATACTCTATTTAAATGATATTTGTATGGCACCTAATGGGTTAAAATTTACAATATTTGCAGATGATACTAATTTGTTTTATTCAGGAACAAATATGAAACAAATATTAGAAACTGTAGAAAAGGAATGGATCAAATTAAAAATAAAAAATGGTTTGATGTAAATAAGTTATCACTTAACCCTTAGGGGTCCACGGTCATGGCCCCGTGACTCAATCACATGACATTTTCAACACATAGCATTGGAAGTCGGTCACATAGACCACCGGGGACAATTGCATTCGAAAGTGCGGACTTGAAACACTCTCCGCTTTTTTATTTGATATGAAGTTGATAGAGTAAATACAACCGGAGATATGACAGTTTGAACTTGGAGCAAACAAACATGAGTACAAGTATGAAAATGAGGTGGGGTGGAGGGTGTTATATTTCTGACCATGTCTTTGTCTTTTTTTTTTCTTTTTTAAAACTGAAAAAACTGGCCAAATCTGCAGATTCTAATCCACAGACTGCATTAGCTTTACAGGTAAAGGTAAGGATGACCCCCACCTGAACCGGATGCGGTAACTGAGAAGACGGGGGGGTGAGAAACCCGGAGAGAACGCCTATGTAAAGATCTGCTTTTATGTCAATATTTGAGTATAGTTTTAATTTATTACAATTTTGATTTTATATACCTAATATTTGGAACCAATGCCTACTATTAAAGTCTTTGAAAAGGTTCGTTAAGCATCTTTGTGTTATTTATGTAATAAATTATATACATTTTTCAAGTTGGATTTTATATTTTTAGTGTGTTTTTTGGCCTTTTGTGCTAATATAGTAGGTTAAAATGACAGATGAGATACATGAAGTTGTCCTGAAAAAAAAAAAAGATACCAAACATGGGTACAGTAAACATTTCTTTATATAGTATAAAAAGGCAAAATCAAAAGCACTCAAAAACAGCCAAACTAGGCTCAGACCCCTAAGGGTTAAAAACAGCCAAATGTGCAAGAGTATGGATGTAAGCAACTTTGTGATGATCAAATCACTGGGTCAGAACATCTCCAGATCATGTTGTTCAATGTAAAGTGATGACTACCTACCAAAAGTATCTAAAGAACAACCACCAGATCTCAACCAGTGTGTATCTGTGGAAGTATAACATTATTACCATCTGTCTAATACAGTGTAGGTTCCCTTTTTTCCCTCAAAAACAGCTGTGATCTGAGGCCTAGACTCCTTCAGCCCTCTGAAGCTGTGCTGTGGTGTCTGGTCCAGCAGTCAACACCAAAGTGTTCTGGCCATAGCAACGTGATTGTAAGGCTATTCTGTTCCAAAATGACTAATATCTCCCAAAATATTGGTCCTATCAACTTGCTGTTTTTGCTACTGACTTCCTTGACCAAAAATACATAAGTATGCCAAACTGCTGCAGTCAGCTCTTTCCAGATTTTATGTGAATCTCCAGACACACACACACACGCACACAGAGGCCACTTGGGTTTTATAATATAGATCAGTAATACTTCTGCACAAAATATGTTTATTTCTACTATTTCTTGGTTGGTTGACATGCTTGTTTTTATTCTATATATTTATATACACTTTTTTATTTTTTTTTATTTTAAACTGTTTTGCACTACGCACCACAAGAGAGTTGCCTCTTAATTTTGTTGTACATATGTATAATGACAATAAAGGCATTCTATTCTATTCTATTCTATTCTATTCTATTCTATTCTATTCTATTCTATTCTATTCTATTCTATTCTATTCTCCTATCAGTGGTCCGAATGTTGTGGCTAACTGGTCTATGTTGCTGTTAACCTGCAACTTGCACTTCAAATAACATGTTCGTGACTCTTCTGATGTTTCCTAACTCTATTCTTGAGTTTTATCTATGAAAACACAAGTTCCTGTAGTTCACAGTCTGTGATGATCTCTTGATGAGATAATCATAAAAAGTGTTTCTCATAATTTTCAGTGATAATTTATTTATATAGCTATTTTAAAACTTCAATCTATGCACCTAGACTTTATTAAATCACATATTATTCCAGGCTGTGAACTTAATCAGACTGCATCTTTTACAGTATCTTTTTTTTTTTTTTTGACAGTTTAAATACACTATATAACAGATGTGTGTAACTATCTCATCTAAAGATCTAAAAGGTGGCTCTTGACAGGATATTACATTCTGCATTCACAGGTTCTTTCATCGCGGACCAAAGATTTTCACCCTTTTGAAACCCAGAGGGGAGGTTTATTTGGATCCAGGTTACGGCCAAGTTCGACAAAAAGGCAATACGCAAGAAGGTTCTCATTCATCACCGAGATGTCCTTCGGCACTTTCTTATTAGAACCTGTCAGGTGGGCTGGGCTCATTATTGCATCATCATAATGGTGTCATCCTTGAACTTCATCAGTGTAATTGCTGCAATTTGTCACAGTGAAGGAGAAAAGCCTGTGGACATGTATCTGAATGCACACCAGTGAGAGACTGCATTCTCAACAAACAACATAAAGCAAGGAATGTAATTCACTCAGTATGTGAATTTGAGGTCTGATCCAAGACCCACCTCGTCCTCATTTAAATGTAATTATTTTACACTTAATAACTGGAAACAAAGCGCTTCCTGCTCCTGGTCTGATGAGCTGAAACGCAACACTAATTTCAGTTTTACAATTTACCTTTCCTCCTGTTACTATAAGACAAGTTAAGGCATCTTGGAAAGAATAAATACATGCTAATGTGAGCTCTGTGCTTTCATTTTTTTGTGCAGTTTGTCAAGGTCCACAGGTGTACAATGAGACTGAAAACGCAATAAAAAATTCATTATCCAAAAGAGCTTAAGGCAGCAATTACTACTAAAATATGTTAAAGCTTAAATACCCTAAATTGCTTGAGACATTTAAACTTACTCTACTGGAAATCCATTTAAAGTGTGTTTTTTTTTTTTTTTCCATTTCCAGTCACTGTTTGTTGGATCTTAAGCGGAGTACACACATAAGGATTTTCTAAATCTGAAGAGATTTTTACCTCCGCCAAGGAAGTTATATTTTCATCGGGGTTTGTTTGTTTGATAGCAAGATAACTCAAAAAGTTATGGACAGATTTTGATGAAATTTTCAGGAAATGTTGATACTGGCACAAGGAACAAATGATTAAATTTTGGTGGTGATTGAGGGGGGGGGCTGATCTGCTTTGGCAGAGGTCTGCACTGTCCGAGTGCGTTTCCAGTTGATGTTGTTTTTAAAGGTGCGGGAGACTTTCATGATGAATTTTTTGCCAAATCTGTCAAACCTCAGTCATAGCCTAAGTATCACAAATCTGTAAGTCTTTCTGTGATTGCTCACCTGAATCTCTTGCATTGCGGTGAACAATTTCGAAGTGCCATCCACCACAAACAAACCCCGTGTGTTTACATTCAGAGCTGGGAGGTAACTCGGGCATCTTCGGAATTTTTTTGTTGCGACATGCATTGTGGGAAATAGAGGCTTGCGCTGGCGCTGCAGGGATGTTCCGTTTTCCACAATGCATGTCGTGACAAAAAAATTCTGAAGATGCCCGGGTTACCTCCCAGCTCTGAATGTAAACACATGGTTTGTTTATGGTGGATGGCACTTTGAAATTGTTCACCGTAATGCAAGAGATTCAGGTGAGTAATCACAGAAAGACTTACAGATTCATGATACTGAGGATATGACTGAGGTTTTACAGATCTGATGAAAAATTCATCACGAAAGTCTCCAGCATCTTTAACTTCATAGTCTCTTCACCATTGGTTGCGAGTCTTGGATTCATCTGTACTGTTTCCTTTTTTCTGTTTCTTTTGTCTTTGTTTTTGCTCTTGTCTTTTGGGGCCTCTTGCCTCTTGGTGATCGGGGGGGGGGGGGGGGGCGACTGATCTGCCTTGGGGAGGTCTGCGCTCTCCGAGTGCTTTTCTAGTTTTGTTACAGACCCCACACATGAAGACAAATAATCAGGCATTGAACAGTTTTGATCGTACTGTGTGGTCTGCTCCCATAAGCTTAATACAGCACACCACACACATAACAATTCTGTCCCACCACCGATCTAGAATGTAGTCCTCCAAGCCAAAAATCTTGCATAATCAAACATGATCTAACAAAAACGAAGAAGAAACATGTCACCAACCAGAAAACACAACACACCATGTTGTTTCGGTTGTGGTACGACATGGCGGAGACGTTGAATAGACATTCTTGGACTTTCCATTTCCTCCATTTCTCAGGTCCACCACACTTTATGTTTCAGGTCAGCCATACTTGTTTTTATTTATGCCTGCTTCCTTGTTCCTCAGTCAACTCGCTTCTTGATTGGCTACCTTCTGTTCTAAGTCACAATTCACGGAGTTATGACTTGGGAGTCGTCGGCTTTCTCCACCAATTTTTGGTCGTAAATACTGAACAAGATTTATATGTACGATTGTCGGCACTGGAGCCGATTTTCACAACAAATTCACTCTTAAAGGGGTCACACTTTGCTAAACCCACTTTTATTAGTCTTTGGTACATTTATTTGTGTATTTGGACCCTAATAGTTCCAAAAGAATCTCAAAGCCAAACCCAATTCGCAATACATGTCTTGAGAAAATAAGGAAAACATTTTGATTGAGGTGATATTTTCATGTTTTCTATGGATTTTTTTTTTTTTTTTGTAATTGTCACTTTTAAAATATAAATGTGTTCGTAAGTGTATATTCTTAACGCGCTTATATTTTTGCAGCTCCAAGTATCGTTTTTATTTATCAGTTAGTACAGTTACATTGAAAACGTTTAGTGGATTTGCAAATTATTTCACCCATTCTGACATTTTAAACTGCTGTGATTTGATGAGGTTAAAGAGGACTCTTCTCACAGTCATGGTTTTGTTCAGAATAGCGCTGCGGTCAGTGATCCTAATAGACCAACAAAGAGTAAACGGGGGAAGCAGTAATTGTCACAGGGGGCCGATGCAACTCTTTAAGCAAATCTACTGTGACAGGATGCCCTGAAGTGTGCAAAAGGAAAACGGGGGGTTAGATGCACTCACAGAAACCCATTTATGCATTGCCCCTTGTCACAAAAAAAAACACTTTTGTGCTCTCAAAGAAGTATAAATAATAAATGCAGGTAGGCACACACAGATGGTAAAGTCTACACCCCCTAAAAGGCTGCGCAGACTTAAATGCACACACCTAATACAGTTAATGGGTTTCAACTCCCCATTTGAGGAAAAAAATGTGACAAAAGGACAAAATGTTAAATGGGAGGCAAAGAGGAAATGTAGTGCGGTAAGAGGGGGAGCATCAGATGTTTCACAATCCACCAACTGCTATAAAAAGACTACAGACCTACTCTCTATATAAACACTGAAAGGTTAACTAGAGGTTTCCCGAAAACTACTTCAAGGCTGAAATATATCCTAGCTTTGTCACAATACAGTTGTATGAACCACTGAGCCAAATTTGAGTGATGAAAATAAAAATCAGCATTTACGACTCACAGGATATACTCTGTTGGAATAAGTCTTCCATTGGGTGATTATTTCCATTAACCTTAATTAGCAGAAGAGAGGAGCGTGTTAAGGGTAAGGTTTATTATCCCCATAGGGAAATTCGGTCTATGCATTGTTCCCACCCTAATACACACAATAGCCACTTTTACACCGAGATCCTGGAAAAATGGTAAAATGATGATCCCACCTTTTTGCCACAATTGACCAATTTCCAAAGCCAAGACAGAGAAGCAGTGTTGGGAATAGCGGCGTTAAAAATAACGGGTAATCTAATTGAAACACCAGAAGCACTCGGAGAGCGCAGACCTCCGCCAAGGCTGATCAGTGCCCCCCCCCCCCCCCCCCCCCCCCCCCCCCCCCCCCCCCCCGTGGGCCCCCCCACCCCCAATCACCACCAAAATTTAATCATTTCTTCCTTATCCCATTTCCAAGAAACCCTGAAAATTTCATCAAAATCTGTCCTTAACTTTTTGAGTTATGTTGCACACTAACGGACAGACAAACAAACAGACAGACAGACAAACAAACCCTGGCAAAAACATAACCTCCTTGGCGGAGGTAATTACAACGCCGTTACCGTTACCGGCAGTGAAATGTGGTGCGTTACTATGCACTGATATCTAACAGCTGTTATCTGTCCTGGCTCGCTCAGCCATGCACGAGAGATGTGACGTTCGCGGACGAGTTGAGTCTTTTGAACGGCTCTTTTCAGTGAATGATAAGAACCGATTCGTTTACGAGCCAGTCTTATATTCAACTTACCCACACTGCGGTCATGCTTCACCTGTGTGTTCATGAGTCTGAGTTCACGCTGCCTTCACCTGAACGACTAATGGCATCTCAGCACACCCCATGCACTTGAACGCAGCTACACGCACAGCTAATTTAGGGGAGGAGTTATCAGTGAGTCCGACAGACTGGACTGAAGACATTTACAGCTGGATCATGGAGGAGTGACTGAAAATAGTGGAGATGTGGGATTAACTGGAGGAACATCTTCTTCCTATAAATGCAGATATGCATTCATGTGGTGGACCCCAGCCGGGCCCTGGTGGACGTCAGCCTCACCACAGTCATGGTATTCAGTACCTGTCTGCTGTTCTACTCTATACAACTGGCCATGAAACACGCTCAAAAATCAGTTTCCTTTTACACATTTGAAGGTTTTTCAAAAAAAAGTAACGCAATAATTACATTCTCTGGTAACTAATTACATTTATGAAGGAGTAATTCCTTTACTGTTCAATTACTTTTTTTTTTTGGAAAAGTAATTAGTAACTATAACTAATTACTTTTTTAAAGTCATTTGCCCAACACTGCAGAGAAGTAACAGAAGTGAGACAGGCTGGACTTTTACACAGCAGACCTGCGTTTCAGAATCACAGAGGCGGTGACACAGCACAGCGTATAGTGTGATGTATAACGTGTCAGAAATACCCCGACTGTAGCGGTGTTGGTTCTCAAAACAACAACATATGACGAACAGAGCACAGCGATGTTTATTTTAGCCGTGCAGATTTTAAGTGATATTCAAACTCAAAGTCTCCCCAGTTCAACATCTTTGTGGTCGTGTTGATGTTTGTTTACTGCACACGGCCCACACTCATTTATAAATCCCCCTGGCGCGGGGGTCGCAATAAAACATCAAAACGTCACACCTTGGTCGCAGAACGAGAGGTGTTCCTTTTACATAGCGTTCCGGAATCATGATTCCACCTTTATCACGGTTCTGTTACTCCCTCCAGAGATGTTACAAAGCCATGACAGAGGTGGGAATAAACGATCCCACCATTTCGTTTACACAAACATCGGTCTGGAATTCAGGTGAAATACTCCCGAAACAGAAGTGCTGTGTAAAAAAGGAGCTAATGTCTATCTCTAGATTTAGCATTAGCTGTTAGCATTGGAGCTGTGAGCTAACATTGAAGGACCAACTCCAGATCTTTATCAGTACATTGGTCAAGGGCACCGACAGGAGAAATAACATACATATACCTATTTTTGATCACTGGGGAAACCCAGAGGAAACCCACAAGAAGCAGATATAACAGGCCCAACTATACCCCCATGCCCCCCATCTTCATAGTAATTAAAAAAATGTTCAAGTGTCCCTTAATACATCGAAGAATAATCACCTCCAAGCAGCAACTACACGCAGAAATTGGGAAGTTTCTGCAAAAATACAGTATACACAGCCACTGGGTTGCTTTCCAATGCAAACTTTATGAATTTACACCAACTCTGCCAAGTCAAGTAGTTACTGGTGAAGCTGGGAGCCCTAAAAATGGAATTCAACCCAGATAGCAAAGAGATACTGGGACAGATATGGAACAGAATCGCACCCCAACTCGGCCCGAAACCATTTGGCAGATCCGTCCCGGTGTCCAAACGCACATCGGGGCAAAACAGGTACTGCTCCACGAAACAGATCTTCTACAGAAACGGTCCAGCTCTGGCCCAGCTCCGTTCAATCACATGTAGAATATATACAACACTGTAAGCCTGGACTTTGTATTTACTAAAACGCTTTAATTACAATGTACTTAAATAATTTAAGTTTTATTACATTACTATAAAATGTTAAGTGTATTCTACTAATTTGTAGACATAGCCAAAAGAACAAAAACAGTTTAAGTTGAGTGGATTTAAATGACTAAGTTTTAGTCATGACCACTTTTTTTTTTTTTTTTTTTTTTTTTAAATCTCTGCATTGCATTGTGGGTATTGTTCATGTTGTTGAAAATGTGTTCTTTTTCTGTGCAGAGGTTCAGCGGGGTTGTGGTGTTAGTGTGAATTTTGACTGAATGTGTGTACGTCAGTGTTTATTGGCCTTTTTGTGTTTGTTTTTGTATTTCTGTAGAGCTGCACCATGAGTCAGAGCCAGAGGAAGGACTATGGATTTCCTGTTGATCTAAGATAGTTTTTATTCAGTGTAAATCTTTGTGCTTTGCCAAATTAAAAGCACTTCCTGTAATGGTAAATAATACTAAGCTAACTCCCTGCCTAAATTCCATCCATGTTACAATATATTAAGTTTAATAGTTATGCAAATAAATTTATATTGCAGAAGATTTAAATTTAAATCAACTTGGAATTGAGTACAATGAACTGATGATATTAAGTTATAGATTATACAAAGCAACTGACAATGGAACAAATTTTAAGTTAAATGAACTTGGCATTTAGTGTGTTGGACTCAAAACAGCGATTCCATTCAAATCAAGCATTTAAGTTTAATACACTCAAGTTTTCATTACATTTTTTAAGACAACGGGTTTAGAGTTACACTTAAAAATTTCAGTGTAATCAGTTTCAACTATTTTTTTTTGAGTTAAATTAACTTATTGGGGTTTACAGTGAAGAATTATGTTGGCCCAGATTTGTATTACGACTCTTGGTCCAGATCAGCATTACAACTTTGAAAATCAGTCTTGGTTGTGTGATGGGAGACGGTTCTGGGCCGAATCTGTAAACCAGCACAACTCCGGAACTGCTAGAGAGACCTGCAAGACGGATCCAATGCAGATTTGTTCCAAAGTCGGAAAACGGATCTTAGCTATAAACAGATGTAAAGGCTTTAATGCGGATCCGGCCCAAAGGTAATTGCTATCTGGGAAGCCACTTCTAATAGGCTGACAAAACACATTCACACACACAACGTCCACAAGAGTCTTCGTCCATAGAGGCTTCTTGGAAATATGCTGGATCGTCCAATAACAAGTTCTTCCTATGGTGGTCGTGCGTATATTGACAAAAACCCACTGTTCCGGTTTATTCCCCTGTCTCTAAAAGGGGCCAGTTTTCAATGTGTATTCCTTATGTTGGTCTTTTTTGCATCAGTAAGATTGTGTCTGCAGTTGGTTGTAACTGTATGCATATGGGGAGGGTCTCTGAGGGGGATGTTTTCATACATGTAAGAGTTATTGATTGCTATTCTGAAGTGACCTAGATGTGACTCGATTGCTTTACTGTCTCCTAACACAGACCAGTGGCCTCACTTTTCCATAATGGCATGGAAGGAGTTCATAATGTGTATTTATGTCTCATCCACACAAATGTATTCTCCACATTTAGGCCTCTATTATAAAATCACTTTAGGTAGTGGCTTAAAAATGGAGAGAAAAGGGAAAATGTAGAGATTAGCCAAAATGACTACGCAGATGCAGAGGCTTTAATACGTCATGCAGGGTGTTTGCACTTTATCCAAATAAAAACTCCAGACTTTATCAAAACTGCAATTTTTTCCCCCAAGACCTTGACTTTATGTACTTTTATACTTGTGTGCCTGCTTTTTTGGTTGAGATTGTACCTGTTGAGTGTAGTGGAAATGTTCATTTTAATAAATGTGTGAATAAATGAATGCATAATTTGCAATAAATTATATTTTACTGACAGAAAAGTTTTCAAAACCTGTGAAAATCACAAAAGAGCATGGATTTCACCCAAACAAGTTTCACCAGACTTATTCCAGAACTGACCAGTTAGTGCAGTGTTTTTCAACCTTGGGGTCACCTGGAATTCAAATGGGGTCACCTGAAATTTCTAGTAATTGATAAAAAAAAAAAAAAAAGACTAATAAAAAATATCTTTTAGTGATTCAATATATATTTCATTAGAATTAAAACACCACATACTTTTCTTAATAAAAATCAAGTTCAAATAAAAAGCAGGATATAATATCTGAGAGGGCATATCTTGATTAACCCGATCATATGACTTACAAATGTTCATTGTGGTCGGTTTCAGACGCTGCAGCTCTTTCATAATTCTTAAATACAAAAAAATAGGGTAAATTTCCATAATTGAAATACAGTTTTTTGCCCTAATTTTAAATGAGATTATGCTTTTTTTTTTCTTTTTACTTTTTAATGTTTAATAAAGAATATTTATATGTATTAAAACAATCAAATTACTTATATATATATATATATATATATATATACACATATATAATTTTCAATGACACTAAGTTGTCCAATCCACTGATAAAAACTGTATTTGGACAGTTTATCAGTGCTTTTACATGTTAGACGTTCACAAAAATACATTTATTCAACTTTTTTGTTGTGAAACCTCCTGTAATTACACAAGATATTTGTCAATTAACAAACAAGTCTTGTTAAACTTACAGAACAAATACTTCTTTTACGGTTAATTGTCAGTAATTTTATCTCATTTTATTATTATTTTTAAAAAAATTTTTTTTTTACAGTATTAAACTTTAAATTAACAGTTTAATCTCATAAATAGAAAATAAATATTTCTGAAATTACGATACATTTGCAGATGTATTTTAACTGTATTTTCTGTGAAAAAAGAAAAAAATTCTTTTAAAAACTTGAAATTTTCTGGTTGTTCACAGTTACAGTTTATTTACAGTTACATATTATTTTACATTTGACATGTAAAATCACAGTCTATTGTTGTCATTTTATTGATATTTTCCTTTATCTTAAAAATACAGGAAAAATCTGTAAAATAAAGGGTAAAAATTCCGTTAAATTAAGATTTTTTTTTACAGTGTAAGTTAAAGACCAACCCATTTGTACGGGTGAGCCCCCCCCCCCCCTCCCCCAAAGGGAAATAAATGTACAATTCATCTAATGTTCAGGGCTCATTGTTCTTTGAGTCCTCAGCGCTGAGTATCCATCTTATTTGTGATCTGAATAAATTTTGTCAACTTTGAGACCAAGCTGAACCCAGACTTCTCCCTGGAGCTTCCAACAAAAGAACATGTTAACAAAGACAAACTTTTTTCCATACTTTAAGACTCTCTAACAAAATTCCAGACTTTTAAGGTCTAGAAAACTGCTTTAAAAATTCCATACTTCTAAAGACCTGCGCAAGCACCATGTCATGACAGTGAAGCTGCAGCAACAGGTTCAGTCATACACTTAATGTACCTTCAGTGTAGGTTGGGGTGATAGAACTGTATTCTTTATATGATGTGGATCAGTTCATAATGCTGGTCCGGTTTGTCTCCCAAAGGAATTTGTGTTGACCTCGATCGACTGCAGGTCACACACTGATTTAAACACCTGGGTTTCAAGTTTCAGACATGGCTTCATTACACGAGTAAAGAACAGACATGGGTAAAATGAGTCATTTCTCTGTCTTCCCTGAACACCCAACTGGTTTTAAAAATCTTATGTTTGGAAACTGGATTTAAAATCACGGCTATAATTTGCTTAGAGGTCTTATTTATGTCTTTGTGCAAATTTACAGGATTTCAGTTCTGTTCAACATGTTGATGGTCATATGAACTATGTTTTCAGCTCAAAAATGTCCAATTTCATCACAATTAATGCTATATTTTCATGTCACAAATGGCCAAGTTATATTTGAACTGAATTTACCTGAAAAACAAATATTCTATTCTTTTAGATTCCCCAATTTTTCTTAAAGATTCTCTCCTACATATCACATGTTTTATTTTTACAGGTTCAATATGGAGTATGGTGCTGATCCATCCTGCTTACGTTACACGTTAAGAATGTCACACGTCACTTTTTACATCAACAGTTTTCTAATAATAAGCATTTTTATAAAGAAATAACAATTCTATATTGTTATTTACTTTTCAGTATGATGATAAACTATACAATAAATAATTTTTATCCTAGTTTTTGCACAGGGATCATTAGTGTAAACAGTGACATGGCTGCAGAGCATCAGTATGATGGGATCCATAACAACCATGTCACATCTGTCCACTGCCACATTTAGTGTTTTTGTGTCAGCTGTTATTGTTTTAGATCCACAATACTAACATTTATGAATAAGAGAATTAGCAATAGTAAGTCTATAAGTTTATTCCTAATAAAGTACTGGTACTGACCAGAGCATCATGGGTAATGTCACGTCTGTCCACCAGCAAAAGTTTTCACATACACATGATATTCAAAATCCAATATTTCTGAAAATAGAGCTTCCACTGTCAAATAATATCAGTAGTCTGTGCACAAATGGATTAGCATTATTTCAACACAGTTCTATGCATTTCTTACTACTTTTTTTTTTTTGTGACAAAAATGGACACTCATTTGACCCCCTAAGGAAATTTTAGCCAATATGTAAACAAGCAAGGAATGGATGAACATTTGAATATAAAGTTTGAGATTGTTACTTAAACACAAGCTTAAAAATAAAGTTGTCCTCAGAAGAGATGGGGTGGTGATCGGTAAAAAAAAAAAAAAGACCCAAACATTCACTAGTGACCAATATTTTATATAATGCAGGCTACCAAAAATACAAGTTATTCCCTCACTATTAGGGACTATAATATTGTTTATTTTGTTCCATACAATTTTCCTGCAATTTGATTTATGTGTTTAACCCGTAAAGACCCAAACATCCACTGTTGACCTAAAGCATCTACTGACTTAAAATGTCTAATACCTAAAGTATCATCATGGGTAATGTCACGTCCGTCCACCGGCAAAAGTTTTCACATACACGTGCTATTCAAAATCCAATATTTCTGAAAATAGAGCTTCCACTGTCAAATAATATCAGTAGTCTGTGCACAAATGGATTAGCATTATTTCAACACAGTTCTATGCACTTCTTACAACTTTTTTTTTTTTTTGGACAAAAATGGCTACTCATTTGACCCCCTAAGTAAATTTTAGCCGCTCAGTATTTTCGACCTAAAACCCCATTTATATATGGACAACACGCCCAAACATAGGGAAATATATATGTTTTGCAAAATGTGCATGCGACTGTGGATGGGCATAGAAATCAGTGATGGCACACTCCAATGTGCACAACTGAAACATCAAATATAGGGCATGTACTGTAGGTATATAATGTAAGTCAGTCTGTTACCAGCACGAGTTCAAGGTCAGCACAGACACCTTTGGGAAACGGACCGGACTCATCCTGTACCAGTATTACCTTAACCCATAAAGACCCAGTGTTTCAATATTTCTGTATTTGTAACCTTTCTTTAGGGTTTTACTACCATTTATTGTAATATTATGCATTGTATTTTGCATTTCTAAGTGAAAATCACCTATTTCACTCTATTTAATGTACTGATAAAGTAGATGTCCATAAAAGCTCACATTAAATTTTAAGCTTATTATATCAGAACAGAGAAAATCGAAGAAAAACTGATTTTTTTTTTGGCAAAATATATAATAAACTATGGATAAAGCCCCATGTCTGACTATTAAATTATCTGAGAATACTGGACAATGCTGACTACAATAGAACTCAGGCAAAGGAAATGAAATGAATCATCGTTAGGCAGATAGGCAGATATTTTGAAATATGTTTGTAGTTATTTAGAACATTTGAATTATTAAAGATTATAATGTAAATTGTGTCTCTTAAGGGTCCCCATTTATAAGCTGAGGACTGCTTCTGGGGTTTCCTATTACAAAACGTATCTTGTAAACGAATTGTCGATTTTAAACATTTGTAGTAATTTGTAATAAATTGATTGATTAATTGAAAAGTAACTTTAAAAAGAAAATAAATCAAACATCAACCATCCACTGTCAATGATTCAACTCAATGAGTTTTACTGGTGAATCAATGTTGTAGAAGATGATGGTGTTTCCATGGTAACTACGGAGCCTCTGAACATCCAAATGGATCATATCTGATGACCATGAAAAGATGACAAACTGTATTTTACACCAATTATTTACATGTATTGATAGGATTAGTGTATCAACAGGTATTAAACAGTTTAGCTCAGTAGATGGTTTTGGTCACCAGTGGATGTTTGGGTCTTTATGGGTTAAAATCAGTAAAATCAGTGGCTGCCAAGTTGTTTTAAAGATTGTTTTTTTTTAATATATATAATTATTTTTCAAGAGGAAATGATAAATGTGCAGATGTATCATTTTTCTTTTGTCAACATATAGTAAGCCCAGACTCTTTTGTTCAGTAGAGGATTTCGGTTGCCTGTTTGGGTCAACACTTAAAGCAATTTGACTAAAATTGCTGTTGCTGCTCGTGTTTACACTGAGTCTGCTATGTCCACACTTTTAAGTCAAACAGGATCAATGGTTTGTCTGACCATTTGTACTGGTTTGTAGTTATTTTTGTGCAATAGTGTTTGAAAATTTATGGACAGATTTGAAACAAATGGAGGTGGAAAATATCTATTTAGAAAAAAAAATAGGACTAATTTATCATTATTTAAAAAGCATCTGAAAAGGAAATTAGGAATTTAGGAAAAAATGTAAGGCTGTTTATAATTTGATTTGTATTTCTATTATTTTACTTTATATTATACCTTTGAGTTATATCGTATTTTTATTTTTTAATTTTTTATTTTTTCAGGGGAGGTATTTACATAAGCTTTTTTTTGGCTTCTGTTTTCTCCTGCACATTGGTGTTACTTGTTTTTAAAATTTTTCTCTTGCTGTTTATGATGTGCAAACACAAAAATATATATACCCATATTAGTGTGGACATGGTATTAGACTTTTAATTTGGACTGAGAGGAGAACTGCATAAGGAAAGTGTGTATTTTATAATTACTGAGACATGATTTTTGCCTTCATTAAAAAACCTCAACATAAAATAGTCAAAAAATGTTTTTTTTTTTTTACAGTCCTATTCTATTATTCAGTTCAACATAGTTCATTTTTTGTGTGCAAAAAAGTTAACAGCAACTATTTTCTAGCATTTACATGAACAAATCTAAAATTCATTTATTCATGATTTCAAATGACATCTTGGCCTTGTTGCATGAACAGTCTGCCACTCCAAAATGAAGAAAACAACCGAACTGTCCGCCTATAGTTTTACTTTTATTGTTCTTTTAAAAAAAGAAATAAATAAAAAAATAAGGATGAAGCCCACAATGCACTGGGGCTTTTCCTCCCTCTATAAGGTGGGGAGTTTCACCATGCATGGACAGGCTGATGTAAATTAATCTGACAGCAGGGATGCACCGTACAGGAGGCATGTGTTTATACCTGCCATTAGTCCACTGAGAGGAGCATCTGAAGGGTGCAAGGTTATCCACCGCTCTCCCAAAGCTGGAGCTCCTGGCAGCAGGAATGAAGGATGTTACCGATAATCTCTACTTATTTAATACATGAGGAAAAAATAAAGCGAATGGAAGTTTAACCCTTTAACAACGGCAGTCTCACCAGTGCTGCATTTTGCACTTTACAGAATTCAAATCACTGTTACTCCCTGAACCATTTATGCTATCCGCAAAATTCAAACTGCATCGGAAAGCTGAGATCCCGAGCTTTTCGACGCTATATAACACATTACAGCAGCAATGTGGGACTCTGTTACAAATAGAAAGGAACTGTTACTTGCACAGAGACAAAAAAACGCCTGAAAATAATAAAAAATATATATATATATATATGAAGCTATAACATGGATACTGAATGTTCAAGACCAAAAAGCATGTTTGAGCAGATGTAAAATAGAAAGTTTATTTCTGCAATGTGAAACATTTTTGTTATGGACATGTACGGTTCTTTCTGATAACACTGGTCAACAACAAATTTATTGTTTAAGTTTTTTTTAGCTGATTTAGGATAATTTTGGTGTGCTGAATCCAAAAATCACATTAATTTTGCTCAATTAGGTCAACTTTCTGAACTATGCTACATATTGGCTTTTGAACATTTTTGCTTACATTGCATTACATTTTGCTTTACATTTTTCACATCATATGATACAAAATTCTTTCATATTTCTTGCAATAAACGAGTTCTGAAGGTTTTACTTTTGCCAATTTATGATTAATGTTTTTTTTTAATATTACAGGTGAATGAAATGGCTTCGAGTAGAAGATCTTGCAAAAAAAAAAAGCCTGATGTATTTTGCTACATCTGCGGTGAATACACCATTGTACCTAACAGAAATCCTGTTAGAAAATGATTTTTTTTCTCTTAAAACCTATTTGGGTGAGAACTATATAAAAAATCAACTGATAAAGTCACAAAAATGTAATCAATTTTGTGAGAAGATCACATTTTTCAAAATCAAATTAGCAAAAAAAAAAAACCTGACCTGATTGAGAAAAACAGATGTCATTTTTGGATTTAGCGGTGCAAAATGGTCCTAATTCAGTTGAAAAAACCTAGACAACTTACAAAAAACATTTTTTTGTAACCCAGTGTAATTAATGGCCAGATATTGAAAGATAACTTCTTCCTGAAAACGAAGGTCCAACAGAATTGGCAAAAAAAAGACACTTTCTGACTTTTATTGCAAAGACGACATGAATTCACCTAGGCGGTCTTAAAAGTGTTAATAGCGACTCGCTTTTATGTACGCATGTTTAGGTCTTTGCACTTCAACTTTTATCACAGCATCTTACAATTTTTATCGCCCCTAAGTGAAGATGAAAAACCGAGGGAGACAAAAGTTTAAATTGCTTCGCACAATGAATTTTTGAGACGTGTAGGAGAGGAGACAGGCAGCAAAAGTGCCGATTGGCTTGGCTCGCTCAAGCAGACCATATTGTAAGCACGCCAGCACATTTACAGCATTAGTCACATCACTGCTCTTGTGTCTGCCTGACGGAGAACCTGCAGAGAAGAATGCAGCAGACCCATTTCCCCTTCCCTTCACCTACCCCCTCCGTCTCCCTGGCTCGCTATGACTCTCACCTTTTTTATAATAAGGTCAGTGGGGATGCAATCATATACCAACATCCATTCAGAACTGTAAGCTCCTGTTTGAGTTGCAGGTAAATGTAAATTCCCAACGATCCCTCAAGTCACATGTACCGCCGAGTGGAACAGAGAGGAGGAGAGGTCGATAATGAGGAGGATCCAGGGAGTCTGTGGGTGGCAGGTACAGGTAGGGTTGAAAAGGTAGGAGGAATTTGATGGCTGTGTGCTTTCAGTGCAGTCATAAAATCTGTTGTTTACCTTGGCAAGTATGAGAGCCACTGTCCTCTATCAAAGGTTTCAGTGAAAACTTCTAAACAAATGTATGGAGAAGATTTTTTTCTCCTCCTATTCTTAGTAGCGACTGTCGAACAGACCGCAGGACCGACGTGTTCCATCGCCTTTATCTTTCTCGCTGCAGACCCGATCATTTCTTTCTGTCACTGGTCCATTTTTAGATTCTGTTTGTTTGAAACAAAAAAAAAAAAACGATATTCTCAATTATTTACGTGATTTCATCAGGTTTTGGCAGATGTCAGAGTTGTCCCTGTGTTCGCAGATGGTTTAGACGTAGAGATGAGTTTTTTAGATATGACTAAAAACTGTGTATGTCTTGCATAACATCACCGCAATCTTTACAGAACCAATGTGACAACATAATGCATGTATAACGCTTCACATTTTCATAAAAGTACGGTTACTGAAATGTCAAAACTGCAGCCAGTCACGTCATTTAACCCTTTCATGCATAGCAGTCACTACAGTGGACAGCTATTCTACTGGGGGGGGGCTTAATATCAAATACCACATTAGCCCTGATTTTGTAATCCAACAAGATGTTCTAAGCACTCTGTGTAATTTTTTTGAAATTTTCATCCAAAAACCCCCACCCCCACCCTGAAAATTACTTTTTTAACTCTGAAAATCACAACTTTCACAGCTTCTCCACTCTTTTGTCCAGTGCAATCTATCACTATGTTCATGATGGGCCACTTAATGATCTTGTCAGTGCCAGATTGTATCGTAAGAGTACTTTGTACAATGAAAAGTCTAATGTCGAGGTCATGTTGTAGGTTAAAGGTCACCAAAATGCCTAGTTTATTCAAAATTCATACCATTCCTGCATTTTATGAAATATGTCCTCAGTTCTCTTCCCTCTGGTTTCCTGGTGGGATCCCCCAAGGCCTTTGGCCCTTTAAAGACACATTACAGACTAAATATTAAAACATGTACATTCCATTTGAATTTGCTGCCATTAGTGTGGCGGAAACACTAGCACACATTTTGGCGGGAAACACTAACACTTCATTCATTCATTCATTTTCTGAACCCTTTTTTATCCTCAGTAGGGTCACTTTGAGCCTATTCCAGCTACTTACAGGTGAAGGCAGGGTTCACCCTGGACATGTGACCAGTTCATTGTAGGGCTGAACATATACAGGGTGTCCCATAAGTCTCCATACATGGGAAGAATAAACGTTTCTTGACATAAACCATTTTTATTTATATAATATGCTCTATATGACTGCCATTTTGTCGGGAACACATTTCAGTGCGTGTCCTCCACTGCTGAAGAACTATAAAGAAGAAATATAAAGAAATACATGTCAGAACCATATGTATTATGTCTCCTATGTATGGAGACTTATGGGACACCCTGTAGAGACAAACAATCACTGTCACATTCACACCTGTGGGTGATTTAGATTAACCCATTAATCTATCAGTGCATGTGTTTGGATGGTGGCAGGAAGCCGGAGTACCCAGAGAGAACCCACGCAGATACGGAGAGAACATGCAAACTCCACACAGAAAGGTCCCACCCCCATGGACTGGTGTTGGAATTAAACCCAGGACCTTCTGTCTGTGAGGCACAAGTGCTAACCACTGCACCACTGTGTCACCCACAACAGGACATATACATGTAATGTCAAAGTCATATGAAACTACCGTTTATTATTTTTTTCATGTCTATATGGAGAGTACATTGAGTAAATAGCTGTGTTTAACCCTTTCATGCACGAATTACGAGAACCTTAATCAAAATTTTTTCCTGAGCGTTTTTATTCTTCTTCAGGCATGAAAAAACAATGTGATTGAAAATTTTCTTCTGAAAAATAAATTAAAAAAAAAAAAAATTAAATTAAAATAATAAAAAAAAATAAAAAATACATTAAAAAAAATAATGATTAAAAAAAAAAATTATGGACCTATTTTTCATGACGTTGCAAAAATGTCCACTCAGCTGGACACCACACATTTAATTTTTGATGCACAGAAACATGTATTTACTGATAAATTGTGTGAAAACTATGGGGAGGGCTATTGATTCTGGGGGTTTATGCTCAGGAGAGATCTACATAATGTTACCAATTCATGTCAGAAAAGATGTGTAGTGTCTTAAAACTTTAATAAAGATATGTGTGAAAAAAAACAAAAAACAAAATCTTTGAATATAGAGGACAAAAGCTGTAGAATAGCTGTCCACTGTAGTGACCAGTATGCATGAAAGGGTTAATATGTCTTACTGAATGGAGGTTATTTGTGGTCAGTAGATGTGTTCTGAGGAGAGAACCTGAGCCCAACATTTGGAAGAACCCACATTAACAGCTTCATTCCGTGAAATATGCATTTTGGACCATTTGGGTGACCTTTGACCTATAATTTCACCTTGACTACACCTTTTGCAGTGGAAAGCACTCTGAAGACATGACATGTCTCACAAAAAAAACATTTAAGGGCCCAGCATGAGCAGATTGATACATTGTACTTCATCAAAAGTGAAGAAGGTTTGAAAGTAGACAAAAAATCCACGTTTTCAGGGTTGAAAAAGTAATTTTTGGGGTAGGGGGGTTTTGGATGAAAATTTCAAAAAAATTACACAGGAGTGCTTAGAACATCTTGTTGCATCAGAAAATCAGGGCTAAAGTTGAATCTGAAAATTTTCCTGAAATAAGCCCCCCCCCCCCCCCGCATTCTACAGCTGTTCTATTGTATATTCATGGGTTTTGGATTTTTATGTGCATATCAGCCAACACAGTGGACACTTATGCACCAGCTCATACACTGCAATTCATACAATTACTTTAACTTTGCTGTTCTTGATAAACCTGATCTGCACTGACATGTTTGAGGGTAAATCAATTGCTAGTTATTATTAGACTGTAATTAACAGTTTTCTTAAACAAAAAGCTTTTTTTTTTGCACATTATCTCCATGAAGTGAGTAATAACTAGTGTTAGAGTGTGTTCAAATGTGAGAAAACAGATTAGCTGCATTATTATCATTTTTTTCCCCCATGGTTTTCACACAGTATAGCATTTTCTGTTATTGCATTTTAAAGACATGTTTCTTTGCTTCAAAAATTACATGCATAGTGTCCAGCTGAGTGGACATTTTTCTAACTCCATAAAAAAAACAAGTTTCATTAAAAAAAATTCAATCACGTTTTTTTCGTCCCTCAAGAGGAATAAAGACACTCAGAAAAAGAAAAAAAAAAATCTTAACTAAGGTTCTCATAATTCATGCGTCAAAGGGTTAAACACATTGTCCTCCATCTCTCTGAGTTTCTCCTCCATAAGGGTGAACAGCATGGGAAAGAAGTCATACTTCATTTAGAATAATTTCAGTAAGTAGTTTAATTGCCTTTTTTCTGCTAATTTTCTGCTACTAATATAGTGCAAAATTAACACTAGTTCATTTATACAAGGATGTGAGGAGAAAAAGCCATTTACTTGTGAGGAACACAGAAGCATCTCTATAGCACCTCACTGCTTTATTATAACAGTAAGTTCTGACACATCTACCCTTTATCAAACACCTTCTGACTTCAGGTTCAGTAAATGCACTTGGCTACTTTTAGGATTTTGCCAATATTGCTGACCATCTGTTCAGTCCTAGTCCTCTGTAACAGCTGTAATGTTTGTCTGACAAATCATATATTTGGTCATTGTTGCTATGGAGACAAATGGAAATGGTTTCCTGTGGTGATGATTTCACTTTGTCAGCAACAACCAAACATGTTTCATAAACTCCTGGAGCTTAAAGTGACCTGAACAAACCCTTTTGGGTCTGACAGACTCTGAAGCGCCCATGAAGAAACAGGTCTGGAGACTTAAATAATGTGAAAATACCAAAACCCTGAGAGTGAGTGAAGAAAATTCACCAACAGACGAGATGTGAGAGGCAAGAATAGTTGCAAATTGCTTGAATACTCACAAGTCACTTTTCCAACGACCTTCAAATTGCGCAACTATAACTTGTGCATAAAAATTTACCAAATGGAAAAATGACAATTTTGCCAAAACTCTTCGTTTTTTTTATTAAAAGTTTTTCCACTGGCAAGAGGTGGTTTTTCAGGTGTAGCGCAAATAGTATATCATGCAAAACTGCAATGGAAAGACCTTTTTCGGCAACTAGAGTCACATGAACAAAAAAAAAAAACAGGTGTTGATGGATGTTACAAGAAGCGAAGAAGAAGAAATTTAAAAGAAGTATGTCGCGGTATGTGTGGACACACCAGTAAACTGAATCATTTTTTAATGTAGAACGGGATAAAGGGGTAATATATAAGAATAATAAATATATCTGTAAATCAACACAATATTTATGTTTGTCGACATGTTGATGGAATGACTTCCAGTGTCTTCTCGCGATAATAAATTAACAAATCATCGCATTTGTGACTTAATGGAAAAACTGACATTACGCACTTTAGTTTTTTCAACATTTAGTAAATATTGATAAAGTTTTGCGCAGATGTCCAATGGAAAAGCGACTACAGTCGGTAAGCTGTTATAGCCAATAACATCATGTCGGTATCCATGGCACCGACAGGAAAGGGGCTTGGCCACAAGCTAACTCATTTGCATGTTAAAGCAGACACTACAAATGCTCTCTAAGGCTACGTTTAGACAGCAGGTCTTAAAGCACAATTCCAATTTTTTGTGTGATATCCGATTTTTTTATGCGCTCGTTCATATTACATATTAAATGCGACTTCTATCAGTTTTGAGTATGAACTGAATGCGACCCTGAAGTGACCCGCATGCACAAAAGAGGTCCTGACGTAATAAGTGACCACGCAGGCACGCACTGTGTTTACGGAAGTAAATATGGAGGCATCTCCTGGCGGCGCAGAATTGTGACGTTTGTCGCATTTCAATGACATAAAGGCCGTTCAGACTTAAGTCACATTGCTAAATATCAGATATGGATCGGATTTAGGACCACATATGGAAGTGGCCTGGGTCGGATTTGAAAAACATCAGGTTTATGCAGTTCAAACTGTCTGTAACAGATAAGATACTGGTCACATATTGGCAAAAAAAATCGGATTTGGGCTACATTTGCCTACAGTCTGAATGTAGCCTAAAACAGTCCTGAAAGCTGCTCTACAGAGAAGGTGCAATGAATAATCTGAGGTATTTCACCTGAAACTCTGAGGACATACCAAACTTAACAACCACTTGTTCCAAAGACCCATGATGCATTGCTCTTTGTGAAATATTGTATTTACACTAGTATTCAGCCCTTTTGAAATGAGTATTTGAAGACACAGTTTCAATATTACACATAATAGTCGACCTTCATTGTGAAAAACATATTTTAAGAATAAAAACGATGTGTGCTATGTTTTCTCTCCGGCACAGTAAAGACGTTTCATCATTTTTTTTTTTTCAGTTTAGTCTTATATTGACTTGTGTTGGTATGAAAAACCCCGGCTGTTGAAAGGTGTTTGTGAAAGAATGTTTTTGTGATGTGTGCGAGTGTGTTCACAGCAGAATATCCATAATAGTACAGTAACAGTTACTTTGGCTGCAAATAACAGTGGGGAGGGAAGAAGTGGAGAAATAGCCCTAACAGTGATGGAATAGGAAATGAGGACTATCTTCCAAAGGGCTTTGTGAAAGTGACCCTTTCACGCACAAAGTCTACCTAGAGCTGTGCTGATACAGAACATTTACTTTAAACTATTCCTAACAAAGTAGTAATACATGACTCACTCTCCACAAGTTTGCCCGCATCATGTACAAAGTCGAGAGGGTGGTTTTCCTCATGAATAAAAGCCTCATTATACACTTCCAACATCCAGAGCCAGAACAAACAATAGATACAATAGCGGCTCAATCGGTAATGAATGGTTCAAACGCAACGGTTTGTTTCTGCGATCGTGCTACACTGATGGAAGAAAAGATCAGAAAACAAATTGAGCACACTAAATTAAATCCTTGGTCGTCGGGAATTATCTCATGAAAACATTCGCAGTGAAGCATTTAGACTTTAAACAGTGAGGAAACTGGTAGAGGAAAGGACGCTTGTTCAGCAGAAAGGCCTTAGAGGAAGAACATAAAATGGCATCAAACGAGGAAGAGGAGCAGAGGGAAAGTGGACGGATCATTTAAAGTAGGTACATGTCGTCTTTCTACGATCATTCTTTCATTTTCTGAGCTGCTAAATGTTCAATAGGGGCACAGGGATGATGGAGCTGTTCCCAGATACCGCTGAGTGAAGGTGGGGTACATCATGGACGTGTAACCAGTTCAGGGCTGTTCCTATCTTCGAGTTTTTACCAAAAAAATGAGTTAAACTTATCATTAGAGTTGCAAATATAGAGTTCTGGAGTTGTACCAAAGACCATAATGCAGTGGTTTCCCAATGTTTTTTGGCTCGTGACCCTATTTTAACATCACAAATTTCTGGCGACCCCAGACATTCAAAAGGAAGACTTTTTTTTTTTGTTAAAAATAATTTTTTTTTTGATCATGTGATAGTTTGCTATACTATGCTGCAAATGAATGTTAATTTTACAGGACATTTATTCTATATAATGTATATTATTATGGACGGAGGCAGAAAAGCCAAGTGTAGATTACTGCATAAAGTGGGAATTTTATTTTCCTGGGTCAGGATATGTACAGTCAGTCCAGCTTGGATTTACAAGGCTGACAATTAATACTGAACTAACAAGAACTCAAACTATGAATTATGAAAGAGCTGCAGCATCTGAAACCACAATGAACATTTGACAGATAAACAGTACCACAGTGCTTCAGTTTCAGCTTCAGTGTTTGTCATGTCTTTTATGAATTGAGATTGTCTCTTTCAAGTTTTTATAAATTACTACAAATTTCAGGTGACCCCATTTGAATTCAAGGCGACCCCACGTGAGGTCCTGACCCCAAGGTTGAAAAACACTGCCATAATATATTAAATTGTACGGATTTGAACTGAATATGCTTCCACCAGCAGACCAGAGGATTTATGCGACCACGAGAGGGAGCAGTGAGTCACTCTGTTAATATCCTAGGATGAGGAAAACTAACGCCACAGGGCCTTTGACAGAAGAGATGGGAACCACCGAGAAACAACTTTTAGAGTCAAGTGCTGGGTTTCCACCACAATACTGGCTTGACTCAACTCGACATTTTTGTGTTTCCATTACATAAAAGAACCTGGAATCTGGTACCCGGTTCTATTTTTTAGTACTTGCTCGGCTGAGGTTCCAAAATGGGTGAAGAGATAATGGAGCTGATCCCAGATACCACTGAGTGAAGGTGGGGTACAACATGGACGTGTAGCCAGTTCAGGGCTATTCCTACCTTTGAGTTTTTACCCAAAAAATGAGTTAAACTTACCATTATTGTTGCAAATCTAGAGTTCTGGAGTTGTACCAAAAACTATAATGTACTAAATTGTACGGATTTGAATTGAATATGTTTCCACCAGCAGACCAGAGGATTTATGCGACCACTAGAGGGAGTAGTGAGTTACTCTGTTCATGTCCTATGATGAGGGAATTTGACAGAAGAGATGAGAACCATTGAGAAACAACTTTTAGAGTCAAATGCCACGTTTCCACTATGTGATACCAGCTCGACTCCACTCCACCTTTTTGCGTTTCCATTACGTAAAAGAATCTAGAATCTGGTACCTGGTACTACTTTTTTAGTCCTTGCTAGGCTGAGGTTCCAAAACAGGTGAAGAGATACTAAAATATGACCACTGATTGGTCAGAAAGTTGGCTTTGTGTCATCAATACCCTCCATTTAAAAAAAAAAAAAAAAAAAGACAGATGTGGAAGTTTACGGTAAACGTACCGGTAGGCTAATCCATGATGACAGCCCACAAAATGACACCAAAATAGTCCAGACATTTCTGTCCTTGGTGGCCGATGAAAAGATTCAGCGTGAGCTTGACGGGGCAACATCCAACGACTGAGTTTTTCAGCAACTCTGATGAGATGTCACTGAAGTTACGCGCAGCATCGTTATAGCAACCAGGTACTCTAAAGTAGGTAGTATCCTGTAATGGAAATGGTCTCCAAGAATAGTACCTGGTACCTGAGTCGAGTCGTGTCGAGTCGAGTCGGTTCTACGTAGTAGAAACATGGCAAAAGAAAGTCAATCAGAAGCACTGTTGTTGTTGTTTTCTCCATGGACACAACTCTAAATGAAAAGAATGAAGTTTGATGCAAAAATCACAACATTTCTTCAACACCGCTGAGTTTGATTACACTGGTCAACAACAAATTTATTGTTGAAGTTTTTTGAGCTGATTTAGGATAATTTTGGTGTGCTGAATCCAAAAATCACATTAATTTTGCTCAATCAGGTCAACTTTCTGAACTATGCTACATATTGGCTTTTTAACATGTTTGCTTACATTTATGGGCATTTTCACATCATATGATACCACATTTTTTTCATATTTCTTGCAACAAACGAGTTCTGAAGATTTTACTTTTGCCAATTTATGATTAATGTTTTTTTTTAATATTACAGGTGAATGAAATGGCTTCGACTAGAAGATCTTGCAAAAATAAGCCTGACGTATTCTGCTACATCTGCGGTGAATACACCATTGTACCTAACAGGAATCAAGTCACAAGTTTCATAAAGTGTGCTTATCAATCTTATTTTGGTATTAATTATTATATTTTGTGAGAAGATCAAATTTTTCAAAATCAAATTAGCAAAAAAAAAAAACTGACCTGATTGAGAAAAACAGATGTCATTTTTGGATTTAGCGGTGCAAAATGGTCCTAATTCAGTTGAAAAAACCTAGACAACTTGCAAAAAAGATTTTTTTTGTAACCCAGTGTTATGAGGCTGATGAAGGTCATTATGTGATGTTATCTTCTATCTAAACAGTGACATTTCTGACCTTTTATGGACGATTCCAAACAGATCTTTAGTTCAACTATTGACAACACAAACCGTACAGAAAAAAGAGGTGATTTGTGGTTTTACTGTTTTGGGTCTAAGAACAGCGCTAAGCTAACAGAGCTATAATGTAAACTATCAGCTGAGGTAGCACGTTAATATTACAACACACACAATGCTATTTTGATCAACAGTCCAAAGTAGCAGCTATGAGTTTTAGTTTGAAGAAAACTTTAAAATATCATAATACAAATGTGTGTAAACAGAGCTTTTTATTAATTTATATATTTACTTTATTCAGTGAGTAATACGGTCTCTGGATACATACAGGGTGGGGAAGCAAAATTTACAATATTTTGAGGCAGGGATTGAAAGACAGTGTATGACCAATTATTTTATTGAAAGTCATGAGAATTTATTTGCCACAAGAAAACTGACATAATAGAAAATGTTTTTATTCTATGTGTCCTCCTTCTTTCTCAATAACTGCCTTCACACGCTTCCTGAAACTTGCGCAAGTGTTCCTCAAATATTCGGGTGACAACTTCTCCCATTCTTCTTTAATAGTATCTTCCAGATTTTTTCGTAATAGTTTTGCTCATAGTCATTCTCTTCTTTACATTATAAACAGTCTTTATGGACACTCCAACTATTTTTGAAATCTTTGGTGTGACGAGTACATTCAGCAAATCACACACTCTTTGACGTTTGCTTTCCTGATTACTCATATGGGCAAAAGTTTCTGAAAAGGTATGGATAATAGTGTTAGGTATGATTATGACATCAATATATGTTTGGTTTCAAAACAACTGACGTAGTGCCTGCTGAGAAAAAACAACTAAAGTTTCATTGTAAATTTTGCTTCCCCACCCTGTAGCGTTAATTCATTGGTGGTTTTGGACCTAATTGTGTTCTGGTATGTGAGTTCCCCCTGTGGTTGAGAGTTTACAATATCAATACCAGTCATAATCATGTTAAAGCTTGTCACAAATTGTACTTAATCAACAGTCCTTGTTTTTTTTTTTGGTTCTTTGTGGTTCGCCTATGAAGCAAGTAAACAAAAAAATATTAAGGACTCATTTGTATTCAATAAAATAAATATTTTTTTGTTTTAGTTGCTACTTTACTCTGATCATTCGCCTCTTTCTTTCCGCAGTTGACACTTGAACAACTCTACTTTCTGTGCAAGTAAGCACTGCTGAACAGGGAATACTTATTGAGACTAACATTTCAGTCCAAATTTAAGTTTTACTAGTTTTATGTATTTCTTACTTTATTTACCTTGGGGAACTATTTTGTGTATTTGCTTAATCAAAATTTCCATTTACTCCATAAAAGACACACTTCTGGGAGCTCCTACCACTTTTTGTACATACAATGTTGGAACAGTTCACTTTTAATTAAACACATGCTGAAAGGCATTCCGAAAACTTTACGTAGGAGGTTGTTCACAATTTTTGGCACCAAGATTTAGATTTTGACTGCAAAATGCTTTGGTTCCAAATACTGGTTATCGTTCTTTTTGACTGGTGAAAATTGGTATCATTATTTGCCATGAAAAAACACAATAAGTCAATTCCTATGTTGCCAAAATGTTATCACAACTAAAGTTTCAAATCACTGTGTCTTTCCAGTTTAAAGAATGATGATTGGGTCCAAGATGAAGAAACAGGGAATGTCTAAAAATGATGACAACAACATGTAGTTTGATTTAATGCTTTATTTTGTTCTTTTTTGTTTTGTTTTGATGTGATGTTTTCAGAGTACTGAGTGCCGTCTGGGGTACGATTCAAGACGATGAAAGTGACAGGATGGTTATTTGTGGTTTTAAACTCGTCTGTGCAGCTGAAATGTGACAAAGCCTTCAGCATATTTAAGAAATAAAGGTAACACTTCGAGAGCAATGGTGATTACATATTTAAAAAAAAAAAAAAAAAACACCAGATAATGTAGGAGTGAAATTAAGTAAAACATATAACTATGAGTGTTTTATATGACAACATGAAGGAAATGAATCCAATCTAATTATAAATATGAAGCATAATACACTACTTAGTGCAAAATAAAATGATATCACAGCTTACATCACAACATAATATCAACATTATATTGCAATTTGATAGAACGTCATCACACTAATTCATATAATACCAATTAATATAATAATCATGCTTCAGTTTATATCACAACATAATATCAACATTATATCATAGAATGTCATCACACTAATTCATATAATAATCATGCTTCAGCTTATATCACAAAATAATATTAATATTATATCACAATATGATGGAGTGTCACCACACTAATTCATATGATACCAATTCATATAATAATCATGCTTCGGTTTATATCACAGAATAATATTAATATTAAATCACAATATGACAGAATGTCACCACACTAATTAATATAATACCAATTCATATAATAATCATGCTTCAGTTTATATCAAAACATAAAATCAACATTATATCACAGTATGATAGAATGTCATCACACTAATTCAAATAATGCCAATTAATATATATGCTTCAGTTTATATCACAACATAATATCAACATTATATCACAATATGATACAATATCATCACACTAATTCATATGATACCAATTAATATAATAATCATGCTTCAATTTATATCACAACATAATATCAACATTATATCATATAATGTCATCACACTAATTCATATAATAATCATGCTTCAGTTTACATCACAAAATAATATTAATATTCTATCACAATATGATAGAATGTCACCACACTAATTCATATAATACCAATTAATATAATAATCATGCTATTGTCATTATCATTAATTCCTTAAAATGCATTAATTATGAATTTGTTGCCAATCCTTCAGCGGCTCTATCACCTCTGTTAAACATAACGTCCACATTTTTGGGTTTATATTTTATTTTATTGAAACTACAGCCCCTTAAGATGCTGCGTCACATTTTTGAGGGGTCCTGAAACACAAAGAAGAATACCCTCTGTTTAACCCTTGGGACAAGTAATTTTCTCTGCATTTAACTGTATTTTTACTCAAAATCTGGTATTTGTCTACATTTAAATCACTGATCATGTGGATGGTCATAGAAGTTCAGAGTAAATTCAAAGGTTATTGTTTCAAAATTGAGGAAAAATGTAACTTTTTCAGCAAACTAATGTCTAATTATAGATCGATTACGTTCATTTTGTCGTTTTCTTCTATTAGATTAGCAATTCTTTTTTTCCTGACAGCTAGTAAATGTGAGTGTTGACCTTGCTGACATGTTTTGACTATGACTGCGTCATCTCACATGTGATCATGTGCCTTTTTTTTTAAACTAGTTTTTATTCGATTTTTCTCTTTTTTCAGTACAATAAAATGTATACTTTCAAGTACAGCTCAATTACTTCCTCTTCCCCTTCACAGCACCAAATCTATTTCCACAAACCACAGGCAACACAGTACGGAAATTAACGGAAAACAATAACAATTATAGCAGACAACGTCCACTTCCAAAAATAAGTCTGTTGATATAAATCTTTGTCAGGATGCAGAACGACAACGCCTTGATTAACAACATGGAGTTTTGCATTGCCAATAAATAATATTGCAGCAACAAAGGTAACATAGGTTCCCATCTTTTAGTGAATATGGTTTTCCGAAGCCTGAGCAAGTACACTGTAAAAAAAAGTCTGTAATTTAACAGAATTTTCACTTATTTTACAGATTTTTCCTGTATTTTTAGGATATAGGAAAATATCAATAAGATTACAAAAATAGACTGTGATTTTACATGTCAAATGTAAAATAACATGAAAAAACTGTAACTGTGAATACCCATAAAATTTGCATTTTTTAAAAGAATTTTTTTTTTCACAGAAAAATACAGTTAAAATACAATTGCAAATGACATCACAAATATTTCTTTTCTATTTATGAGATTAAACTGTTAATTTAAAGTTTAATACTGTAAAAAAAATAATAAAACAAGATAAAATTACTGACAATTAACCGTAAAAAAAAGTATTTGTTCTGTAAGTTTGACAAGGCTTGTTTGTTAATTGACAAATATCTTGTGTAATTACGGGAGGTTTCCCAACAAAAATGGTGAATAAATATATTTTTGTGGATGTATAACATGTATAAGCACTGATAAACTGTCCAAATACAGTTTTTATCAGTGGATTGTACAACTTAGTCTCACTGAAAATTATACATAGATATATTTATAGGTAATTTGATTGTTTGAATACATGTAAATATTCTTTATTAAACACAAAAAAAAAGAAGCAAAATCTCATGTAAAGTTAGGGCAAAAAACTGTATTTTAATTATGGATAATTACCATACTTTTATGAGATGGCTATTTTCCATTATTTAACAGTATTTTTCGGCACCCCTGCTGCTGGAATATTACCGTTTTTTCAAGTTTTTTTTTTTTTTTTTTTTTTTTTTTTGCAGTTTATGTAATCTGCTCCATCTGGTAAATACCCCAAACTTTTTAAATCCATGTATTATATGAGGGAGGTTCTGGTTTCATCCAACTGATGGTTATAGACTTTAAGGCAGCAGTGAATAATTTATTTAAAAGGTATTTATCTGCCTTTCTATCCAGACCTTTGGGTATTACTCCCAGTACTGCCGCTGTGAAGTTTTGTGGGATGTTCGTTTTAAAAACCTCCTTCAGGGCATTGAAAACCTTCCTCCAAAACACACTTAACTTAGGACAAAGCCAAAATAATGTGGGTGTGATTAGCTATATGGGCTCTGCAATTCCTCCAGTATGAACTGGAATGTTGGGAACCCATCTTAGACACTATTTCTGGTGTTCTGAAAAATCTAGTAATTATTTTCCATTTGAATTCCCTCCATGTGTTAGAATTTATAACCAGATGTGCCTCCGTACTAGAGCTGCAACCGATTAATCGACTCAAAGTGATCCAAAAAAATCATTCAACCACAATTCTCCTGAATCAAAGCTTTGTTTCCTTCATTTCTCTGCTGTTAAACATTGGTTCCATTGTTGTGTTTCACACAGACGCTTATTGTGACACACAAAGAAGCTTCAATTCAGGAAAACTGCGATAGAACATCTCCCTTCAATCAATTCTAGTCGATTAATCGAATCGGGACTTTTTGCATTGACTTCAAACAACTAATCGATTAATCGGTTGCAGCTCTAATTGACATCATCAAAGCATTTCTTAGAAAAGTTGTGAACTTGCCCCCCACCTCATCTAGGTGGCATCCCCACAAACACATCCACATAAACACTCGCGTATCAAACGGGAAAAAGAACAGAGAGAGAGAGAGAGAGAGAGAGAGAGAGAGTGAGATCTAATCCAATGAACACAGGCAGTTCAGTAATATCAGACAGCAGGCATGCAACGATACAAAGGCAATTGCATTTTTGTGGAGACGGGACAACTTTAGCTCATCACTAACTACACTGAAGATAGCGATCAAAGGGTCAACCTGCAGTGTTTTCCCAGGTATCAGTGAAAGTGATTGGAAGATTGAAGACCAGATACCGTACAAAGATGGACATGACCGAAACATGCGTCCCAAAGAAACAGGAGAATATTGACATCTAGGACAGTTTGGTGCAACATTAGGACGAATTCAGCCGGATTTGATCTCAAGTGGGCGGGACCAGTAAAATCACAGCATAATAACCTATAAATAATGACAACTCCAAATTTGTATCTTTGTCTTAGTGTAAAAAAAAACTCCATTCAATTTTGAAAATACTTACTTTTATAAACTATCCAAACAAAAAAGATGTGAATAACCTAAAAAAACTGAAATTTATGAGGCAAAATAAGTTAAATTTTAGCAATATTATGCCTCAATTTATCATTTCTACCTGTGCATTATAGATCGGATCTACAAAGACACTAAACACTTAGTAACAGGCAGAAAATTGTTAAAACTATGCTTAATTTTCTTCAGACAATTCATGTTGTTCATATTGGTTAAGGTCGATTAATTGAATTGTGAATTTTTGCATTCGCTTCAAGCACCTAATCGATTAATCGGTTGCAGCTCTGCTCCGTACATACATCACGCCAATCATCCTCAGATATAATCATGTATCTTTTTATCAGGTGACCGGCCTGAAAGATCTGTTAAAATCTGTAGGGCCGGCCATGCCCACCCCTCCCCCCCGCCACCATCCGGTGGTCTCTGTAGGATGGACTCTGAGGTGTGTGAGAGAGTATAGGCCCCCTGTCATTAAAGAAAAAAGAGAAAGAAAGGAGAAAGAAAGAAAAAAAAAAAAGAAACACAAAGGTGGCACAGAATCAGACCGACAAAATATTCAGAATCTAAAATTCACTACAACTACTCAAATGCTCCCTCACCCACTCCCACTCCCACCTCGAAACCTCAGCTTTTTAACTCGGAAAAATTAAAAGCACGGCCCAAAATAACACATCAATTCAACGTCTACACAAAGCATCGAGAGCAGCCGTCACAGGTTGTGTTAAATTATCCGTAACGCAGATAAATGTAAAAATGAAAGGAAACAAATGAAAAAACAAACAGCTTGTCTTTAGATAAAAAGTGAGCCGGTGGGTTTATTATTTGTTTTGCAGCGCTGACCTAATGCGTCTGTTATTTTTGGGGGAGGGTGTGTGTATGTGTGGGGGGGGGGGGGGATTTAGCAACCGAACAAAACAAGGGAGAATTACACTTCACTCGAGTAAGCATACAACCATAAAATCAGATACAATTTGTACCAAAAAAAAAAAAAACATAACTGCTGCATGAATGAAGAAACCATTAAGAATAAAGAAACACCTTGTTTGCCTGTCTTTTCTGGTCCCCATGGTGATGTGCAAGAGCACTTAATCTGCCAGCAGGGCGCTCGGCGGGGCCTCCACCTGAACACAGGGCCTGTCACGAGAGGGAGGTCCGCGGGGACTCGAAACAAAAGGCCACGGGCACGCAAGGCCAAGCACAATCTGTCCACCTCTGCACTTACACAAGTAGACAACAGTGACAGGCAAAGAAAGGTTCCTGTTTTCAAGAATGCTGAGCAACACAAGAGACAGGCCGGTGGCACATAAACATCTGACCGCTGACTGGACGACACTTTTGAGAATATTTTACCGCACGTGGACGTCTGCACACACATACACACACACAAAGTCAGAAAGTCTTGACTAGACATTAGAACTGCTTGTCCCTGCAAGTATGCAAGAAGAATATTCAGTAAGGAAGCTGAAATGTAGAACACCGTTTCACAGATAAAAAATCCACATACTAAGAATGCATGCCCCAGGTGGTGATAATTGCAGTTAGAAAAACCTAAATCTTAACAAGAACGACTAATTTAACTGAAATAAGATAATTGCCTTGCTCCATTTTTTTTTTTTTTTAACCCATAAAGACCCAAACATATTATTTTGGTCGTTGTTTCCACTGTGGTTATCACCATGATTGTTGTTAGTTGTATTGTTGGTGTTCTTCTGTGGGGGTCTTCGCCACTTTCCTCTCCCCTTTTCTCCCCCCTCTGCTCTCTCCTTCTCTCCTCCCCCTTTTAGAACACATTTCGCTGGAAAATCTAAACCGAACCACCACCATTTGTCTTGTCTTACTTGTTGTCATGTCTTTCACATGTTTACTTCCGCCAAGGAGGTTATGTTTTTGCCAGGGTTTGTTTGTCTGTCTGTTTGTTTGTTTGTCTGTCCGTTAGTGTGCAACATAACTCAAAAAGTTATGGACAGATTTTGATGAAATTTTCAGGGTTTGTTGGAAATGGGATAAGGAAGAAATGATTAAATTTTGGTGGTGATCGGGGGTGGGGGGGCCCACTGGGGGGGCGCAGACCAGAAAATTTCATCAAAATCTGTCCATAACTTTTTGAGTTATGTTGCAAACTAACGGACAGACAAACAAACAAACAGATAGACAAACAAACCCTGGCAAAAACATAACCTCCTTGGCGTGGGGGGGCCCACGGGGGGGGCCACTGATCAGCCTTGGCGGAGGTCTGCGCTCTCCGAGTGCTTCTAGTTGGTTATGTTTTCAACAGCAACCGCTTCACTGGCTTGTCTATATGGGCCCTCCCTTTATGTATAGAGGGTATGCACGTGATGTCACCACTAGCGGAAGTCACTGCGGTTCCACCCACTGAGTGGCAAAAAGATGGAGATGAGTAGCAGTGTTGGCTTCAATACTGTCTAAACTGAAAAACAATATTTAATTTTAAAAAATGGGGAAGAGCTGTTGTGCGATTGATTGTATGAACAGGTTTGAAAAGCAGTGGGAGCTATCGTTTTACAGACACCGAAAGACAAAGAAAAGAGAAGTAGATGGATCCACAAATCCAGGAAACCAAACCTAGATCTGTGGATCCCGTTTGGTGTCAGCTAACATTAATTTATGCTGTATTTTTGAGTCAAATCAGACCTTCAATTATGTATGGTTTTGGCTAACGTTACTTCTTAGTGCTGTTCTTGGTTTCATGATCAGATCTTTCATGGTTTTTGTCTTCATTTTGTGATTCTGAACCTTGTGCTCCTACATGATTAGTAAACTAACTTAAACTGAGGCTAACCTAGTTTTACAAATACAGGGGAATTGGAGAATAAAGCTACGACGGAGTATCAGGGCCACATAAGAAAATAAAAACACTTGTCACTACGAGTTTAAAGTCAGACAATATTGATATAAAACCCATAATTGTATAATAAAGTCGAATACAAAAAGAATCACAATGTTATGAGAATAAAGTTGTAGTTATAAAAAAACCTCCCAATTTAACAAAAATGTCATTCGTTTATGACATTAAAGTCGTCATATTCCAACAATAAAGCAATAATATTACAAGAATAATGTCGTAATTTAAAAACAGGTGGGAAAAATATCATAATTTCCCAGAATCCAGTGGTGCCCTGCTGGTCCACAGCAGTAGTATCTGTGTTGTATAAAGTACTGGATCTGAACTAGACTCAGTAAATCTCCTCAGTCCCAGTAGATCCTGCATATATTCACTGGGCTCAGTACACGGTCTACTGTAAATGCACTGTGGATCAGCTGGTTCTGGGCCCTAGTTTTGGACCCTGGTTGTCAGTGATGATGAAACCATGTGTATTTGTTTCAGGTCAAAATAGCGATGATCCCCTACACCTTGGATGTCAGGATACTCCATTTCTGTCCACATGTCAGTGTTCATGGACCACTTGTTCTTTGGTAGCTCGTACAGATCCATGTCAAGTCTAATTGTCCTCAATTTAGTTTCCTATTTCACATTTTCCCTTTTCTCTGGCAGGGTTTACTGCTATACTCCATCATGTTGAGCAGGTTGGTTTTTGCCACTCAGTCTGACTGAGAGGGGCGTGGCCCGGGGGGAAGTGACGTATGTGCATACCCTCTATATGTAAACAAGCAGGGAATCGATGGACATTTGAATATAAAGTTTGAGATTGTTACTTAAACACAAGCTGTAATTAAAAATAAAGTTGTCCTCCGAAGAGGTGGGGTGGTGACAGGTTTAAAAAAAAAAAAAAAAAAAGACTCAAACATCCACTGGTGACTAAATATTGTATATAATGCAGGCTACCAAAACTACAAGTTATTCCCTCACTATTAGGGACTATAATATTGTTTATTTTGTTCCATACAATTTTCCTGCAATTTGATATATGTGTTTAACCCATAAAGACCCAAACATCCACTGCTGACCAAAAGCATCTACTGACTTAAAATGTTTAATACCTGCTGATCCACTAATTATATCAATACATATGAATAATTGGTGTAAAATACAGCTTGTCATCTTTTCATGGTCATCAGATACGACCCATTTGGACATTCAGAGGCTCTGTAGTTACTGTGGAAACACTGTCATCTTCTACAACATTGATTCATCAATAAAACCCATGAGTTTGATCAATGACAGTGGATGGACACACTTGTTTTATATTAGTCGAGGATATATTTGTTGAAAAAGTCACTTTTCTCGTCAGTTTTCTCTGGTTTGATATAATATCCTTTGAATTTACTGTGTGTTTTCATGAAAATCTAAATTAAATATAAGAAATTAAATATAGGGAAACACAATTTACAGAGAAACATGCAGAATACGGAGGATAATATTATAATAAATGGTGATAAATCACTTTGGGCAAAAAATAATGTTAAGAAACAAATCCTGTTCTTTTAGCAAGGTGGCTGGCGTCTTAGTTGTTAGCATTAGCTTGAACTCTGCTGCCACGTACCGGTCAACAGGACAATGTGAGAAATAGTTTAAATGTATTAAGAAGCTTAAGTCATGCTCCAATTAACCTGTTTAACCCTGACCATATTTTCAGGAGAAAAACGCCTAAAAAGACATACCCAAAGTAAATGAAGAATTACTCCACAATAATAAGGTTCATATGGATGTTCTTGGTGTCTGTGGACATTTACAGACCTCACAGAATCTATTCCCATTGTCTAAAATATTGTATCTATTACTATGCCTGAGTAAACTGTAACAAACTAAAAGAGAAATTAGAATTTTTTAACCTCGCCTGTTTTTTTTTCGGCTGGATTGATGATATGTTTATTGTTCGTGTCTGAGATTTTTTAATAGCGTATATTTCACCCCATAAAGATTAAAAATCATGTTTAAACATTAAAGTTTGCACTAAAATACACTTTTGATGTACTTGTATTAACATTAGGGTCTAAACTTTGAGCAAAAGTTGAAAAAAAAACATCCATTGTCCTGATTTATTATATTTTTATAGTAGATGAATATTAATATAATTTTTTAGGCCTGCTGGCGGGCCGATAGGGCTGAAGGGGTTTTTAAACCTACAAAATGTTGATAGAATCAGATATTTACTTAGACTAAACTAAATTTTTACACAACAGTTATGGATAATCTACTATGCTAATATGCTACTGCTAATGGGCTAAGCCAGTGATTAGGCTGCTAACCTTGGCATGTTGATGCAACCACTAAACTTAATGAGATTTTCAACATTTTGCATGGCTGCGAACTAATCACAATAAGGTTATAAGACACACACACACTGTTGTAATTCACATTTTTGTATCATAAAGTACAACTTGTGCTCAGTATTAGCCGTCAGCCGCAGCAAAAACACATTAGATAAACTCCTTTTAGCGCTGATAGAATTAAACAGTTATCCGACAACTTTAAAACCCTTTGGAGATAGGAGGAATAACCAAAACAAGTACACAAAAAGACCAAAACAAAACAAGACTCTTGCGAACAATGCTTGTGGCCACATGAGTGTAGATTATAGGGATTTACAAGGTGTATTTGAATGAGACATTACGTCTGTTGTGGTCGGCTCCCATCTGTTTCCTTGTTCAAAACGATGGAGATTTCACAGGTTACAAGCTGAATACACCATATCTGTATTTATCTCCAACACAGGTGGCAGCCAGAGCAGAGGCAGTGTGTCTGTAAATGAGACCAAAGCACAGACTTTCTGCAGAGATTATTACGACCCGACTACAGCTACAAACATTTACCTGCCAGTGTGACAACAGCGAATAGCTCTTCATTGCCGTCAAAGCCAGTTAGATCTGTCTGCGTCTAGTAAAAGTGTCCAAAGCTTGTCATTGTTAAAAGGAAACTGTATCATCATCATGTTTTGAGACTTGTTTTATTCCCCAGCCCTGGCTATTTGCAATGCAACACTGTAAGCACTGCTACTTGGAACACTTACAATGGATATTAGTGGGGTAAAAAAGTTCGGACACTGTTATTATTATCAACATTACCCTTTCATGTATAGTGGTCACTCCAGTGGACAGTTATTCTCCCGCTGTTCTCTTGTACAGTCTACTCTTGTTATACCGCCAACTTCCGTTCACGGCCAAATTGGCGGTATAGCGAAAATGGCGTTACAACGGGTTGCGTCCATAATGTGCATGTCTTTACTATATGATGTCTATGCTGCCTCCGTTAACCCGTTCTAATTGCGTTTCTAAATAAATCTTGATTCTGTTATGTTGTAAGGGATCATTTAAAGTGGGGAAACATTTTAAGCATTATTATACCGTGTCGGGAAATGACACCCCATCATCTTGAGGCTTTGGCTTAATCCCACGTCCTCTTCCCGACATCCTGACCTACTGAGTGTTCTGCGATAAATGAACGGTGGCCGTTCCGTAGACCTACTCGTAGCTTGTCGCGATCAGCGTCTGGCGCGTTTGTTTCAGTGCATTGTTGTGTACTCAATGGCAATCACGCTGGCGGTATAACGGTCGGGAAATCAATGGTATAAGTGTTGTTTGTGCATGGAACTGGGCTGGTGGATGGCGATAGGCGGAAATGGCGGTATAACGGCGGGCGGTTTAACGAGAGTAGACTGTATATTCATGGATTTTGTTGTTTTAGTTCCATATCAGCCAACACAGTGGACGCTTATGCATCATCCCATACAATGACATTCATACCATTACTGTAACTTTCCTGTTCTTTTATCTAAATCCGTTGCTAGTAGTTATTAGACTGTAATTAACAGAGTTTTTTTTCTTTGCATATTATCTGAGTGAGTAATAACTAGTATTATAGTATGTTCAAATGTGAGAAAACATCAGATTAGCAGCATTAACCTCCTGAGACCCAGGAAAGTGAAGTTTTTAGCTTTTTCCATTAAACAATTGTCTTGATTGGAAACCGCATAATGCAACATTTTGCTGTTTGTTTGTTTGTTTTTCCGAGACATTTTTTTAAAATTATTTTTCTTTCTTTATTTTTTTTTAATGGAATGTCCTTTACAATGGACAGCATTTTTTTAAAGTAAAACTGTCAAACTTTTGTCCCCTACAGAGGACAAAAATGCATTGCTGGGTCTCAGGAAGTGAAAAATGCTTCTATTTCATAGTTTTCACATATTATGTCAGTAAACGCATATGCCTTTGCTTCAAAAATTAAATGCATGGTGTCCAGCTGAGTGGACATTTTTGTAACTCTATGAAAAATAGGTTCATAAAAAAAAAAAAATAAATAAATAAATAAAAAAAAAATCAATCACATTGTTTTTTTCATGCCTGAAGAGAAATAAAAACACTCAGGGAAAAAATCTTCTCATAATTCATGCATGAAAGGTTTAAGCAACATTGTTCACTACTGCCTGGGGCGTGGCTAGCAATTGTGAGCCCCATCAAAGCTAAACATTATGGGCCCTTCATAAAATTGAAATTCAGTACCTTTTCAATTTGTCGGAGCTGGGAGGAGGGGTTGTACATGGGGTAGGGGCAGCAGTTATATACATGAAGGTGTGGTCCGTGACTAACGTAACTGACACTGGTGCAAAGTGAAAGTGAAACTTAACATACTTTCAATGTCCGACTCCTGGCTTCTATGCCTCTATTATACAGTGGACCTCACACAAAATTTTCACAACTTCTAACCTGTATCCACTGGACCCCCTCCACTGCTCTATGGACGCCCCCAGAAATGCTGGGCCCCATGAATTTGTCACGTTTACCCCTCCCCTCAGTTATTATTTTATACATTTTTAGTTACTGATCAAGTCATGAGTTAAAAAAAATGCTACAGTTAATTATACTTTCAATATATAATCTAAAATGCGGAATTAGTTTTCATACTAAAATCAATGTAACTGTTAAATTACTGAAGAAAAAAGTTTATTTCTTATTTTCAGGGTGTTGTGACATCAACTCTAATATTTTATGTTCGCTGCTTGTAATGTGTAAAAGCTCAGGTGATGTCACATGGTATTTTTATTTTATTGTACAGGAATGTCTCCATTTGATGCCATTTGATCTTGAAAAAGTAGGTCAAGGTCACTTGTTTTTTTTTTTTTTTTTCTCTTCTCTTCTCTTCTTTCTTTTTTTCTATTTTATGGGCTCAGCTGTCTGTACCGATAAGGCAGCAGCCGACACCAACTGTACTCCCAGTCATCATTGCCCATTTTTCTGACACCTTTGCTTGTGTATCCTCTTTTATTTGGACATTTTACCAGGGAGTATCTCACACTACTTTTTTTTTTTCTTCTACTCATCTTGTCCAGCGTCCTAACAGCAGAATGGTAGTCTGGTTCCTTTTGGTGCTGAACAAATTTGCTTTGCCAAGGGTAACTTCATAAAGTATATGAAGCGCCCTTTGATATTCTACTGTGTTTATTATGAGTTTTGTTGAATCACATTTCGATGCCGGACCTGACATGGGGTGTGGGGGTGGGGGTGGGGGGTAGAAGAAGTGGAGAGAAGAAGAGAGAAGAAGGTGGTGAAGACCCTCACAAGAAAGTATCAACAATACAAACAGTAACAACCATGGAGACAATTATAATAGTAACAATAACTACAACCAAAACTGAGTAAACTGGGCAGAAAAGAGAGAAAAACAAACAAAACTACAAAAAAAAAAAAAAAAAACCCAAAAAAACCCAACAACAATGAAATACATAAGACCTATGAAATGATGAATATAAGAAAAGAAAGCATGAACAAAATATTGTATACCACGTTCGCACAAATAATACCTATAACAAATAATAGCAGTAACAAATCCACACATCAGTTGTGCTACAGTTAATTATACTTTCAATATATAATCTAAAATGCGTAATAATTAGTCTTCATACTAAAATCAATGTAACTGTTAAATTACTGAAGAAAAAAAGTTTATTTCTTATTTTCAGGGTGTTGTGAAATCAACTCTAATATTTTATGTTCGCTGCTTGTGATGTGTAAAAGCTCAGGTGATGTCAAATGATATTTTTATTTTATTGTACAGGAATGTCTCCATTTGATGCCATTTGATCTTGAAAAAGTAGGTCAAGGTCACTTGTTTTCAATAGGTTTTTGTTCCATGACAAGATGCATCCACAGTATACATTTGGTGATGATATCTCAGTGCATTCTTCAGACAATGTGAGTACTTTGTTGAATGAATAGACAGACAGATGACTAAGCGATTACAGTATCCCTCTGGCCAGGGTTGGTTGAAGGGTAAAAACTGCTTTGAGTATATCCCATAAAGGCCCAGTCCTACATTTGCGTCAGTTCCCAAATTAATTTTCTCTCTATATAACCTTTCTTAAGTGATTTGTCACCATTTATTATAATATTTTCTTCTGTGCTTTGTATTTTATCAGGATAAATCAGGTATTTTCCTGTATTTAATTCACTGATCATGAGGTTGTTCATAAAAGCTCAGGTTAAAGTTGAGGGCATTGTATCGAAAATACAGAAAACTACACAAAAAGTGGCTTTTTCAGTAAAAAATTGTCATTAAATGAACATAAAACAAGCATTTCCATCCACTGTCATTGATCCAATACATGGGTTTTACTGTTGAATTAATGTTGTAGAAGATGACGGTGTTTCCACGGTAACCACGGAACTAATACTAAAACTTATCATTTAGGAAAAAAAAAAAAGAAAATTAATAAAAACTAGCAAACTTAGTCTAAAAACCAACTGAAACTAACTGAATAAGAGAAAAAAACAAACAGTCAAAACTAAATAAAACTAAAGTATAATGAAAAATCCAAAACTATTAGAACCTTTGTTGTAGAAGATGTTTCCACGGTAACTACGGATCCTCTGAATGTCCAAACGGGTCATATCTGATGACCATGAGAAGAAAAACTACATTTTACACCAATTATTTGCACGTATTGATAGGATTAGTGGATCAATAGGGATTAAACACTTTAGATCAGTAGATGGTTTTGGTAGGTGATGGATGTTTGGGTCTTTATGGGATATAAAACAAGAACTGATAAAAAAAAGGGTAAAAATACAAACAAGTCATGTTTTTAACTCTAATGTATGAGGTCATTTTATAAAATGTTATAAGAAATATTCATTCAGGAGCCAGCATCAGCCGTAGAATCAGTACTACTAGGGCTGAGCAATAAAACTATCTCAAAATGGCCTTATGAGAAAAGTTATTTGATAAAAAACGATAAGCTTTGGACAGTTTCATTCAGTGCGGTTGGATCTAACAGCCTGTCACATAATAAAAGTAAATGTGACACCCACAAAGTGGTACGTGGAGGTAGATTTTTCCATTTCACTCAGACGAGGCCACTATCCTATCAGTGTGTTCTATTCATGCAGTTTTATTAATTACCAGCAGTTATGACAAACATCCACACCGTTTACTTTAAGTCTCTAAAATCTAATCAGTTCATCCTTGAGACCAAGTGAATATTTATGTGAAAAACGAAGGAATTCCCTCACGATTTAACAAAACTACGTAGAGCCATGCTGAGCTGCATTATGTAATAAATTCCCATAATGTAATAAAAGTTCAAAATGTAATAAGAATGTCACGTCATGTTGTAATAAAGCCGCATTATGTAATAAACTGATGCATTTTGTAATAAACTACCTCAATGCATTATGTAGTAAATTTTTTCGCATTATGTAATAAGTTATTACAATTTGAGAAATGTATTCCAAAATGCACTTGACACATTTTTATTTTAAAAAAAAGTAATAATTTACATTTCTCCTCTTTAAAAAAAAAAAGGCAATGAAAACAAACATGTAAATAACATGTTTTCTTCCAAAAATGAATTAGCCATTAGACATAACGTAATAGCTTTTGGCCAATAACATTATAACTTATTACGTTATTGGCTCAGTTATTACATTTGCAAAGATTTTTTTTTACCAGGCCAATAACGTAATAACCAGCCAATAAGTTATAATGTTGTTGAGCCGTATTATGAAATAAATTCCCATTATGTAATAAAAGTTCAAAATGTAATAAGAATGTCACGTCATGTTGTAATAAAGTCGCATTATGTAATAAACTGACGCATTTTGTAATAAACTACCTCAATGCATTATGTAGTAAATTTTTTTGCATTATGTAGTAAGTTATTACAATTTGAGAAATTTATTCCAAAATGCACTTGACACATTTTTATTTAAAAAAAAGTAATAATTTACATTTCTCCTCTTTTAAAAAAAAAAAAAAGGAAACGAAAACAAACATGTAAATAACATTTTTTCTTCCAAAAATGAATTAGCCATTAGACATAACGTAATAGCTTTTGGCCAATAACATTATAACTTATTACGTTATTGGCTCAGTTATTACATTTGCAAAGAATTTTTTTTTACCAGGCCAATAATGCAATAACCAGCCAATAAGTTATAATGTTGTTGAGCCGCATTATGTAATAAAGTCCCATTATGTAATAAAAGTTCAAAATGTAATAAGAATGTCACGTCATCTTGTAATAAAGCCGCATTATGGAATAAACTGACGCATTTTGGAATAAACTACGTCAACACATTATATAGTAAATTTTTTCACATTATGTAGTAAGTTATTACAATTTGAGAAATTTATTACAAATGCACTTGACACATTTTTATTTTTAAAAAAATTTAATAATTTACATTTCTCCTCTTTAAAAAAAAAAAAGGAAACGAAAGCAAACATGTAAATAACATTTTTTCTTCCAAAAAGGAATTAGCCATTAGACATTACGTAATAGCTTTTGGCCAATAACATTATAACTTATTACGTTATTGGCTCAGTTATTACATTTGCAAATAATTTTTTTTAACAGGCCAATAACGTAATACCCAGCCAATAAGTTATAATGTTGTTGAGCCGCATTATGTAATAAATTCCCATTATGTAATAAAAGTTCAAAATGTAATAAGAATGTCACGTCATCTTGTAATAAAGTCGCATTATGTAATAAACTGACGCATTTTGTAATAAACTACCTCAATGCATTATGTAGTAAATTATAGTACTTGACACATTTTTATTTTTAAAAAATGTAATAACATGGTTCATTATGTAATAACAATCCAAATTAATATAATTTCAGAGCAAATTAGAAGAAATTAGTCACAGGAGCTACAGGTAATGTAAGCAGAACTTTAACCACACAGTTTAAAGATGAAAATAAAAATGTGTCAAGTGCATTTTGTAATAAATTTCTCAAATTGTAATAACTCACTACATAATGTGAAAAAATTTACTACATAATGCATTGAGGTAGTTTATTACAAAATGCGTCAGTTTATTACATAATGCGGCTTTATTACAAGATGACGTGACATTCTTATTACATTTTGAACTTTTATTACATAATGGGAATTTATTACATAATGCGGCTCAACAAGCCATTCATTAGATCGTGTTTTAAATGTAATGTGAAGCCATCTAAAAACTATGCTTGGAGTTTTAACAGCATTTTAGTGTTATTTATACCTTATCTATTACAATACAAAACAGACAAACCATTATTTCTGGTGGACTTAAAACTGCAGATGCTCAGATGATACTGGACATAGTAGATGCAGAGACTTTAAGCAACAACAAATTGAAATGTTAACTCCTAAAGACCCAAAAAGCCACTGGCGACTAAAATCATCCACTGATCTAGAATGTTTAATACCTTTTGATCCACTAATCCTGTCAATACATGTAAATAATTGGTGTAAAATGCAGTTTCAACATCCAACTGGGTCATATCTGATAACCATAAAAATATGACAGAGGCTTCGTAGTGAAGGCGGAAACAACGTCATCTTCTACAACATTGATTCACCAGTAAAACCCATGGAGTTGGATCTATAGTCACTTTTCCATTGACCCTCAAATTGAGCAAATATAACTTGCGCATAAAAATTTACCTAATGGAAAAACGAAAATTTCGCCAAAAGTCTCATTTTTCGATTAAAAGTTTTTTGCGCTGACAAAAGGTGTTTTTTTGGGTGTAGCGCAAATGCTATATCATGCAACACTGCAATGGAAAGACCTTTTTTCGCAACTAGAGTCAGGTGAATTAAAAAAAAACGCATGTTGACGGATGTTACAACAAGTGAAGAAGAAGAACATGTCGCGGTATGTGTGGACACACCAGGAAACCCAATCATTTTTTAATTTAGTACGAGATAGAGGGGTAATATATAATAATAATGAATATATCTGTAAATCTACACAATATTTACATTCGTCGCCATGTTTATTGGAATGACTTTTTGTGCCACCTTGCGATAATAAATAAACAAATCATCCCATTTGTGATTTAATGGAAAAAACAACATTACGCACTTCTGTTTGTTCAACATTTAGTAAATATCTGTAAAGTTTTGCACAGATGTCCAATGGAAAAGTGACTACTGTCTTGTAATGTATGCGTAAATTACCAAAAATAGTCACTTGCCTGATAAAGCGTTAAAAAAACCTGGTTTGTGTCTTTTGGAGTGTTTCTACTAATTTGCAGTCATTTTTGTGCTGTTAATATAAAGTAGAAAAATATCCCTTGTGCAAAATATTGCATCAGTGCGGACGGGGCATTAATGTGTCAGTCAGTGATTTCATGGTGCATTCGGTTGCACCTTGTAATCTGTGACATCTTTACATGAACGGCTACATAGTTCTTTTTTATGTGTTTAACCCTTTCATGCATGAATTATAAGCACCTTAATCAAGATTTTTTTTCCTGAGTGTTTTTATTCCTCTTTCAGCATGAAAAAAAACAATGTGATTTTTCTTTTTTTTTTTTTTTAATGAACCTTTTTTCCATGGCGCTACAAAAATGTCCACTCAGCTGAACACTGTTCGTTAAATTTTTTAAGCAAAGAAACATGCATTTACTGACATACTGTGTGAAAACTATGAAATAAAAGCATTTTTAACCTCTTGCGACCCAGCAATGCATTTTTATCCTCCATAGGGGACAAAAGTTTGACAGTTTTACTGAAAAAGATGCTGTCCATTGTAAAGGACATTCCATTAATAAATAAATAAATAAATAAATAAATAAATAAAAAATGTCTTGGAAAACAAACAAACAAACAAAAACTATTGCATTATGTAGTTTCAAATCAAGACAATAGTTTAATGGAAAAAAAAGCTAAAATTTTCATTCTTCTGGGTCTCAGGAGGTTAATGCTGCTAATCTGATGTTTTCTCACATTTTAACATACTATAATACTAGTTATTACTCACTCAGATAATATGAAAAAAAACAACAACTGTTAATTACAGTCAAATAACAATTAACAATTGATTTAGATAAAAGAACAGCAAAGTTACAGTAATGGTATGAATGTCAGTGTATGGGATGATGCATTAGTGTCCACTGTGTTGGCTGATATGGAACTAAAACAACAAAACCCGTGAATATACAAGAGAACAGCTGGAGAAGAACTGTCCACTGTCGTGACCATTATCCATGAAAGGGTTAAATACATATCTTTCTATTTTCAGTTACTAGAATACTTGTCAAACTGGCATCATATTATTTATCATGAAAAATAGTGATAATATAACATACAGTAGTAACAGAAAAAACTATATTTTGATGATATTTTTGGTCATATCACGCGGCTCAGACTGCAAGTATAGAATTCTTCCAACAGTACCAGCCTACTGTCATTTCTACTTGGAAATCAATCAAAGACAGACCAAAGAGTGATGTAGCCATATTATAAAAGACACAGGCAGAGATGGGCAACTGCTAAGGCCCCCCTCCTGCCAAGACTGCAGCAGAGCGGGGGGCTCGGGGGAGACTTGACGAGCCTATTCAATCGCGGAGGCCGACAACTGGCAATGAGGATCATGTCCAGGGGAGAGAAATAGAAATTAGAACAAAGGAAATGAAGGCAGAGCACAGCGGGCTTTTTGTGGCTCTCCGTACGGAAAAGCTCTCAGACAGCGAGGCGTTGTGCATCCCAACTCAGAGACAATGAAAGCCATTGACACATCAAGTAAGAGTAAAAATCATACCCTAACAATAACAAAATAAACCCAGAATAAATCCTCAGTGACACATACCTGCGAACAGTAGACAGCATGAACAGCAGAAGGTGTGATGTTAACTTTAGCAGCTGCAAAAAGGTACAAAATCCTCATTGAGGTGATATTTTCAGTATATTTCAGAGAATGTTCTACCTATAGCATGTTTGTGATTTCATAGACGATCACATAATTTAACCCATAAAGACCCAGTACTACTTTTGTGGCAGCTCCCACATCATTTTTTTTTCTCTTTACTCAACCTTTCTTAAGTGATTTATCACCATTTATGATAATATTCTCTGTATTTTGTATTTTTCTGGAAAATCCTGTACTTTCCAATATTTAATTTACTGATCATGTAGGTCACAGGTGTCAAACATGCGGCCCGGGGGCCAAATCCGGCCCACCAAAGGGTCCAGTCCGGCCCTTGGGATGAATTTGTGAAATGCAAAAATTACACTGAAGATATTAACAATCCTTTTAGTTCAGGTTCCACATTCAAACTAATTCAATCTCAAGTGGGCAGGACCAGTAAAATACTATCATAAGAACATAGACATAATAACAACTTCAAATATTTCTTTTTGTAAATGTAAATATTTTCATGTATTTACACCAAAACAAAGTATAATTTTGCAAAAAAAAAAAAAAGTGAATAAGCTGAAATCTCTTAAGAGAAGTAAGTATAATTTTAACTATAGTCTGTCTGTTATTAAATGTTTTGTGTTTGTAGATCCACTGTGATCTGTAAGTTATAATGTACATATGTAAATGATAAACTGAGGCAGAATATTGTTAAAATTACACTTCTTTTTTTCAGTTTGTTCATGTTATTCACATCTTTTGAAAGGATAGTTTGTAGATGTAAACGTTGTCATAATGTAACTTTACTTTTTTCACTCTAAAACACAGAGAAAAGTTTGCAGTTGACATTATTTATATATTATGATGTTATTATTTTACCGATCCGGCTCACTGCAGATCAAATTTAGCTGAATCTGGACCCTGAACTAAAATGAGTTTGACACCCCTGATGTAGATGTTCATAAATGCTCAAATTATATCTGAGGGTTATTATATAAAAAACAGAGAAAACTGAAGAAAAAGTAACTTTTTCAGCAAATACATCATCAACTGAACTTAAACCAAGTGTCTCCATCCAGTCATTTATCAAATTCCACGGCTTTTATTGGTGAATTCATGTTGTAGACAAGGTTATTAACGAAAAGTAACGAAATGATGAAAACTAGAATTGAAAAAACTTTTTCGTTAATTGACATAAACAAACACTATAATTAAAAGGAAAAAAAACAATAGCTGACTGAAATTGTATTGTGTGCTTACAAAACTAAATAAAACATGTAAAATTCCCTTTGTTTTCATCTTTATCAGTGTTGGATTGATATGAAATTGATTCATTTCGCTCGAGCAATTTTAGCTGGCAGTCCGTCACTCGTCGTTTAGAGTCGTCTTCTTGTTCCCACTCTACCTGGCAACATGGAGACGAAAGTTGGGAGAAAGCAGCAAAATCGTGTATGGGATGCCTTTTAATATGACGTCGAGGAAGATAAAAGATATAAAAAAAACTAAAACTAAAACTAAGCATGTAGAAAAAAAAAGAAATCTAATAAAAACTAGCAAACTTGCTCTTAAAAACTAATTAAAACTAACTGAATTAAAGAAAACAAAAGTCAAAACTAAATAAAACTAAAGTATAATGCAAAATCCAAAACTTAAAACCTTGGTTTTTATTCATTTATTATAATATTATCGTCTGTACTTTATATTTTATCAGGATAAATCAAGTATTTTCCTGTATTTAATTCACTGGTCATGAGCTTGTTCATAAAAGCTCAGGTTAAAGTTGAAGGCATTGTATCAAAAATACAGAAAACTGCACAAAAAGTGGCTTTTTCAGTAAAATCTATCATTAACTGAACATAAAACAAGCATTTCCATCCACTATCATTGATCCAACTTCATGGCTTTTACCGGTGAATTAAAGTTGTAGAAGATGACGGTGTTTCCACAGTAACTACGAAACTACTACTAAAACTAAGCATTTAGAAAAAAAAAGAAAAGTAATAAAAAACCAGCAAACTTGCTCTAAAAAAAATAATTAAAACTAATTGAATTAAAGAAAAAAAAAAGTCAAAACTAAACAAAACTAAAATATAAAGAAAAATCCAAAACTTATAACCTTGGTTTTTATTAATTTATTATAATATTATCTTCTGTACTTTATATTTTATCAGGATAAATCAGGTATTTTCCTGTATTTAATTCACTGGTCATGAGCTTGTTCATAAAAGCTCAGGTTAAAGTTGAAGGCATTGCATCAAAAATACAGAAAACTGCACAAAAAGTGGCTTTTTCAGTAAAATCTATCATTAACTGAACATAAAACAAGCATTTCCATCCACTGTCATTGATCCAACTTCATGGCTTTTACCGGTGAATTAATGTTGTAGAAGATGACGGTGTTTCCACAGTAACTTTGGAACTAATACTAAAACTAAGCATTTAGAAAAAAAAAAAGAAAACTAATGAAAACTAGCAAACTTGCTCTAAAAAAATAATTAAAACTAACTGAATTAAAGAAAAAAAAAGGCAAAACTAAATAAAACTAAAGTATAATGAAAAATTCAAAACTTATAACCTTGGTTTTTATTAATTTATTATAATATTATCTTCTGTACTTTATATTTTATCAGGATAAATCAAGTATTTTCCTGTATTTAATTCACTGGTCATGAGCTTGTTCATAAAAGCTCAGGTTAAAGTTGAAGGCATTGTATCAAAAATATGAAAAAATGCGCAAAAAGTGGCTTTTGCAGTAAAATCTATCATAAAACAAGCATTTCCATCCACTGTCATTGATCCAACTTCATGGGTTTTACTGGTGAATTAATGTTGTAGAAGATGACGGTGTTTCCACAGTAACTACGGAACTAATACTAAAACTAAGCATTTAGAAAAAAAAAGAAAAGTAATGAAAAACTAGCAAACTTGCTCTAAAAAAATAATTAAAACTAACTGAATTAAAGAAAAAAAAGGCAAAACTAAATAAAACTAAAGTATAATGAAAAATTCAAAACTTATAACCTTGGTTTTTATTAATTTATTATAATATTATCTTCTGTACTTTATATTTTATCAGGATAAATCAAGTATTTTCCTGTATTTAATTCACTGGTCATGAGCTTGTTCATAAAAGCTCAGGTTAAAGTTGAAGGCATTGTATCAAAAATACAGAAAACTGCACAAAAAGTGTATTTTTCAGTAAAATCTATCATTAACTGAACATAAAACAAGCATTTCCATCCACTGTCATTGGTCCAACTTCATGGCTTTTACCGGTGAATTAAAGCTGTAGAAGATGACGGTGTTTCCACACTAACTACGGAACTAATACTAAAACTAAGCATTTAGAAAAAAAAAAAAAAGTAATAAAAACTAGCAAACTTGCTCTAAAAAAAAATTTAAACTAACTGAATTACAGAAAAAAAGTCAAACTAAATAAAACTAAAGTATAATGCAAAATCCAAAACGGTTATAACCTTGGTTGCAGAAGATGTTTCCATGGTAACTATGGAGCCTCTCAATGTCCAAATGGGTCATATCTGATGACCATGAAACTGTATTTTACTCCAATTATTTATACGTATTTATAGGATTAGTGGATGAACAGGTATTAAACAGTTTAGATGTTTTTGGTCGGCGGTGGATGTTCAGGTCATTACGGGTTAAACACATATATCAAATTGCAGGAAAATTGTACAGAACAAACTAAATCATATTTCAGTTCGTAATGGTGAGGTAATAACTTGTATTTTTGGAAGCCTGCATTATATACAGTATATCCAGTCGTATGCTTGTGTTGCTTGTTAAGGGGAACCTAAAGGGGAAAAAAAGGGAGTTCATAAGGTCAAGTGCTGTCCAATTTTTGTCGAGGTTATAATACGATAATTGCGATGCTTTGGGAAAATGTGTCTCCAGCACATAGCTCTAATTCGACTCCCTCCTGTCCTTTACCCTTAAGCTTGTATTTGACACGAAAACACAAAAGGGATGAGTAAGAAAGCTAATTAGAGGCGATCCGACAAACATGTATAATGATGAGGTATCGTGTCATGACGCAAAGTAGTGTAAGAATATTTCTGTGTTTTTTGGGAGAAACATTCATGGCTTGCTAAAAAAACAAACAAACAAAAAAACAAAACTGCCAAGCAAACTGAAGGCTACTGAATTAAAAGGAAGCCAAAGAAAGTACTAGGAGATGTACTTATATTCATCCCCGTTAATAGAGATCCAAGAAAACAGGAAGAATAGTTATCATAGAAACAACAGTGGTTAATCCATAGGTGCAACATCTAACTCACAGAGGCATTAACGTTAATGTGAATAGCAGGTTTAATAAAGACAAGTGTGCACCGTTCAATAAATTGCGTTTCCTCATTAAAACCCATGAAATTAAATGCAGACAAATGTTCAGAATCAAGCAGAGAAGCAAAACATAACGAGGTTTACGCTGTCGGGGGCCGACAGTAAGGATATATCTCCAATGCCCCCCCCCCCCCCCCCCCAGTTGTCTGCTATATATAAATCTATCCATGAAAATTGTTAGGCGATCGATATAAACTCAGTTTTAGCTACATCGACCTGATAGTGGCAAAATAATGGTCACAGAGATTTTAAATCGAAATTGGATAATTTAATTACAACGTTTAAAAATGGGTAATGCTAAAAATTTTTTTTGGGGGGGGGTTCATGGGGCCCAGCATTTCAGGGGGGGCCCATAGAGCAGTGGGAGCAGAGGGGGTCCAGTGAATACAGGTTAGAAGTTGTGAAAATTTCGTGGAAAGTCTGCTGTATAATAGAGGCATAGAAGCCAGGAGTCAGACACTGAAAGCATGTTTAGTTTCACTTTTGCTTATGCCGCATTTCTACTACGTGGAACCAGCTCGACTCGGCTCGGCTCGGTATTCCTGGAGAGCGTTTCCATTACAAGATACTACCGACTTTACAGTACCTGGATGCGGCATGTTACTTCCGTGTCGTCTGCTCAGAGAGTTGCTGATAAACTCGCTCGTTGCGTGTTGTCTCGTCTGAATTTTTACATCGGCCACCAAAGACTGAATCTCCTCGACTGACCATGGTGTAGTTTTGGGCTGTTATCATGTAGATTAATGTACCGCTATATTTACTGTCAACTTCCGCATCTGTTTTTTGTAAAATGGCAGGTCACAGAGACAACTCTCTGACCAGTCAGTGGTCTGCAGTGTTTACATGTCATGTTTTAGTATCTGGTCCTCAGTCCTGGAACCTCAGCGGAGGTGACACCAAAAAAGTAGTATCGGGTACCAGATTCCAGGTCCTTTTTCGTAATGGAAACGCAAAAAAGGCCGAGTCGAGTCGAGCTGATACCACGTAGTGGAAACGGGGCATTAGTTACTTAAGTTAGGGACCGCACCCCCACGTACAACTTAATATGATACTGAATTTTATAAAGGGCCCACATCGTTTACCTTTCATGGGGCCCACAATTGCTAGCGGCGCCCCAGGGTCACATAGAATTTCATCTTTCATGTCTCTGAGCTGCGTGCCTCCAGGCTACCGTAGGCTCCTCCTCCTAACTGTGAGAGCGGTCTCCACAGTCTTTGGTCTCCACACACTAGTAAAAAAATGGTGTTTGCCAAGGACAGTGAGAAGTTTGTGGCTAAAAATAGCAAGAGAAAGTCAGTTTTGTGGAATTTGTACGGCTTGAAGTTTTCTATGAAGACCAAACCATTGTTTTTGTCTGTTGAGTCCTCTTGCCAGGTTATCGTTACCTCCGCCAAGGAGATTATGTTTTTGTCGGCGTTTTGTCTGTCTGTGTGCAAGATAACTCAAAAAGTTATGGACGGATTTGGATGAAAATTTCAGGAAATGTTGATACTGGCACAAGGAACAAATGATTAAATTTTGGTGGTGATCGGGGGTGGGGGGCTACTGATCTGCCTTGGCGGAGGTCTGCGCTCTCCGAGTATTTCTAGTTGTAAATGAGAAGCTGTTCTCAATTGATTTTCCCTGGTAAAATAAAGTACTAATAAAAAATTCCTTGCTGCAAACTCTGCCTGAAGGTGGTATCTGTCAAAGACAGCAGCGCAACCAACTTATTTCAGCACCTCAAACATCATCACCCGCCAGAGTAGGAGCAGTGTGTTCCTGACCTTGGTTGTCTTCTGTTGTCTTTTGTAGCTTTACCCAGAAATCGAAAATCGAGTTTTTAGAGAAAAACAAATCAGGAATTTATTTTTGGCCAAAATTATGCAGCCTTAGGACAGGAAACCACAAAACTCCACCTAGTGATTCAAAATGACACCATATGAACTCTGGAAGGTAGCGAGAAAATGGACATTTGTAAGATGACCACATTTGACCTCAGTCAGCCTATTATTGCTTGATTTATGTCCAAAAAACTGATTTTCAACGAAAGCGCCCCCATTTGGATGACGTCTAATACTCATAGAGGAGCTGAAAATGATAGGGTTCTTCCACTAGGGGTCCCCTATGTTCGTTAGGGAGAAGAAATCCAACCAAATCTGTCGTAGTTATCGTGTTCACATGAAGGATATCAAGCGGCGGATCTGGCAGTGGTTGGGGTTAAACCATTATAATTATAATCAAGTTTCGGGGATATAATTATGGAAAACATAAACCGTTTCCATGACAGCATTGGTCATTTATCATATTGCGATTCATATCAGGTGATTTGCCAAAAGATGAAGATGATGATGATGATGATGAAGATCATGAAGTTGATGACGATGATGATGAAGATGAAGAGGATGATGATGAAGATGAAGAAGATGAAAATGAAGAAGATGATGATGAAGATGAGGAGGATGATGAAAATGATGATGATGATGATGATGGCCAGTGAATAACAATTGTATTTCTAATTACTAGTAGGGCTGTGTATTGGCAAGAATGAGGCAATATGATACAAATCCCAATACTAGGATCATGATACGATATATCACGATATATCATGATATATCATGATACTGTTAAAAAGGCAATTTTTGGTTTGTTTCTTTTTTTAAAATGATTATTTCCTTGAAAAACTGAATTACACCAGAAATCTGCACGAATACTAAACACATTTTTATTTGATCTGAACAGGATCTAATGTTATATCACAAAATGTTCTTGTGTTCAAACTTAACTTATGTTTTACAGACATTACAGTTTAAGGTCCTGCTCAAATGTTCATATTCTATTAGTTCAGAACTAACATCATAACATTACTTTTGTGCAGTCCCAACGAAGGAACTAATATTGTTTTACAAAAGAGTGTTAAATAATAATAAATACAATGTAAACAAAAAAGAAAAAAACAAAACCAAATGAACCTCCACAAAATCTGGATCTGAATAAATACCTAAAAATATCAATACGGTACTTTTTAATATCGATACAGTATTGTGAAATAAAATATCGCGATATATTGCAGAACCGATATTTTCTTACACCCCTAATTACTAGTGTAGGATTATTATTAATAACAATGACTGAATCCGCTTATGACAGTGTTCCAATAAACCCAAACCATGTTATGTTATTTATAGCCATATCTTTATGGCTGAGCTGGAAAAAAGCCCATGTTTTAAATATGTGCAGTTATTGTGTCTGTTGTGTTATTGCTCTCGTTTCATCAGGGATGGTATAGTCTTGTCAGAAAGCCTTGAGGGATTTCCAACACCCACAGTTCTTTGAAAGTAATTTCAGATGAAACTGTTTCCACTTGAAACGTAGCCAAATGACAACTGACAGTGCTCCTAAATTTACCAATTAATTTACAGCCCCTGAAGTTGGACATAAATATTCCCCGTGGACAATACACTCATCATTCACTGTAGTTAAACATATAACAAATAGCATATTCTGTGCAACACAATGGGGAACAAGGCAAGAACGTATTATTTAGCTGAAAATCACCGCTTAAGTAAAATTGAATTAAAACATGATTTACTGAGAAGTATATGGAGGTTCAAATCCAACAAAACGTGGACACTATACGGACAAAAGTATTGGGACACATTGAATTTAGGTGTTTTCTAGTTTTATATCGCGATAAATATTGCATTGGTTAGTTTGGTTTAAATTGTTATCTTTTCTTCCAAAATAACTCAGAGATGGTTTTGACTTAATTTCTTTCAACACTGATTTTTTTTTTTGATCCATGACTAATTTTAAACTTTCTACCTCTAAATTTCTAAAATATTTTTCCTGCTCTGGCTGTAAATAACAATTTTCTACCACAACTAACCATCTAGTTCCTTAATATCTCACTTAGTAAGAAAAATCTCCCATTAAACATTAAGGAAATATTGATGTTTTTTTAAAGTATATGGAATTTTTTTTCCAAATATTTTAGAAATTTAGCTGTAGAACATTTAAAATCAGTCATGGAATAAATAAATAAATAAATAAATAAATAAATAAATAAATAAATAAATAAATAAATGTATGTTGCGAGAATTTAAGCAAAAACCATCTCTGAGGTATTTTGGATCTCACTTAGCAAGAAAAATCTCCCACTAAACATTAAGGAAATACTGATGTTTATAAACTATATGGACAAAAATATTGGGACACATGATGGCCATGGCTGTAAGACGTTCTGTTCATGTTGATGTGAGATAGAAACATCAATATTTGTTGATATTTCATGGGAGATTTAATAGGAGATGTGAAGAAAGTAAATGGAGACACCCACAAATATTGAGGTTAGTTGATAAACATCAATATTTCCTTAATGTTTAATGGGAGATTTTTCTTCCTAAGTGAGATGTGAAGAAAGTAGATGGTTAGTTGTGGAAGAAAATTCTTATTTACAGTCAGAGCATGAAAATTATTTTAGAAATTTTGAGGTAGAACATTTAAAGTCATTAGAAAAAAAAAAAAAATCAATGTTGAGAGAAATTAGGTAAAAAACCATCTGGAGGCAAAAATAATTCAAACAAAACTAACAAATGCAATGATATTTATAACAATATAAAACTATATTATAACATTTGTCGTTATTGTCTTACATCCCAGACCCCTGTTAGAAAACAAACACCTAAATTCAACGTGTCCCAATACTTTTGTCCATCTAGTGTACCTTCAGGAGTATTAACTGTACCGCGCTTTGCACATGCACTTTTCATTCTCCGTCAAACGCCGGGGTTCACTGCAATGCAACTTCCACATAGCATCGATCTCTTCGTACACATCCTGAAGGGCAGTGCACCCGAGGCTATTACGCCTTAAAGGATGGACGAGGCGCGCAGATCTTGGCCGTACAACAAACAAAAGAGGAGAGAGAGGGGGCTGGAGGGGGTCGTGAGCGTGCAGCCAAGTCTGATTCATCAACTTTTACAGTTCAAATGAAAGTGAGTGCGGCTTGCCAGCTTGATTATCAGATGGCTCCCGCTGCATTAGGGGAGATGACATGCCGCATTTTCTCTGACGTCTCGGCCCTGCTTCGGCTCCGCTGGTCTGAAGACAGGGGGGCTACCGGGATTATAGTGCACCCCGTCACGGTTTGCAAATGCGTGTTTACCATTAACCTGAGAGCGAAGAGCAATTTTCTATATGCTTCTTGGTTGACCTCAAATGTTTTAGTTTAAGTGCTTTAGTGTCTAAAAGCAAAAACCCAGCTTTGAACCCTTAAACACCTCCAAATTCCAATGAAGTTTGCTCTATATTTAATTTTTTCTAAGTGCTTTATGACCATATATTATAATATTATCATCTGCATTTTTCATTGAAAATCTGGTCTTTTTCTCTAATGAATTCACTGATTATTTAAATGCCGATAAAAGCTCAGAGTAAACACTATAATTATACAGGGTGTCCCCAAAAAAATTTACATAATTTGAGATGTCCATATTGGAGTGACTACATGGTTAGGAGAAATGATACTTAAGAGGATTCATTTTGGACATAAAATGTTTTATTCTACAAATTTCTAACAAAAAAATCTAGGGGGATGGTAATTTCTTTTTCTTTTTCTTTGCTTCTTCTTTTCCTAAACTGTATAATAATAATAATAATAATAATAATAATAATAATAATAATAATAATAATAATGATAATAATAATAATAATAATTATTATTATTATTATTATTATTATTATTATTATTATTATTATTATTATTATTATTATTGTTGTTGTTGTTGTTGTTGCTGTTGTTATTATTTCCTCCTGTCATATGTCAGCGATTCACACCAACATTGGTTCATATTATTATTATTTTTGGTTCTAGGTCAAATGTTAAATGTGTCAGTGTGTATTTTGTACTACTTTTGTAATTTTATAATATTCCAAAGTTATTACAAATGTTCAATGTGTATGCTGCAGAGTTCCTTTTTTTTTCACGTCCAAATCTGCTTTCCTGTTGGCACCTGTTTATGAAATTTTCTTACAAATTCACGTTGCACATTGACATTTGACTGAGTATGGGCGTACTTCAATACACAGAACGCCTTTTCTGTTGCGGTAAACGGCATGTCTATTCCTGAAAGCAGAACAATAAAAATGTTGATGAAATGATGTCAAATTTTTTGGGACACCCTGTATATTATAATAGACCAAAACACAGAAAACGTGGCTTTATAAAAAAAAAAAAATATATATATATATATTATCGTTATCACTAAAAATAAAAAAAGCATTTGAAACCACTCATTTGTCAGTCCCTCATGGGTTTTATTAATGAACCGATGTTGCAGAAGATGGTGGTGTTTCTACGTTCACTATGGAGGCACTGAAAATCCAAATGGGTCATATCTGATCATGCTGAAAGGCTGAGAAACAACATTAAACCTGAATTATTCTATGGTATTGATACGTTTAGTAGTTCAAAAATTATTAAACTTTGTAAATCAGTAGATGCTTTTAGTCACCAGGAGGTGTTGAGGTCTTACGGAGGTCTGAGTAGGGGTGGGTAATCTGATAAAATATCATATTATGGACTTTTTGAAGCTGAATCATAAGTTACATACAAACTACAACTATATCAGCTGGGTTTCTTTGAGTATCTGAGAAACTATGTATTTTTGCATCCAAGTTATTGCGATATTTTTAAGTCAAAATCAGGTATTTTCATATATTTAATTCACTAATCATGTAGATGTTCAAAAAAAGCTCAGACTAAATTCAAAGTTGTTGTTTTTTTAAATCAAAAATAGAGAAAACTGAAGAAAAAGTGACTTTAGCAAAATCTATCATGAACTGAACATAAACCCAGTGTCTCCATCCACTGTCATTGATCTGACTCTGTGGGTTTTACTGGTGAATCAATGCTGTAGAAGATGACGGTGTTTCCACGGTAACTACGGAGCCTCTGAATGTCCAAATGGGTCATATCTGATGACCATGAAAAGATGAAAAACTGTATTTTAAACCAATTATTGACATGTATTGATAGGATTAATGGATCAACAGGTGTTAAACAGTTTAGATCAGTAGATGGTTTTGGGTCTTTATGGGTTCATCTGATATTAGCGATATAATATGGCGTTGGATATTGTGGCTAAAATATCATATGGTGACATTTTGAGGCAGAAACAATAAAATATTGCAAGTTTTACAACCAAACTTAATTTTCTCTACTTACTGGAGGTTTAATCTGTATGTAACAGCTTTTTGTTGTTCTTATCCGCATATAAACTAAACATTTTTTTATATCTTGCATTGCATGTGGCCAACATTATTCCAATAATGATAATATGTGGGTGAAGTAAAACCAGTCTACATTTTCCTGTATATAGAGCTGCAGTGTTTCCATTAATTACCTAGGCTGTGGTGGCCTTATTTGTTATGCCAGAGTTTTATAGATAGTCGAAAACTGGCAAACTTCTCGCACTGGCACAACTCTAAAGCTTCTGTATAAACCCGACTCACTGTGTGCCAGAGTTCAGAAGCTGGATCCACAGCTCGCATATTTACAGTAATTCTTCATAAGTATTTCTTCAGCAGCAGCAAAACAACACAGTACATAAACTCTTCAGGTTAATCTAGAGTAAATCCCAACACTTTAGCGCAGACAGACACGAAAGTACTGATATAACCAGACTGAAACAAACTCATAGCCTAACGATTTACGCTACTTTAATGTAAAAAAACAAAAAAACAAAACAAACTCATAGGTTAGTGCAAAGTTGTCTGCAAAATACTGTAAATACACTAATAAATAGGCTATAGTGCTGATTTTGTGGCAGTTCCCAAATGATTTTCTCTATATTTAACCATTCTTATGTGATTTATCACCGTTTATTCTAATATTATTCTCTCTATTTTGCGTTTTTCTGTAAAAATCAGGTATTTTATCATATTTAATTTACTGATCGTGTAGCTGTTCAACCTTAAGCCTAAAATGGTCCACTTGGACTTTTTTTTCTCTGATTTTGACTATAAAAAGGTTAGAAAATATGGTCTGATTGAGTCTGTTTGCCCATTTTTCCAGATGTTTCAAAATCTAGCAATCATTTACAATTAACTTCATGTTATAAATCTGCAAAAATGGCTTCTTCTCCAGCTTCTAGTACAAGTGAGTGAAATTACTGTAATGACCCAATAAAGCGCAATATATCAGGTTTCAGAAACTGATGTAATTTTTCCAATTGCACAAACAGTGAAAGAGTTTCCGTCATCCAAACTGCATATGAGCAGCGTGTGTCAGCGATGACACGTTAGGTTTTAAAGGGTTACAGCTCAATTTAAAGTTGAGGGTTATTAAATCAGAAACAGAGAAAACTTCTGTGGCGGTTCCTAAATAATGTTTTCTCTATATATAACCTTTATTTTTTCATTTATCACCATTTATTACAATGTTATCCTCTGTATTTTGTGTTTTTTCAGTGAACATCATGTATTTTCCTGTAGTTATTATACTAGTCATGTAGATGTTCATAAAAACTCAGATTAAAGTTGAGGGTTAATATATCAGGAACAAAGAAAACTGAAGAAATGGTACATTTCTCAGTCAATCTATCATGAACTAAACATAAACCCAGTGTCTCCATCCACTGTCATTGATCCAACTCCATGGGTTTTACTGGTGAATCAATGTTGTAGAAGATGACGGTGTTTCCATGGTAACTACGGAGCCTCTGAACATCCAAATGGGTCATATCTGATGACCATGAAAAAACGACAAACTGTATTTTACACCAATTATTTACATGTAATTATAGGATTAGTGGATCAACACTTATTTAACAATTTAAACCAGTAAATTGTTTTGGTCAACAGTTGATGTTTGGGTGTTTATGGGTTAAAAAGAACAGGGGGAGGGAAGTTCTGACTGCACCGTTGAAACAATCTGTATGATCCCACTGGAAAAAATGGACCATTTTAAATTAAGATCGATCACAAACTAAGCTCATAACATCACCCTAATATAAAACAATCGCTAATGCAGTATAATAGATGCTTATTGTGATGCATTTAAAGTTGACAGTTTGGTTCAACACAGTTCAAGTCACTGTAATACAATCCAAAAGAATATGGTGTTATCCAGTTCACTAAGGTACTAATAGTTAAGGGGTATTGTTTTTGGTTCGGTTTGTTTGCTTCTTTATTTTTTCAACACTCTATCAGCAAAACTACTGGTTCAATTCATTGGTTTAAATTTTTTTAATGAATGTCTTAAATCTTATTTTTTCCCCCCATTTAGTTATAATAGGTGAAATTTCACATGTCTGTAGCAGCAAAACTATTAGTTGAATTCATACCAAATTTAGTTTATATATTGCCAGTGACCCAGAATAGATGTGGTTACATTTTGGGGAAAATAGGTCAAAGTTCACATTTTTTATGAATTTTTAAAATATTTTTTCTCTCCCATTTATTTATAATGGGCAAAATTCCAAATGTCTATAAAAATATAAATAACTTATACTTCCTCCTACTCCTTTTCAAATGTGCAAATGAAGTCATGTATGTGTATAAGTTTTGTTTTTGTCTATGACTTCTTACTACCTGTTTTATTTCTAAGGACTAAGTAAGATTTTGTTTCAATTTATCTCAAACCTGGCACATATATATAGAGGTCAATTGATATGCTGACCAAGGTTATAATAGTCTTGGATTTTTCATTATAGTTCAGTTTTTAGTTTTAACTTTTTTTTTCTCTAATTCAGTTAGTTTTACTTCATTTTTAGAGCAGGTTTGCTAGTTTTTATTAGTTTTTATTTTTTTCTAAATGCTTAGTTTTAGTATTAATTTCAGTTTTATTGTATCTTTTATCTTCTTTGCCGTCATATTCAAATAAATCCCAAACAGGACTGCTGCTTTCTCCCAACTTTAGTCTCCATGTTTCCAGATAGCGTGGGGACGAAAAGATAACTAAACGACAAGTGACGAGAAGTGGCGGACCGTGACGTGATCTATGGTGTCGCTAGCTAAAATTGCTTGAGCGAAATTAATTGATTTCATATCAGTCTGACATTGACAAAGACGAAAACGAAGGGAATTTTATCCATAATTTGTATATGTTTTAGTTAGTTTTGTAAACACACAATACAGTTTCAGTTAGTTATTGTTTTTTCTTTTATAGCTTTTATTTATTTCAGTTAACAAAAATGTTTTTTCAATTCTAGTTTTCGTCATTTCGTTAGTTTTCGTTAATGATAATAACCTTGATGCTGACATCAGTACACACATAGACATGATGACATCAGCTGGATCGATGCCAAAAAAAGCTACAATACACGTGCCTGGCTTGTTGTGCCTGACACAGCTTGTTTGATTTGCTTTCTTGAGTTCTTCCAAAGCAGGAAATAAATGATAAATCATTATTTTGTTTCTCTGTTCAATATTTAGTTTATGTTTCTTTTGGATTTCTAATAAACATTTTCACAAACAAGCCTTTCCACAAGTAAAAAAAAATAAATAAATAAATAAAATCTACAAAAGATACAATAAAATCAGGCCTGGACTCTCTGTTGAACAGACCCTTCTTCTTTATCCACTATAATCAAAAAGTTGGTTCATATTTGCTTCTGTCTCAGCATGGAGGTAGGATGAATAATAGGAGGTATCAACCAGTTGGAAATACTAGATACAAACACATTAGAAACTATCCATAACAAAACACATGACACTTTTTTTTCCATCTTGCACCACGGAGTCTTACCATCACTTGTGCTAGCCTAGTAACATAAATACTACCAACACCTAATGACAATGCTGGCTTCATTTATACCTGCATTGCACCTTTTTCACTGCAGACATACTGGCTTGTAAATGCAGACAAAGCACTGGTTTACTACTGATAACATTAACAACGCTTCTGTTCCATTTATTTGTTGTGCAAGGCCATTCCAGTGAACCGGCATGTACTGTATCCCAAGGACTAAACTGATACACCTCAATGGGAGGAAGTCATTTTTCATGGTACCAATTACACCTGTGTGTTGGCAGCCTTAATGAGTTCAAGGAAGCGCTGTAAAAAACAAAAAACAAAACATAAATAAATAAAAAAAAAAAAGGTGTTGGATGCTTTAAAAGGAACCATAGTTATATAAGATTTAGCTGAAGCTACAACCAAGATTAAGGTTGGTGGTTATTAACCCTGTAAAGCCTGAACCATTAAATCACTGACCGAAAATTCCAGTTCTTTGAAACTTGAACCTTTATTGGTCATTCTGAACAATCCCCCTCCCCAAAAAAAAAAAAAAAAATCCAATATCAATTTCCATGTATGAGTTTCATTTTTGTATCATATTTGATACATCCGGTCTCAATGCTCCAACATTATTATTTTTGAACAAACAAAAACACAATATAACACAAACATGTCTAACAAATTGGTAATTCCTTTTCAAAATTGGCAAAGATCTGCCTCCTTCCTCATTAATGACAATCTCATAGCGTCACTGGAAAGGCCTCTGGTGAACGAATTCCTCCCCCCGGTGGATTATCCTTGTATTACATGTATCTAATTGTATACATCAGATTTTTCAAGACAAAAAATGTCACACTGATCAAGCAGAAGGCTTCAAAACTCATGTATCAAATATGATATGTTTGGTGTTATCGGGTTAAAGTAATGACCACTCATATGGATTTGGATATATGAGAAGTACGTACAGAAGTTTTAGGGTAAAAACTGCTTCTATAACCCAGTGGTAGTATTTAGAGTGACCTCTTTAACCTTTTTGCTCAGACAACATGAGACTTATCACATTCATTTTCTGATGTTTTATACTAGGTTTCATTCAACACATGTCCGATTTTTCTGTTTGTGCTGCTTCTTATCATGGGGTCAGAGGTCACAATAAACAGCAACATCAACCTTTAAAACCCATTTAGTTCAGTTTTCTGTGCATTTTTTATGGCTGTGCGTGCATTTCCTGTATTTTCTTGTTGGATCTGAAGAAAAGAGAAAGAGAAAAAATATATATACACTCATTTCAACCCTGGAAAAACAACAAAAATAAAGGCGACTTCAGACTTTTGCACAGTACTGTATATCATATGCCAACAACATGGCCAATTAATACCCAAAAATAAATGATGAATACATTAAATAGGTACAAAAGTAGAGACATGTATGATTTTAGACCACAAAACAAGTGGTTCCAGGCACAACAAACCCCGCCCCTCGCATGTATTGTAGCTTATTTTGGCATCGATCCAGCTGATGTCATCATGCCTATGCATGTGCTGATGTCAGCATATCAATTGCCTCGATAAATGTGCCAAGTTTGAAGTAAATTGACACAAAATTGATGTTTTTATAGACATGCAATTTTAGCCATTATGAGTAAATGGCAGAGAAAAAAGTTTTTAAAAAAATCATAACAAAATTTTAACTTTGACCTACTTTTCCCAAAATGTAATGACATCTATTCTGGGTCACTGGCAATCTATAAACCCAATTTGGTGTGAATTCAACCCACAGTTTTGCTGCTACAGACATTTGAAATGCCGCCCACTAAAAGAAAATGGGGAAAAAAAAAAAAAAATCATTAAAAAAAATGTGAACTTTGACCTACTAGTCCCAAAATGTAATCAGATCTATTCTGGGTCACTGGTGATCTATAAACCAAATTTGGTATGAATTCAACCAATAGTTTTGCTGCTAGAATGTTAAACAAACAAACAAACAAACAAACCAAACCATAAACAATACCCCTTGCCTCTGCTTCGGGGGGTGGGGTAATAAATATGTATGCTCATTTCAACCCTGCAAAAACAACTAAGATAAGGGCAACTTAAGACTTTTGCACAGTATCAGGGGTGTCAAACTCATTTTAGTTCAGGGGCCACATTCAGCTAAATTTGATCTGAAGTGGGCCGAACCAGTAAAATAATAACATAATTATATATAAATTATGTCAACTCCAAACTTTTCTCTGTTTTAACTTTACAATATGAAAAGGTTTACATCTGCAAACTATCTTTTCAAAAGATGTGAATAACTAAAAAACTGAAAAAATAAGTGTCATTTTAACAATATTCTGCCTCAGTTTATCATTTAGACATGTACATTATAACTTACAGATCACAGTGGATCTCCAAATACACAGAAAATTTAGTAACAGGCAGAATATTGTTGAAATTGTACTTACTTCTCTTTAAGACATTTCAGGTTGCTCATATTTGTTCAAGTTATTTACATTATTTGTGAAATTATACTTTGTTTTAGTGTAAATACATGAAAATATTTACATTTACAAAGGGAAAAGTTTAGAGTTATCATTATTTATGTTATTATGATCGTATTTCACTGAATCCTGCCCACTGGAGATTGAATTGGTCTGAATGTGGAACCTGAACTAAAAGGATTGTTAATATCTTCAGTGTAATTTCTGCATTTCACAAATTCATCCCAAGGGCTGGACTGGACCCTCTGGTGGGCCGGATTTGGCCCCTGGGCCGCATGTTTGACACCTGTGCTCTATATCATATGCCAAATAAGGAACGAAATGGCCAAATAATACCCAAAATAAATGATAAATACATATAAATAGGTACAAAAGTAGAGACATATGTATGATTTTAAACCACAATATAATCACATCATGTTTATCTTCAACTATTGCCAAGAGTCTGACGTATTAACATTGAAAGAACCAAATGTACTTTTTTGTTTGTTTGACGACTGCTGATGTAAAGACTTGCAAGCTTCTTCCTACTGACAAAAAAAAAAAAAAAAAAAGCATATTCCAATCACGACAGTCAGATGAATGTGGTTTGAGGGAGATGAGGTAAATATAATCCCTTTTTAAGATCATGCCTTTTGACAGCTCTGCTGCTGCAGCGAATGCGCCTTGTTGCAGTGACAGCACTTACCGAGACAAAAAACATCAAGTCGACACTAAGCTATTACAAGATCTGTAAGCACATCACTCGGTATGGATCACTGCCGTATATTGGCTCTTGTGACTGAACATTAACTGGGCGTATTGACTTGGTAAACGACTGTTTTACACCGGAGTAAAAAGGCCCCGGAGGCATTTAGGGCAATAAACCGGACTAAAGGTACGAAGACAAATAATGCGCTGGGACAAAATACGCACGGTCGCTGAGTATCCCGCTCTTTTAGTGAAGTGGTGTCAGCGTTTAGCTCTTCAGATGGACACCGCTGCTTGGTGAGAACGGCAAGGTGAAGAATGTCCAAGTGCCTCTGGAAGGTTGAATGTTGAATAGAAAAGGGATTCTCAGCGCCGGGTGAGGGTACCGTATTAAAGCTCTGCACTTCGGTATTAGTGTCTCCACAGGCATCCACACCAAACGCAGTGGGGACCTGAAAACCACAGCCCCGAAACCGATGCTTGTCCACTGAAGGTCATGGAGCAGAGAGTCTATCTGCTCTAAAAGCAGGTTTACTTGAATAGATGAATCACAAGTGGCTGCAGAGAAAAGTTGTGTTACACCCCCCTTTGGTTTGCTAAGATGAAACTTTCTTCAGGTAGGACGAAAAAGAAACGCAGTGCTGTCCAGGATGAAGCGAGGATGACATTTTCAGAGAGAATATTTTAGAGGCAACCATTCAAAATATGGTACCTTTAAAGCAGGGGTGTCAAACTCATTTTATTTCAGGGGCCAAATTCACCCCAGTATGATCTGGAGAGGGCCGGAACAGTAAAATAAGAACAATGAAAAAAGTAAAATTACATTATGATAATGTTAACATCTACAACGTTTCCTTAAAAATCTGAATAACATGAACAACTTGAAAGGTCTGAAGAAAAACAAGTGCAATTTGAACAATATTCTGCCTCAGTTTATCAGTGTATCATTTACACAAATCCATTAGAACTTACATGACAATTACAAATACACAAAACATTTAGTAACAGGCAGAATATTGGTAAAATTGCATTTATTTTACTGAAGACAGGGGTGTCAAACTCATTTTAGTTCAGTTCCACATTCAGCTCTATATGATCTCAAGTTGGCCGGACCAGTAAAATAACAACAGTGAAAAGTAAAATTACATTATAATAATGTTTACATCTACGTTTCCATAAAAAATTTGAATAACATGAACAACCTGAAATGTCTTAAAGAAAATAAGTGCAATTTGAACAATATTCTGCCTCAGTTTATCATTTACACATGTACATTACAACATACATTACAATTACAAATACACAAAACATTTAATAACAGGCAAAATACTGGTAAAATTGCATGTACTTCTCTTAAGACATTTCAGGTTATTGAACATTTTTGTGAGATAGTTTGTTAATATAAACATTTTCATGCAATTATGTAATGTAATTATACTTTTTTACACTACAGCTTTCATCATTTATAGGTTATTATGATAATATTTTAGTGGTCTGACCCAATTGAGATCAGTTGTTCTGTATGTGGAACCTGAATTCAAATCTTCAGTCTAATCCATCCTACGGGCTGGATTGGACCCTTTGGCGGGCCAGATTTGGCCCCTGGGCCTTATGTTTGACACCTGTGCTTTAAAGCAAGACGTGCCTTCAACAACAGCAGAGTGTGGACGTTAGATTGAACACTTTTATCGAGCTTTTACCAAAGACAGCAGGAATATTAATGTCAGTAAAAAAGCAGAACATACAGGATTAATTAGATTGAAGTGAAATGACTGTAATTTTACTAGAGTGTTAATGTACACTATGGACGAAAGTATTGGGACACATTGAATTCAGGTGTTTTTTAACAGAGGAAACAAAACACTCATTATTCACTGCAGTTAAACGTATAATAAATAGCATATTCAGGGTAACACAAAGGGAAACAAGACAATGACATATTTAGCAGAAAATAAAACATGATTTACTTAGAAGTATATGGAGGTTGAAATAATAACAAAAACAAAACATGGGCATACGCTATCCGTGCATTTACATGACAACTTTTATTCCTGGTTTAATCTGATTAAAGGTTAGATCCTATTTCAGATGCCCATATAAACACCTTATGCCAGTTGAAAAAGAAAAGTTCTGATTAAATTTAAACCCGAATAAAGTCACTGGTTTAATCCCATTTTAATTCCGTTCTAAACTCTTCCTCGGACATGTAAACCCTTTATTCTGTTTGGACTTTATTACTTCCATTCTGCACATGATCGTTGTCTTGTCCTGTCGCGATGACGCACACATTCTGCGCTGGCAGAAGAATATGCACTGCAGTCTAGTCTTACCAAACCGTTCCAGTGGGCTATTCTGATGGGATCTACCAGCCTGGAAAACCCTGAAGGAAGAGTTCATCACCTGTTTTTTTATTCATTCATTTGTCATGCACTAATGAGTTCGATAAGTGGGCAAATCAGTTTTCGCTGCAGTGCACAGATTGCCTTGTTCTCGCAGCCCTTCCGTTAGCTTAGCTTAGCCTAGCTTAGCATAATCGCTTCATTCCTTAGTATTTTGTGAGTGATTTTGCGAAATTCAGTTCTCCCTAATCATTACTTTAGTCCGGTGGGGTCAATATGATCACAAACTGAGGCTCAAATCATGGCGATGTGACTTACTGCAGGAATAAAATCTGGGCAAATAAAAGCTAATGCAAAGCTAAAACGGTAAAGCTAAGCTAATTCAGCGCATCCCTTCCAACAAAAAATTTTTCCAACTTCCGTCAACACAACAGTCCCAAGATTGTATGAGTGCAGTAAGTCGCGGATCTAAAGAAATAATTAGGGAGAATCGGATATCACAAAATCACTTACAAAAGACAACAAATCACCTTTAAAAAACTGGCTACGTGTGACCATGGAAATGCAGTGACTATGCTAAACTAAGCTAACAGAAGGGCTGCCAGAACAAGGCAACGTGAGCACTGCAGCATAAACCCTTTTGCTCACTGATCTACCTCATTAATACCTCATGTAAACCTTTATTCGGGTTTAACATTTCCATGTAAACAGAAGAGAAAATACTTTAGTTCTGAATTAATTTTTTTCAGGAAAAATAAATTGGATTTAAAAAAAACATCATGTAACCGTACCCTATATGGAAAAAAACTTAGATATTCAACTAGTGGAACAAACGACATGCATCATAAAAGCTGGTCATCTTTTATTGCACATCTTAAAATACTTTTTTTAACCTGATCTCGTGTAGATGTTCTTCAACTGACTTGTGTTTAAAATAACTGGAGGCATTGCCTACTACAGTAAACAAGCAATGTAGGACGTCTGTACTGTAAATGTCACGCCTAATTTCAGTTTGAGCCACTGATGCAACTTGTCATTAGATTGTTTCATATGTGTGTATTCTCTCTTTTTTTTTTTTTTTTTTTTTTTTTTTCAAGTTTTTTTCTTCATTTATTTTTGATTATTATTATTATTATTATTATTATTTGTTTATTTATTTATTTATTTTTTTACCTCCGCCAAGGAACGGTGGAGGTTATGTTTTCAGTGTTTGTCTATTTGATTGTCTGTTAGCAAGATAACTCAAAAAGTTATGGACAAATTTTTATGAAATTTTAAGGAAATGTTGGTACTGGCACAAGCAACAAATGATTAAATTTTGGTGGTGATTGGGGGGGGGGGGTTGTTTATTTGTCTGTAAGCAAGATAACTCAAAAAGTTATGGAAAGATTTTAATGAAATTTTCAGGAAATGTTCATACCGGCACAAGAAAGAAATGATTATAGTGGTGGTGATTGGGGGGGTTGATGAAATTTTCAGGAAATGTTCATACTGGTACAAGGAACAAACAAATGATTAAATTTTGGTAGTAATGGGGGGGGGGGGGGGGGGTTGATCTGCCTTGGCAGAGGTTTGTGCTCTCTGAATGCTTTTCTAGTTATTACTTTTATTAATCAGATGTGCTTTGTATTTATGTGGGTAACACCTGGAAGAGGGAAGGGGGTGGGATTGGGGGATAACAACCTGTGTAATTAATGCATTTTGGTCCATTGTAAAAATATGCTTGGAAAATGATAAAGTATAAAAAAAAAAAAAACTGAATTCAGTGTGTCCCAATACTTTTGTCCATTTGGTGTAGCTATTGACCATCAGTATGGAGTATCCCAGCTTTAATGGGGCAGCTCATTTGAACAAAAGAAAAGACAAAGAAGAACTAAAGCCTAAATAACTTATCATTGCGTGGAATAATCCAGGCTGTGATTGCCAGTCCGCCGTCTCTGGGCTCCGTCAGTTCCTCACTTCCCTTCTCAAACAGAAAAACACACACTGCAGGGTGCACATCTAGTTGTTCCCCCGGTATCAATAATCTGCATTACCCACTTATAAAGTATTCATGCCTGTTTCACAGCCTTGCCAGCCTTAAATCAGCCCTAGCTGTCAGCATTTGTGAAGAATGAGGACGGCAACCATGAGTTGGTGGAGTTTTGCCGGTCTGATCTGCAACCAACTGGAGATCATGTCGAGTAGGGGTAAGACTAGGCTTAAACCTGGTTTATGATTTTTTTTTTTTTTTTGTTATAGGTGATAGGTGTAAAGCCCTTTGGGTGTATTGAAAAGCGCTATAGAAATCTAATCTATTGTATTATTATTATTATTATTATTATTGTTGATCGATGGATTGATTCATTCAGTCACATGAACAAGACAAAACCTGATTCACAACTGTTTTTGTTTGTTACATCTAAACACTGTACAATGTAATATTAAAAGAACAAATAACCACTTGCATCTGTGTTAATGTGCATAATTCGTAATTAAGTAAATCAATACTACTGCCACTATAACTAATAACAACAACATAATTAACGGCACCAACAATAATGATTATAATGAAAATTACGACAATAACTTGAACAGAATTAACAACAACACACACAACAATTAAATGATCAATTATTCAAATAAAGGTAAAAATAAATGTAACAAAAAAAAAAAAAACAATAATAAAGGATTAACTTAAGTAAAGCAACTTACACCAACATGTATTTTGTTTATCATTTTTGTTTTGTTTTGTTTGTTTGTTAACACTTTAGCAGCAAAACTATTGGTTCAGTTCATACCAAACTGGGTTTATAAATTGCCAGTGACCCAGAATAGATCTGATTACATTTTGGGAACAGTAGGTCAAAGTTTAAATTTTTCATTAATTTTAAAAATACCCCCCCCCCCCCCCCCCCGTTTACTTATAATGGGCGAAATTTCAAATCGCTATAAGAATGTTGACTTTAACTCAATTCACTTAAAACATTGCAGAGATATAGAGATTAATTTTAGACATCACTCCGTAAAATATGTAAGCAATAGCTTGTTTCTGGGGGGGGTTTTTTTGGTAAAAATTTTAAAACTTCTTTCTCTCCCATTAACTTATGATGGCAGAAATTTCAAATGTCGATTAAAACATCAATTTTGTTTCAGTTTACTTCAAATTCAGCTCATATATAATTTTTATATTTAACAAATATTGAATATGGATAAAAGAGTGGATCAGTGCCAAAATAAGTTACAATGCATGCGAGGGGTGGGGTTTGTTGTGCCTGGCAAAACTTAAAAAAAAAAAAAAAAAGAGAAAGACTAATCTTTTCTTATGATTTAGCAACATTTTTTCCACATGAAAAAAAAAAGCCAAACCTTCATTAATTGAATTCGTTCAATACACTGCCTGAGTCAAAATGATAGCTCATAGATCTCAGTTCACATTATGAGGCAGATGAGGAGTCTCACAGTCAGACCATCTGTGACGAAGCAAAAGATCACAAAAGCAAAAAAAAAAACAAAAAAAAAAACAATGTCTCTGTTAGTCTATCAGCAGAGCCCTGGAATACAGAGTGAATCCTCACAGATCTGTACACAGAGCTTCAGTGTTTGTGTAAACACAGGCTGGGGTCAGTGGTTTGTGGGTTGGGGACAGGTTTGGGTGCTTCATTTACATATTTTTACAGGTCAGGTTGTGCAGATCAGACTCAGAACAGGTCAGGTGGGTGCAGGTTATGAAAAAAAAACACACACATCAGAAGCAGCAATTGCTATTACCTGTTTCCTTAAGCTTTTCATCCATCCACTAAAGGCCTGCAGAGTAAATGGATCCGCATGTACAAGTCCTGGTGTGACCTGATCATTTTCAGACCCGCCACTTGAAGCTAGACTGAGAAAGTCTGTATAGAGGTTTGTTCTGTGCTTAAAACCAATGGATTATTGACCGAATCTACAAAAAAATTCCTCCATCACTAAACTAACTAGAAGCATTCGGAGAGCGCAGACCTCCGCCAAGGTAGATCAGAGCAATGTAATCATTTGTTCTTGTGCCAGTGTCGACATTTCCTGAAAATTTCATGAAAATCCATCCATAACTTTTTGAGTTATCTTGCAAACAGACAAACAGAACATTAGTTAGACCATAGTTTTTCTAGATCACAGTCAGTTTAACCCTTTCATGCACGAATTATGAGAACCTTAATCAAATTTTTTTCCTGAGTGTTTTTATTCCTCTTTAGGCATGAAAAAAACAATGCGATTGAAAATTTTCTTCTGAAAAATAAATTTTAAAAAATAAATAAAAAGTATTTTAAAAAATTTTAAAAATACATTTAAAAAAAAATAATTATGAAAAAAAAAAAAAAAAAATCTTATGAACCTATTTTTCATGAAGTTGAAAAAATGTCCACTCAGCTGGACACCACATTTAATTTTTGACGCACAGAAACATGTATTTACTAGGGATGTCCGATATTGGCTTTTTTGCCAAAAATCGATATGCCGATATTGTCCAACGCTTAATTTCCGATTCCGATTTCCGCCAAATCCGGCCCGCCAAAGGGTCCAATCCGGCCCGCAGCATGAATTTGTGAAATGCAAAAATTACACTGAAGATATGAACAATCAATCCACATACAGACACGTACAGACCAATTAGATTTCAAGTGGGTCAGACTTGTAAAATATTATCATAATAACCTATAAAAAATGACAACCCAAAATTTTCTCTTTGTTTTTTGGTGTAAAAAAAGTAAAGTTACATGAAAATGTTTACATTATCAACCTATACTTTTATAAAAAATGTGAATAGCCTGAAGAAATATGAACAAACAGAAATATCTGAAGAAAAGCAAATGTAATTTTACCAATATTCTGCCTGTTACTAAATGTTTTGTGTGACTGTAATGCAGATTGTAGTGCGCATGTGTAAATGATAAACTGAGAAACTGTGGCATAATATCGTTAATATTGCACTTGTTTTTCTTACGATAATTCAAGTTGTTCGTGTTATTCATATTTTTATGGAAACTTTGTAGATGTAAACCTGATCATAATTTTAATAACTTTATAATAATTTTACTTTTTTCACTGTTATTATTTTAGTGGTCCGGCCCACTTGAGTTCAATTTGGGCTAAATGTGGCCCCCGAACTAAAATGAGTTTGACACCCCTGCCGTAAACAGTATCACCTCGGCGTCTGTAACCAGTTTGACTTCTTGCTGTATTAAATGTTAAATTTCTTCTCTGGGAAAAACCAACTCCGCTTCACCTGGGCTGAGCAGATAATGCCGTTACATTAGTATTCATGTGTTACCTATTTGCTTCATGCCTTGTGGCGCACAAGTCCTTCACGCAGTGCTTTCACCTTTCCCAGTTGGCTGCTAAATTTGGACCTGGATCCATGATTTCCAGCCCGACTCTTCCTTCTTTGGACTGTGCACCACCAGGTAGTCTCCGCTCTCCCTGTTGTCTAGTATTTATAAACTCCCCACCATCTAATCTCAATGGACAATTTGGCAAATAAATACAGCGCTAATTGAAGTCCGAGAAACGGCGTGAGGCGTACCCATCACATGAGGTAAAAAACAAGATGAAGAACAGCATGGGTGTTCTTGCGGGAGTGCACGAGTCGCATCTTGTCACCTTAATAATTGCAGGACAAACGCAGTTGGATCCAGCGCACCAATAGTCCCCAATCTCTGCAGCTCGTTATTAGAAAAGAAGCCCAGTGGAGCTTGTTAGAAGATGAGGGGAGATGTGGTAAATAAGGTTAATTGGCCAATCTGTCAGACCCGGGAAGATGCTCACGCTGACACGGAACAACCGGAACATGATTTCACCCCTTTGTGCCGACGCCAGACCCGTCCTGTTTTCGCTAATTAGCATTTTGAAGAAGTGTGACGCTGCAACTGTAGCGGTGGCGACCGTAGTCAAGGTGTGTTGTGGTAAAAAAAAAAAAAAACAGCAGGAGATGAGAGATGGACCTCGTGTGTCATGTCTGGGTAAAGAAATTCATTCGTTTGAAATAAAAGTGAAAAGGTGTATATGTAAGCCGGTGAACGGGAGCAGCAGTCGGCGACGAACAAAAGACTCTCAAGAATAATCAGCCTGCGATATTAAATAAAGAGGTTTCAGTCAATGTGTTGAGTTATTTCCTAATTAAGCTCTTAATCACTGTCTACTCATAACAAAAAAAAAATCTGGGCTTATTATATTTCAACTTTTTTTTTTTTTAAGTGATGAAAGAAAAATGGTACGTCTGCATATTTATCACTTCCTCTTGAAAAATAATTATGTATCTTCTTTAGAACAACTTCACAGCTACTTATTTTAACCCATGAAGATCCAAACATCCACTGGTGACCACAACCATCTACTGATCTAAAACGTTTAATACTGATTTATCCATTAATTCTATCAATCCTTGGAAATAATTGGTGTAAAATACAGTTTGTCGTCTTTTCATGGTCATCAGATATGACCCATTTGGACATTCAGAGACTCTGTAGTTACCGTGGAAACACCGTCATCTTCTACAACATTGATTCAACAGTAAAACCCATGGAGTTGGATGAAGGACAGTGGATGGAGACACTTGGTTTTTTGTTCAGTTATTGATTTATTTGCTGAAAAAGTCCTTTTTTTTTTTAGTTTTCTCTGTTTTTATATTAAAATATTTGAATTTACTCTGTTTTCCTGAACATTACATGATCAGCTAATTAAATATAGGGGAAAATGCATGATTTACACTGAAAAATGCCAAACACAGAGGATGATATTACAATAAAGGGCAATAAATCACAATAGAGAAAAAATATATTTGGCAACTGATACAATTTAGCACTGGGTCTTTATGGGTTAAAGAACAAATATATAGTCGCGGAAAAAATTATTTGACAACCCTATTTTTTTTTCCAATTTCTTGTTCATTTTAATGCCTGGTACAACTAAAGGTACATTTGTTTGAACAAATATACCGATAACCACAAAAATATCTTATAGTAGTTTAATTTCAGAGCTGATATCTATCCATTTTCCATGTTTTCTTGATAATAACCAAAATCCCTTCATTTCTTACATCAGTATCGCCAGATCACCACAAAAAAGTTATCTCATGACACTTTATATATAGAGTTGGTCCAAACCAGACTCTAAGCCAATTTACAGAAACCCAACAGATCCAGGATGGTTCATACTGGACTACAAGGTCTCTGATGTACTTTGGGCCTAAACCATTCAGTGCTTTATATGCTAGCAAGAGAATTTTAAAGTCTATTCTCTGACAGACAGGGAGCCAGTGTGGAGACCTGAGAACTGGACTGATGTGGTCCACTCTCTTGGTCTTAGTGAGGACTGGAGCAGCAGCATTCTGGATCAGCTGCAGTCGTCTGATTGACTTTTTAGGCAGACCAGAGAAGATACTGTTACAGTAATCAACTCGACTAAAGATAAATGCATGGACGAGTTTTTCAAGGTCCTGCTGCGATGCGACATCAGTCCTTTAATCCTAGAAATGTTCTTGAGGTGATAGTAAGCTGACTTTTTATAGTGCAAAAGCTCAGAAAAATCAACATTGTCACCGTGTGTTGTTCAGGTTGGAAGTTCTGATGATATAAAGAAGAGTTTTGAGTAAACGTACAGGGTGGGGAAGCAAAATTTACAATGAACATTTAGTTGTTTTTTCTCTGCAGGCACTACGTCAATTGTTTTGAAACCAAACATATATTGATGTCATAATCATACCTAACACTATTATCCATACCTTTTCAGAAACTTTTGCCCATATGAGTAATCAGGAAAGCAAACGTCAAAGAGTGTGTGATTTGCTGAATGCACTCGTCACACCAAAGGAGATTTCAAAAATAGTTGGAGTGTCCATAAAGACTGTTTATAATGGAAAGAAGAGAATGACTATGAGCAAAACTATTACGAGAACGTCTGGAAGATACTATTAAAGAAGAATGGGAGAAGTTGTCACCCGAAGTTATTGAAAGGCAGTTATTGAGAAAGAAGGAGGACACATAGAATAAAAACATTTTCTATTATGTCAATTTATATTGTCAATTTTCCAAAATCCTAAAGGATCCAACCAAATCCATGAGAAAAATGGCAATTGAACTTGAGGTAGACAACAAGACCGTTAGAAATGCAGTAAAATATGATTTCAAGTTAAAATCTTACACAAGAACACCAAAACACTTGTTGACAACAGCAACAAATTCAACTTTAGCAATTTTTGGGAATCATGTTTATGGCCGCCTTCTAGCCCAGATCTAAACCCTCTGGATTCTGCTATGTGGGGCGTTTTAGAACAAGCTACCAATAGAACATCACACAGCAATGTCGAGTTTCTTAAAGATACTATTAAAGAAGAATGGGAGAAGTTGTCACCCGAATATTTGAGGAACACTTGCACAAGTTTCAGGAAGCGTGTGAAGGCAGTTATTGAGAAAGAAGGAGGACACATAGAATAAAAACATTTTCTATTATGTCAATTTTCTTGTGGCGAATAAATTCTCATGGCTTTCAATAAACTAATTGGTCATACACTGTCTTTCAATCCCTGCCTCAAATTATTGTAAATTTTGCTTCCCCACCCTGTATATATATATATATATATATATATATATATATATATATATATATATATATATATATATATATATATATATATATATTTAAAAATAATAATTTTTAAAAATGAAAAATCCGTGGTGTATTAAGACCTTTCACTTTTTAGTAATTTGAAGTTACATACCCAAAACTTTCCAAACTTCGACCATTCATCAAGAGAAAATGACTGAATATCTTCTCTAAGATCTGTTGAATTTCGTACAAATTAATCCATTTGTGCTGCAACTTCTTTTTTTTTATTCGACGTGCATATATTATTAATATCACATTACATAAGAACATCAGATTATGGAATCAATATTAATATGTGGATCAGTGATGTCAGTCCGATATCCTGTCTATATCAGCACCAAAAACCAATACTGGACTGTGTCAGTAACTCTATTATATACAAATATATGAGGTTTTGTGTGTTTTTGTTTACAGCTTCCAGTCGTGTATATGCTACAACCCTTGTACATCAGTCGTACAGAGCAGCTGACATGAAACATTAATGATTTGTAAGGCTTGATTTAGAGCGGTGTGGGAACTCCGAGACAGTTTGGGAGGGCAAAAGCACTTAAAGAAATAGCCTCATTGTTAATGAGACTGATATGAAAATGACTTCCAATGGTAACTCATTAGTTCTGAGTGAAAAGGCAGGACAGGATAGAGCCGGACCGGATCGTTAAATATGCATGACATCAGCGTTCTCCGCTTTCTCTCCACCTTGTGCTCTAATTTCAGTTTACATTTAGTACTTTTTTTATGGTTTGGCATTGTATGGTGCGAATCCAGCATAACATTTGTGTGTCCTTATAGACCGTCGTGAGTTTTTTTTTCCCTTTTGTTGCTCCTGCTAATGACAAAAAGGCAGTTAATTAAAGGTTTGGTCTTAGGGGATCTGCATCCATCATCACATTTACGCAGCCAGTCACAGCTCTGCAAGGGGGAATAAAAACAACAAAAGGATGCTGGTGCTCATATGTATTAATTAGATGAATATTATGGCACCAGGATGAAAATGTAGAAGAAAATGTCTGGAATCTGACCTCTGCTTTACATGGCTATAGGTGCAAGAAAATACTGCAGGAAGTGACTCAAAAATGTATCATGTCTCATTTTATAGCACGATATCTTATATAAAGGTAAAACCTCCACACTGGATTGCATGAATCTTTGAATGGCATTCAGCTCTAACCGTGTAATTTTTTTCCCCTAAAAAGAAAAAAATCCTTGAGATGTTCATTGTTGAGACGTCATTTTGCTATGCCGACACCACAACTATTGTAAAAATGAGCCATTTACTCAGAAATCTTGAAAAAGGCAGTAAAGAAGCAGATATGCAGAATGTGAATAATACACTGTTGCCCATAGAGGTTGGATAAAACATTTTGACCTCTTTTCATGAAATAACTGTGAAAATGTGATTTATTCTTGATGGATAAAGTGTAACTGGGACTCAGTATGTAATCATCGCACGAGGTCAAAGGATATTACCGATATGTGTAAATGGGAATAAAAAGACGACCTTATGAAAATTAATCCAACTTCATGGCTAACAGTGTAAATTTACTAAAAAAAAAAACAAAAAAAACTTAAAGCTGATGCAAATGTGTATTTTAAACCCAAGAAACTCTTTGCATTTACTTAGAATGTTGCATTAAATTGACATCACATTAATAAAAAAAAATAAAATACATGTATATTACATCCAAGCTGTATAATGGGCATAAAAAATAATTCTTAGAATCATCACATTGCTGAATTTTAACCTTAGCTTCCAGCCATGTTCTTGATTCTCAGAGAATAATTAAAACAGGTACTTCAGATGTTCACGGTCGAGATATTATTTTGCTACGCCAACACCATGGCTATTGTAAAAATAGAACCAAACATCCTGTAGTCCAACGGCATATTTAAAGACATTAATTGACATTAAATTAGACCTTTCAAGGTCACTCAAGGTCAAAGGTCATGGCACCAAATGAAAGCCCATATGTGATTTCCAGTCTATTGCCAATAGTAATTATAGCAATGTATGCAATGGTGTTGAAGTTATAGCACTTTGAAATGTTTCCCATTATCAACCAATGGGGATTTTTAAAAAAATTCAAAAATGTGGTCGACCTTGCCCCAAGGAACCTCTGCTGAATTTCAATTGAATTTGGCTGATGGTTTTAGAGAAGATGCTTCTAAAAAATCTGGACAAAGATTACCTTAGGTTTGAGGTCACTCAGGGTCAAAGGTCATGGCACCAAATGAGAGCCCACATGTGACTTCCAATCTATTGCCAATAATAACTTATCAATAGTTTCAACTGTTTTCAAGTTATAGCACTTGGAAATTTTTCCCACTATAAACCAATGTGGATTTTTAAAATGTTAAAAATTCATAAAAAATTCAAAAGTCAATATTTCTCAATTCTGTGAACAAACATGGTAGACCTTGCCCCAAGGAACCTCTGCTGTGAATTTTAATTGAATCTGAGAAGAAGTTTCTTGAAAAATTGTTTACGGACAGACAGACGACAACTGATACCATTAGTCCACTGGACCTTTGGGCCGTTGGACTAATGAAAAATGAACCATTTACCCAGAAATCTTGAAAAGAAGCAGATATGCAGAAGGTGATTAATACACTCTTACCCATAAAGGTGGGATCAAATATTTTAACCTCTTTTCATCACATGATTGTGAAAATGTGATTCATTCTTGGCTCTGTAAGTAATCATTACACCAGGTCAAAGAATATTACCCATGTGTATAAATGGGAATAAAAAGAGAAAATAATGAAAATTATTCCAACTTTATGGGTAATAGTGTAAAAAAAAAAAAAAAGAAGTTAAAGCTGATGCAAATGTGTATTTTAAACCCAAGAAACTCTTTGCATTTACTTAGAACGTTGCATCACATTAACATTGCATTAATAAAAAAATAAAATACAAATAAAATACATGTATATTACACCGAAGCTGTGGAATAGGCATGAAAAAGAATCCTAAGAATCATCACATTGCTGAATTTTAACATTAGCTCCCAGCCATGTTCTTGATTCTTGGAGAATAATTAAAACAGGTAGGTGTTGGTGTAGAAATTTCTCTTTCTCGGGTAGGAGCGAGTAGACCTTTTTCCCATTAGCTGATCTGCCTTTTGATGTTAATTTATACTGTTGGATCTCCTCGTCTCCACTGAGCCAAAGTAATGGATTTTGAACTCGCAATCAAAGCACCCTCAAGAGTTCCTTCTCTTGCCTTCTAGCGTGTAATCCTTCTGCATTTAAGTAGCCTGTGTTCTACAAAAGCACATGAATGAATTATGTGCTATATGTGGTATTGTCGCCATGTCGGGAAAACCTTCAATTTTGGGGGAGATTGACTCTTAGATCAAGGAGAGGCAACTTTTGATTTAATGATAAAGAGAAAACAACAACATTCTGACAGTCTTATGTGGGCTGACGTCGATACTGAGCAGAAACACACTGTGGTCAGATGACTCACTGCAGTGTTTAATCTGTATTCATTTAGCATTTACATCGGAAATTACCGCCGCTGTAAATGCATATACCGTAATTTAATTAATGTAGAGCTGCACAATTAATCTGCGTGCAATGTCACCCTGTCTAATTATATAATTACAAAAGGTTGCAATTCTGCTAAATAAGAAAACCACGTGCCTGTGTGAACGTGACACCCTGTTCTCTGTCTGTGTGCAAACTGCTCATTATCTACAACAATAATGAAGAAATTACTAATCAGCCTCCATTTAGACACTGAAGCTCACACACACACACACGCACACACTGTAAAAAAAAATCTGTAATTTAACTGAATTTTCACTGTTTATTTTACAGATTTTTTTTTCTGTTTTTTTAAATACAGCAAAATATCGATGAAATTACCAAAATAGACTGATTTTTACACGTCAAATGTAAAATAACACAAAAAAACTGTAACTGTAAATAACTATAAAATTTCCATTTTTTTTAAAAAGAATGTTTTTCTTTTTTCACAGAAAAATACAGTTAAAATACATTTGCAAATGTATCGTAATTTTATAAATATTTCTTTTCTATTTATGAGATTAAACTGTTAATTTAAAGTTTAATTCTGTAAAAAAATTAAACGAAATAAAATTACTGACAATTAACCGTAAAAGAAGTATTTGTTCTGTAAGTTTAACAAGACCTGTTTGTTAATTCAAATCAAATCAACTTTCATTTATATAGCGCCAAATCATAACAAAAGTTATCTCATGACACTTTACATATAGAGTTGGTGAGAACCAGACTCTAAGCCAATTTACAGAAACCCAACAGAATCCTCCAAGAGCAAACACTTGTGACAAGTGTTTGTGTTTTAATTGAAAAACATCTTGTGTAATTACAACAAAAATGTTGAATAAATGTATTTTTGTGAATGTGTAACATGTATAAGCACTGATAAACTGTCCAAATACAGTTTTTATCAGTGGATTGTACAACTTAGTCTCACCGAAAATTATTTATACACACACACACATATATATATATATATACACACACACACACACACACAGTACAGGCCAAAAGTTTGGACACACCTTCTCATTCTTTGCATTTTCTTTATTTTCATGACTATTTACATTGTAGATTCTCACTGAAGGCATCAAAACTATGAATGAACACATGTGGAATTATGTACTTAACAAAAAAGTGTGAAATAACTGAAAACATCTCTTATATTCTAGTTTCTTCAAAGTAGCCACCCTTAGCTCTGATGACTGCCTTGCACACCCTTGGCATTCTCTTGATGAGCATCAAGAGGTAGTCACCTGAAATGGTTTTCACTTCATAGCTGTGCCTTGTCAGGGTTACTTAGTGGAATTTCTTGCCTTATTGATGGGGTTGGGACCATCAGTTGTGTTGTGCAGAAGTCAGGTTGATGCACAACTGACAGCCCTATTGGACAACTGTTAGAATACATATTATGGCGAGAACCAATCAGCTAAGTAAAGACAAACGAGTGGCCATCATTACTTTAAGAAATGAAGGTCAGTCAGTCTAGAAAATTTCAAAAACTTTGAATGTGTCCCCAAGTGCAGTCGCAAAAACCATCAAGCGCTCCAACGAAACTGGCTCACATGAGGACCGCCCCAGGAAAGGAAGACCAAGAGTCACCTCTGATGCTGAAGATAAGTTCATCTGACTCACCAGCCTCAGAAATCGCAAATTAACAGCAGCTCAGATTAGAGACCAGATGAATACCACACAGAGCTCTAGCAGCAGACACATCTCTACAACAACTGTTAAGAGGAGACTGCGTGAATCAGGCCTTCATGGTCAAATAGCTGCTAGGAAACCACTGCTCAGGAGAGGCAACAAACAGAAGAGATTTATTTGGGCCAAGAAACCCAAGGAATGGACATTAGACCAGTGGAAATCTGTGCTTTGGTCTGATGAGTCCAAATTTGAGATCTTTGGATCCAACCGCCGTGTCTTTGTGCGACGCAGAAAAGGTGAACGGATGGATGCTACATGCCTGGTTCCCACCGTGAAGCATGGAGGGGGAGGTGTGATGGTGTGGGGGTGCTTTGCTGGTGACGCTGTTGGGGATTTATTCAAGATTGAAGGCAACCTGAATCAGCATGGCTACCACAGCATCCTGAAGTGACATGCCATTCCATCCGGTTTGCGTTTAGTTGGACCATCATTTATGTTTCAACAGGACAATGACCCCAAACACACCTCCAGGCTGTGTGAGGGATATTTGACCAAGAAGGAGAGTGATGGAGTGCTGCGCCGGATGACCTGGCCTCCACAGTCACCGGACCTGAACCCAATTGAGATGGTTTGGGGTGAGCTGGACCGCAGAGTGAAGGCAAAAGGGCCAACAAGTGCTAAGCATCTCTGGGAACTTCTTCAAGACTGTTAGGAAACCATTTCAGGTGACTACCTCTTGAAGCTCATCAAGAGAATGGCAAGAGTGTGCAAAACAGTCATCAGAGCTAAGGGTGGCTACTTTGAAGAAACTAGAATATAAGAGATGTTTTCAGTTATTTCACACTTTTTTGTTAAGTACATAATTCCACATGTGTTCATTCATAGTTTTGATGCCTTCAGTGAGAATCTACAATGTAAATAGTCATGAAAATAAAGAAAATGCAAAGAATGAGAAGGTGTGTCCAAACTTTTGGCCTGTACTGTATATATATATATATATATATATATATATATATATATATATATATATATATATATATATATATATATGTATATATGTATATATATATTTACAGGTAATTTGATTGTTTTAATACATGTAAATATTCTTTATTAAACATTAAAAAGTCAAAAATATGTAAAATCTCATGTAAAGATAGGGCAATAAAACTGTATTTTAAAAATGGAAAATTACCGTATTTTTATGAGGTGATTATTTTCCGTTATTTTACAAAAATTTTTCGGCACCCCTGCCAGAATATTAGTTTCTTGTTTTTGTTTTTTTTACAGCTCACACATACACACACATACATTCGTACATATAAGTAGACACCATATTGGTTGCTTTGGTCTGTTCATCGCACCAGTCCAGTTAAAACCAATTTACATTTTTCGTGATCCATAAATAAAATGAGAAAAAAGAAAAAAGAAAGAACGCATTTGATGGTGATTTGCCTGCGTATAACTACTTGTGAGCTCTGTCCGATATGAATTAATGGTTTTTGCATTACCATTTGAGACTGTGGTTAATTATTTGGTTTGATTGATGTATTTATTTTGAATATGAAGAAAATAAACAAAACACTTAAACATAAGACATATAATACATATTTGAAAAGGAGTGAGAAAAAGTACAACTTATAAACTCCCATCCCTTCTCCTTATATAATAAATAACAATAATAACCTTCCTAGTCTAAGCATATCTATACTATATACTATAATGTGACTGATACTTATTATCAAATAATTTGGTTCTGGCTTCATACTATTATGAACAAATATAATATGATTGACATAAACACATTATTTATATTTTATTACTCATTATTGGAATCCATATTTGGTTTCAAACGTCTTTTCTTTGTGTTTTCACTTGTTAGTATTTTTCCTCCCTTCTTTTCTGTAATTCCATGCCATTGTGTCACTTTACAGAATTCAATGATTGTTCCATATTTGACTTGAAGTGTGAAGTTTGAGGAACAATACGTAAAAAAAATACACACAACCGATATTCATTTTACAGAATCATCCATTCCACAAGTCATTCAATTTATAGCAATGTCATTTTATGATTTTCATACATTTTAATTATTATTTAAATTATGTACAATGCATATAATACACCATTAACATCAAATATGCTGGAGAGGTTAGAGAAAAGAGTAAACTACTACAGCCTAAAATGAACAGAGGTCTTTTAAAAAAATCCAGATTCAAAACCAAAGTGATTGAATGATGTTTATCAGTAAAGGGAGTCAATTTATGGAACAATGTCAAAGACACAAAAGAATTCAGATCAAACTCTTTCAAAAAAATCTATTAAATTCAACATATTCATGAATTATGAAACAGGAAATTAATTTGATGGTTGAGACACTGTTAAATATAATGACATCTTGAATAATGTTAAGTCATAAATGATGAATTACAGCAGTAAGTGACAAAAGATATTGTATTAAGGCACTGATTTTACAATTCAGTATGAAATTACAGATTTCAATTTTTTTGCCACTGTCCAAATACTTTTGGACCTGACTATGTCTCTTGCGGATCAGTGTCTGGTCATGTGACTATCTGGTGTGTAAACCAGTGAAGTGGAGAGCATTTAGTTTGGTTTTTTTCCCCCTTTGGAAAAAATGGCAATGATTTTCACCATATTGTGAAGCCCTGTTTTAATGTTGTTTATGCTTAATTAAACTAAGAGTAAAGGACATGCTTTACAATTAATGCAAAGTAAAAATATCATTAACCCATGAAGACCCAGTGCTACTTTGGTGGCAGTTCCAAAATATTTTTTTCTCAATATTTAACTTTTCTTACATGATTTATTGCCATTTATTATGACATTATCCTCTGTATTTTGCTTTTTTTCAGTGAACATCAGGTATTTTCCTATATTTAACCCTTTCATGCACAAATTATGAGAACCTTAAGACTTCTTCCCTGAGTGTTTTCATTTGTCTTTAAGCATGATAAAAAAAATCAATGTGATTGAAAATTTTCTTATGAAAAATAAATAAAATTAATTTAAAAATAATAAAAAAAAAAAATGTTAAAAAATACATTAAAAATTGTAATAATAATAATAAAATATATATATCATGAACCTATTTTTCATGAAGTTGCAAGAATGTCCTCTCAACTGGACGCCATGTGTTTCATTTTTGAAGCAAAGAAACACGTATTTACTGATAAATTGTGTGAAAACTATAACTATTACGCTCAGGGCAGATCTACGCAGTGTTACCAATTCATGTCAGAAAAGATATGTAATGTGTTAAAACTTTAATAAAGATATGTGCAAAAACACAAAACAACAAAATCCATGAACATACAAGAGAAGAGCTGTCCAACTGTAGTGACCACTATGCAGGAAAGGGTTCATTTACTAATCATGAAGGTGTCCATAAAAATTCAGACTGAAGTTGAAGGTTATTATATCCAAAACAGAGAAAACTGAAGAAAAAGTGACTTTTTCAGCAAACATAGCATTATTGAACTTAAACCAAGTGTCTCCATCCACTGTCACTGATCCAACTCCATGGCTTTTACTGGTGAATCAATGTTGTAGAAGATGACGGTGTTTCCACGTTCACTACGGAGCCTCTGAACGTCCAAATGGGTCATATCTGATGACCATGAAAAGATGACAAACTGTATTTCACTGTAATTATTGACATGGATTGATAGAATAAGTGGATCAGAAGTTATTAAACATTTTAGATCAGTAGATGGTTTTGGTCGTCGGTGGCCGTTTGGTTCTTTATGGGTTAAAACCGCAACTAGAACATAACTAAATCCCAAACATCAACATAATATGTAATAAATAAAAATAACTTAATAAATTAGAATAAAATAAAGCATGACAAAGAAAAAACAAACACCTAAACAGAAGTTTGAGTTCTGGTGTATTTCCTAAATTTGTGGAAGACTTGGGTACACAGCCGTAGAGTCTGGGAGTGCTTCCACAAGAGCTTTTTAGATTTTTAAAGTATGTACTTTAGTATAATTTTGGGTCATTTTTTATAATCATACGTAATATGTACAAGAATGTGCAAAAGCTTGGAAAATTGGCTTAAAAACAAAGCTTTTTAAGAGACCAATTGCAACCATTACATCTGAGAAAAGTCATTTTGGTCAATTTTGATGCTCTCTGCATTAATTTTACATGAATTTGCTGCCTAAAGTGGCTTGGGGGGTGATGCACCTTAGGCTAATAGAAAAGTGAAGTCATGCAGTTGAGCCCCATGGGAACTCCTTTCCAGACAAAAATAATTAAAGTAACAGTCAATGGAGAGAGAAAGGGAAAGTTTATTTCTTCTATTATTTACACTTATATTTGTCAAATTAAAACATAATTTTACAAGTCAAGAAAGTTGCAGAATATGTATACTGACAGTCGATAGAAACTTTGAGGTAGAAATGTCTGCATATTTCTACTTGTAGGGGGGTTGTAATTATTCATTGTGGATTTATTGATGACTTAGTGCTCGGGTAGTTCAGATAATGATGAGTTGTCATGTTGTCATGGTTCATTGCACATGGGTTGGTCTCTTTGCAAAAGTGGACCAAACACACATTGAGCAATACTCAGTAGGTATCTGCACAATTTGAGGATTGGTTTTGAAGGCCTATATAAAGGCCCAAAAAAGGCCACCATTGTTAGTCCAGTGAACGGCATCATACCACGTCTATCACGTGAACAACGTCTCTGGGCACTGGGTACGGTGGAGGCCGGTTTGAGCTCCAGTGATATAGCCAGGCCTATGTATGGGCTGTTCCCAACCCACAATCAGAAACCTGGTTGAACGCCACAACACCACAGGCTCTGTTGACCATTAGGGTGATAACTTTTTTGCAACCTCATATCCCTGTGTCATAATATGATGAACTTTTATGAAAGATTAAATAAAATCCCATTTTAAAATTTATTGGATGAAAAAACCTCACGCACAAAATGTTTTTAAATTCTTTAATTTTCAGCTTTTTGGCCAATTCTTGAAGCACATGCCAGTTTGATCAAAAAGTTAAGAATGACATACATGGGCTATGGAGAGCAGTACAAAGTGTCAGAAAACACACAAAGAAGTCAACTGGTCACATTGATGTCATTGGACAGGATGAATCTCAGAGGGAGGTTGTCCTTGTTGCGGCAGGACTCATGCCGCACTTGATGGTGCTTGAAACCTCACCAAGTTGTTTGTCCAGGTTTCCTTGTTCTTGTCCGTGGTAGAAGAACTCTTTTTGAACGACATGTTGTACTGTACTAAGCAACGACTGTTCTGTTGTGTCACTCAGGAACACTTCAGAATGTCCTGGAAACAGAATGTACAAGATCATACCAGCATGCCCAGGAGGTAATAGAAGATTTCAGAACAGTTGAGAAGGTCATGCAAAGAGTTCTGAAAACTAATAATTATCCACATGAGCTACTGGGTGCCCAGTGCCCAAGTGATAAGTCTTAGAATGCGAACCTGATTTTGGAAGGGGAAGTACTGATTTTCTGGAATTAAGCATTCAATGCTACTCATATTCATCAACTCTAAAATAACTACCAACCTTTATTTCACCTTTTAGGTGTTTAAACACTTCCTTTTGAAGGGTTAATACACCGGAGACCATTTGTCAATGTTTCGTTGTCGTTATTAGATTTTGCCTTCATTTATGGAAATGGTAAATTTTTCAAAGTGCTTTGTGCGTGACCTTTTTTGATAGTTCAATGGGATAAATGTCATTTTGGGCAATTGTAAGCAAATGTTCATTCATTCCTGCCACAGGAAATCAAGTTTGAGAAAAAACAGTCAAAAAGTTATTACCCTATTGACCATAGACCGCGTCCAGGGAGAGAGAGAGCGACAACTTCCGACCAGGACCGCTACGTACCCGGTATTGACTGTTGTGACTTTGTGTTTGGCAGGTGCCATTTTCTTTTGTTAAGAAATTAAATTAAATTAAATTAAATGTTACTTTGTTTTTGTCTTAATTTGCTTTGTTTTGTTTTATTTTGTTTCTTTGCATGTTCGAAATAAATGATTAAGTAATGTCTCTAGCCAGTAACCGCATTTCACACTTTTTTCTCCCAAAGTTGAAGCCAAAGACCTGACTCTCCAAAGGATTCCATCTGTGTTAGTGTCACAATGATAACACTGCCCTGTACCGTCAAGTAAGCATCGGTCGAGTTGAAGTGTTTGACCTCTAATTATTTTAAAAACTGACCCTGATAATGGAGAACCTAAGTGAAGAAAAACTATTAAAAATGAGCGTAATTCAAAAGTCAACATGGCGGTTTAAGCTATGTAGTTAATTTGTCACCGGAGCATGTAAAGCCAGTCATAGCAAATACATTCATCTGGTGCTGGACCTTAACGTTTGAACACTTTATTGACACCATTATGTTGTATAGAAATAATGAAGCGGGCTTAATGTCTCCTTTCCGAGAACCCAATCTAAATCATTTTTTAATCAAGTGAGTGCCCTCCCTAATCAACGCTCGTGCTTACACTGCATGTGACCTTGGCTGCTGATGTATCTGTCAGAGCTTTTATCTATGCGCACATCTTATGATTACGCGCTAATAAATCCTAAGCTAAACTTTGGAGGCGCTCATGTACAAAAGACTCAACTGTCACCTGACGGAGGGGAGGGGGGGGGGGGGGGGGTAGGGTAGGAAGGCTTTACAAGCATGGAGGAACTAACCCCCATAAAATAGCCCTTCATTTAATCTCTAGCGGATCGAGGGGGATGCATCAATAGGGCCATTACAGCTCCCCAAAGGCAGGAGTTGGGCGCCTGATAATAAATCAATACACCGCCATAAATTGACTGTGCTAAATACTTGGCTGTCAAAAAAGTTTATCCTTAGGCGCTTGAAGGGAGGGTGAAAAACAGAACAAAATATTATGGGATTACCAGAGTGAAAGTGATGAGTGGAGACAAATTGCAGCTAATGCCAGAACAAGTTTCTTGGGAGCTTGGACTTTAGTATTTTCATGCTTGAAAATACGGCAACTTCATACGTACAGATTAAAATTTCATGACAACCGTTCTTAGAGTACCTCAGCTGTGAGCTCACGCAACATATCTGCAAATTTCCCTAATGAGTTGTATTTGATGAGAAAAAAAAAAGAAGGAATCAGTTTCACATCAATGTCAGACTTCTCTTTTTCAACGTCCACTATTTGGAGCCAAAATTCTTTACATGGTGCTTTTTATCCTGAATAAAACAGTTAGAAAACACATAGAAATGTCTGGTCAACAAACATAGAGACTGAATATAACCACTCAAATGCTTTTTTTCCCCTTTTCATCGTGTGACTGTTGCAAATTCTCTTTTGCAGTGAGATATATGGAGGCTGATAACTGCACGAAAGCATTGGCTGACTGCAGACTCTGCCACTGTTTTCCACTGTCAGCCTAAAATGGAACACCCTTGTGCTATTCATCATATGCTACTCAATTATGAATGTCTGAAAACTTGAACGTGCTACAGTAATTTATTTGCAGGGGATAAGAGGAGAAAGAGCTGTGCCCGGAAAGGCAGAACAAACTACGGCGCTTGAAAAAGGATTCTTCGGGGGGCTAATCTTTAAAATAAAAGCTTTTCTCATCCCTCAAATATGTTCGCGTTTACAGTAGAATGACAATGCAAACAGTTATGCAAATATTGTATGTTCTACATCAGGCATTCTTCGGAATGTGTTCAAGCTGCTTAGCCACTGGGTGTGATTAATAAAGCATCTAAAAGCTAGTTAATTTGCTTTTTGATGGCTTTAACATATGGCTAAATAATCAGTGCAGACTTATCATTGTGGGCATTGTCCTCTTGCAGGCCTTACTAATAACTATGAATCAGCCAGAGCCATTGGGGTTCCCAGACATAATTACCCAAGCTCCCTTTGTCTGAAGAAGCTCAATAGAAGATCTAAAGCAGCCTTAGATGTGTCCGATCTGATCTAACTGTGATGCGATTTCGTGTCCTTTATGGCTCTAATTACTGAAATCTCTAGTAGAGGAGTTGACTCTATAGACGCCGCGATGGCTACAACCTTTATCTGTGGAACAAACGGGAAGTTTTCTTTGCTCCGAGTTACAAGCCCTCATTTATTTACTCATCTAAATACGTTGGATCGTTAGAATGGGACCAATCACTTTCAAGATGCTTTATGCTTGGCCTCATCATTGTTTCTTTGCTAGCGCCATCTGGCTTTACTCCTCGCCGGAATGTACGGTAATAGGAAAGGAGTGGCACGGTGCAGCGTTGGCGCTACAAGTCCTTGACCTGAAGTCGAAAAAACCTTGCCATAAGCTCAATTACGAGCACTCGTTATCTAGTACATACATAATTAAAAGCCAAAAACGTCTGCTTCGGAATAGGTTCATCCTTGGGGATTTCATATTTTAATAAGATCCTCAAGGGGCCAATCAGGGGCCCGCTCCCCTGCTGGGTTCAACTGAAAGGTGAAAGGATTTTTCAGGTGAATATTTTAACAGCGTAGGTGTTTGTCAGCTACTAATATGAGTTTTTCTAATAGTCCAAGACGGATCAAAGCAAAACTCACGGTGCTCAGTAAAGTGAAAGGGAAACACAAATCATGTTTAATTATATTCTGCATGGGAGAAAGTTTGCCTACTTAAAGTCTAAAATTAACTTCGGGAAGCAACATTACTTTTTTCGTTTAATGCAGAATCAAAAGATAACTAATTGATTTGAATTTCAAATGAATTTTACCACAGGCATTTGAGAATACAGCTACGAGCTTTGCCATAAGCTAATAATATAGTTTGTCAAATACATTCGGAAAAACTCTGTTTTCTTTGTTCAAAGTCTTGAATTTCAATGAATGCAGCACTGATAACTTGCAAAACAGCAACAAAAATATGCAAAGAACTGCAAGTAGTCATCAAAATACATATCTCATATACATCTTTCATTTCTTTCTGAAAGACTTGACGCTTCGGTGCCAGTTACTCTTACAAAGATCCATCATTTGGTTCAATTTCAGCCTCAAAATATAAATATCCATAAAATTCCCCAGGCTCGTATGCAGAGTTCACTTTTCAGACACACCTGATTCACCTGTAGCGATGCTCGGATGGGTGTCAGATCTGATCTTTGAATAGTGCAGTTTATGGAGAGTTTGAAGCCACATTAGACACTGGAGCATGCTGTGAGTTTACCTACAATCTGAAGGTGAAATTAAAATACCACAGCACCCCAGGCTCAACAACCTTCTGATTCTATTTCAACAAAGTACGACTATATTTATCCTCAGATCATTCGATCCAACCATCATTGATCTGAAAACTCCTTATATCTTGGTTTTTTTTTACTTTTACTGTGATAATTTATTTTAACCCTTTTAACCCTATAACGCCAAAAGTATCATATTTGACATGTGAGTTTTGAAGCCCTCTACATGATCAGTGTGATATTTTTTTTCTTGAAAAACTTCATGTATACAATTAGAAACGTGCAATACACGGATAATCCACCGGGGGGAGGAATTAATTCACCAGAGGCCTTTCCAGTGACACTACAAGATTGTCATTAATGAGGAAGGAGGCAGAACTTTGACAATTTTGAAAAGAAATTACCAATTTGTTAGACATGTTCGTGTTATATTATGTTTGTTTTGTATTATATGTGCTATATTTTGTATTATACGTGTTATATTATGTATGTTTGTTCAAAAATAATAATATTTGAGCACTGAGACCCGATGTATCAAATATGATACAAATTTGAAACTCATACATGGAAATTGATATTTGAGAAAAAAAAAGAACATTTTTGTTGTTCAGAAGGACCAATAAAGGCTCTAGTTTCAAAGAACTGGAATTTTCTGTCAATGATTTAATGGTTCAGGCTTTACAGGGTTAAAACTACAATTATAACAGGCCACCTAGGTGTCCTCATGTTATCTTTGCAATAAAAGTGTCAGAAAATGTCTTTTTTGCCAATTCTTTTGTACCTTTATTTTCAGGAAGAACTTAACTTTCAATATCTGGCCCTTAATTATCATTATTATAAATAATAAAGGCTTAAAACGGTGTGTTTTAGTGAAAAAGCAAAAACAGACTTGATGTTTTTAGCATATTTATTACACTGGTCTACAAGTAAAATGCTTCCAGAATAAAAGTAGTGGAATTTTACTACATGTGAGTCACTGATAAAGAAAAATCAAGCCAAACATGCTGGTTGGCTTTAGTTTCCAAGATACAATTTTGGGTCAAAATGTGAAATTCAGGAATAAGAGAATGGGTTTTACTCAAAAGAATATTTGTCTCAGAGCTACCAGATCTACTTCAAAACACTGTCTGCATATGACAATACATTCACTTTACAGGTTCTATCTAATGGAAGATTTTGAAATCTATTGTATAAATGTACATAAAACAATACTTATGTGTAACAACTTTATCATATACCTTGAAAACACCAGCAAACCGGTACTTTTGTCATTCGTTTTCCAATTAATCTTATTGAAATACATAACATTTAGCACGAAGCAGATTTTTTTTTTTTTTTTTTTAAGTTGTAGACTAGTCTTATCAGAAACAACTGTAAATGTCCATAATGAAACTTTTTGACATTGCTGGAATAGACCTTCAACTATTTTACATCTGCTCAAACATGCTTTTTGCTCTTCAACATTCAGTATCCATAAGATGGCTTCAGGTTTTTCGTTATTTCCAGGTGTTTTTTAGCCTGTGTGGAAGTCTCTCACATAGTTCCTTTCTACTTGTAATAGAGTCTCACATTGCTGCTGTAGAGTGTTATATAGTATCGGAAGGCTTGGGATCTCAGCTTTCCGATGTAATTTGACTTTTGTGGATAGCATAAACGGGTCAGATGTTACGGTAATTTGAACACTGTAAAGTGCAAAATGCAGCGCCGGAGAGATTACAGTTGTTAAAGGGTTAAAGTGCAATTTGTATTTGAGTGAAAGTTGACAATATGAGATGGACAATCATGGTTTTAAAGTCTTTTATTATATTCCTTTGAGATTAGCTTGATCAGCTGGACAACCAGTCGGAGAACACAGTAGACCATTCTAGCATGTGCAGGTCTCTGAAAAGGTCCCGCCCCCAATTTCGTGGTCCAGTAACACATATATTTTACATGATTATTAATAGATGCAAATTGAAAAACAAATGAAGGTGGTAACATCAAGCCAGCGACTCTTTATTTGGTCAGTTTACTTCAATCAGTAGAGCTGGTATGTAGATAATTATTACACATTTGCAACGACAGCGGTTTTGACCTTTAATACAAATGCAGAAACGTAAGCAATAATAAGCTTGGATTTAAATACATGTTGTATAGATGAAGCAATTGGGTATTTATTGTTATTGAGCTGCTATTTTAAAACACTGTGGTTCTGTTAATTATTCTTTTGAGATTTGTTATGGAAATGTTCAACTGATAACCCACACACAAAGAGGAGGAGAGAAAGTTAGAGTTAAAATAAATAAATGCATTTATTGAGAAGTCAATCACAGAGAGACTCTGTAAGTGAAGTCTGATTAAACAAGAGAAAACTAAAGATTATATAGAACCAAATCCAACCCCCTCAAACTATGATGTCATTCCTTACGTACATCGTACCACCCCATACTACTCCTTCTCTGCTCCGTGAAGAGGTCATGATGACCTCTCCACTCTAACCTTGCTTGGATCCAATCTGGAGTGCAGGCGCCATCCTCTATCTACACATTCAGACATTTAGGTGTTTGGGTTTTAACTCAAGGCAAGAACTCCGTTCCTGGGTTGGGGGTGTTACAGAGTGGTAAACATCACACATAATGAATAATGACTCAGCATTAAAAGAACATGTACTAACAGTATAAAATATAAAGAGTATAAAACATAAAAAGTAAATTTTTCCACCACAGATTCTAGACATTGGAAAAGGTCATCAAAATCCGATAACATAGCATTTTGGATGTGTAGCTGCTAAGGATGCTAGCTATCACCATTTGACTGCAATGGAAACTTTTTTTTTTTTTTTTTTACATGTGCCAAAATGTTACTTCCTGTCAACTGTCTTTCATTTTTCAGGCAGCTTCATGGATGAATATAAATATGTTAACCTTCCTTTAGCATTTGCTGTGTTTTAGCTTTTTTCTGTTTGTTTGTTTGTTTGTTTGTTTTAAATTTGCTAACATTAGCTAGCTTAACCCTCTGGTATCCAGGTGCGCCTTTTAGGCACACTTTGCACTTCATGTTCATTTCATTTTTCATTTGTTTGTTTATTTCGAGCATTTATAGTATACAAGCAAATTCAAAATCCCCCCCCCCCCCCCCCTCAAAAAAAAAAAAATCATTCATTTATACTCAAAATGGAGTGGGAAGAAGAAAAACTTATTTAATCCCACCCCCATTCTCATCATCAAATAACTGAACATAATAACGTTTTAAATATTCACTCCAGTCCTTCGACTTCAAGCCAGAACAATGAGCAAAATGGAACAAAACAGGCCTAAACCAAATTAGAATAAACTCATTTGACAGTATTTACATTGCATAACCAAAATGTGTGTAAAAAAAAAAAAAAAATAAAAATAGAAACAAAGTACATTCCTGGTGGTGTTACCACAGGTAACAGTTAACCGTCAATTTACATGATAATAATTACTTACCAACAATGGTAAAAACAAAAAAACTGCAATACCACAAGTGGTAAGGAACAGTAATAATTACCTACCAACAACAGTAAGAAACAAAACAAAAAACTACAATAGCCCTAATGGTAAAGGGCAGCACATACCAGCAATGGTAAGAACAATACCAGATGGTAATGGACAACACAGACCAACTAGATAAGGAACAACAAGCACACAATAACATATAAGACAGAGTATTTATGGAACATCAGTTTTAAGACCCTCCATCTTTATACTGGGACCAGACCATATTTTTGTATAGCAGTTTAAATCGGTGGATATTTTGGCATTGCTTGTGTTGGTTGTGATGTTAAAAAAACTTCATATTATTTTTCACAGTTTAAATAAGGTTAGAATTCAAAAGTTGTTCATTTTTGCATGATCTTTAAAATTCTGGCCACCAACTAAAATGTGCATATTGGAAACAAAAGAAAATTACAAGACTAGCATCTGTCTCCCAAGTGTGCCTAAAACGTACTATTTCTTCCATTTGATATGTATGATTAGGGCTGACCTGGATTTACAAAAATAAAATCAAATTAGAGCAGAAAAATAAATCAATATATAATATTTAATAGTTGGATTTATAGCTGTGCATTTTACGCACACTTGGTGACAGATGCTAGTATTTTTGAACATTTGACCTAGCGCCAAAAATAATAATGCAAATTAACCAATGTCGGAGTTAATTATTGACATATGCCAGGCTGCAAAAATCAAATAATATATGATCCACTTCTTGTGTAGTATATGGAAAAAAATATTTTTTGTTTTGTTTTTTGCATCCAAAAAAATGGTTTGTTTACATTACAAACACAGCATTTAAAGGGTTAAAAAATGTGACAGTTATTGAGTATTGTTATTTTTATTTATGGCTACAAGTTGATGAAATAGAAAAAAGTCTAAAAGAATTAAAAACAAACTGCATGAAATTTTTTTTGACATTTTCCACAAGTGTGCCAAAAAGGCACACTTGGTGCTTGGTAAGGGCCTTGGTGGACGGGATACCGGAGGGTTAATAACAGTGACGTATGTTTGCTAGTTAGCTAGAAACATCATGACAGCTTGCCAGTTCATTCAGACTGAAAAGAAATGACAAAATAAATTCAAGTTACTTTAAAAGCCTTAGAAGATTCTGGAATTTTGAGAAAACATTTGTAGTTATAGCCCAAGCTAATTTAATAATTTAATCATTATTTGCATATCTTCATTTCATATTGGCACTTTTTTTTTTTTTTAAATAAATACATCATCACCACATTTTACCTTATTCCAGCGAATCTATCTCCATTGTTTCCTTTTTTTTCTGCACTAGTTGAAGTAGCCACTCACTTTCCCTTGTACCAGTTCTCTGCACTGTGTGAATTGCATTAATAATGTAAAGAAAATGTCACTAACCCACATACATTAGACAGTTTGTACTAAATAGACAAGTATTAAATTGACACAACATAATGAGTCCTCTATTTCATCACAAGAACTCTACAAAAACACATTTTATTTCATGAGGCGAGTGATGGGAAGCAGAATTATCACACATGCATAGAACAAATTGTGTCACATACTGACACATCCTTGACACTGAGGACACTACGTTCCTTTTCTTTTCTCTGTGGATTGAACAGAATACATGCTCCACAGACACTTTCACACCCTCAACTGGACTGAAACATGTTAAAGCGCTGCAGATCAGACTACCATGTACAGGCTTAACATTGAAATTAATCTGAAAGTGGGTTATCTATATTATAAAAGTCAAGTGGCCTCTGTGTGCATGTGTGTGTGTCTGGGGATTCACACAAAATCCAGAAAGAGCTGACTACTGCACTTTGGCATACTTATGTATTTTTGGTCAAGGAACAGACTAGCAAAAATGGCAAGTTGATAGACCAATATTTTGGGAGATATTAGTAATTTTGGAATTCAATACAGCTAAAGTTTACTTAGGGGGTCAAATGAGTGGCCATTTTTGTCAAAAAAAAAAAAAAAAGGTGTAAGAAATGCATAGAACTGTGTTGAAATAATGCTAATCCATTTGTGCACAGACTATTGATATTATTTGACAGTGGAAGCTCTATTTTCAGAATTATTGGATTTTGAATAGCACGTGTATGTGAAAACTTTTACTGGTGGACGGACGTGACATTACCCATGATGCTCTGGTCAGTACCAGTACTTTATTAGGAATAAACTTATAGATTTACTATTGCTAATTCTCCTCTTATTCATAAATGTTAGTATTGTGGATCTAAAACAATAACAGCTGACACAAAAACACTAAATGTGGCAGTGGACGGATGTGACATGGTTGTTACAGATCCCATCATACTGATGCTCTGCAGTCATGTCACCGTTTACACTAATGATCCCTGTGCAAAAACTAGGATCAGAATTATTTATTGTATAGTTTATCATCATACTAAAGAGGAAAGAACAATACAGAATTGTTATTTCTTTATAAAAATGCTTATTATTACAAAACTGTTGATTTAAAAAGTGACGTGTGACATTCTTAATGTATATATTGGTGTAACATAAGCAGGATGGATCAGCACCATACTCCATATTGAACCTGTAAAAATAAAACGTGATATGTAGGATAGAATCTGGTAAGAAAAATTGGGGAATCTAAAAGAATAGAATATTTGTTTTTCAGGTAAATTCAGTTCAAATATAACTTGGCCATTTGTGACATGAAAATATAGCATTAACTGTGATGAAAATGGACATTTTTGAGCTGAAAACATAGTTCATATGAGCATCAACATGTTGAACAGAACTGAAATCCTGTAAATTTGCATAACTTGCATTTACCAACACAAAGTTCCTTTGGGGATTCACTTAGATTGATTTTTTATGCACAAAGACAGAAATAAGACCTCTAAGTAAATTTTAGCCGAATAGCATTATAATCACACTGCTATGGCCAGAACGCTTTGGCGGTGACTGCTGAACAAATGCGGTACAGCATCCATGAATACACAACAGCATAAAAACTACCATATCTAGAACCTGTGGATCCCCAAGGGTCAACACACTAATATGTATAGACAGTCAGAGGTTGTGTTAACTGAAAATATTTCGCCATTGGCGGATTTTTTTTTTTTTTTTTTTTTTTTAAGATGAGGGCCGTCCGTCATTTTGACAGATTAAAATACTGAAGATGTACAACAATGAACTGAAAGACTGAGACAAATGTACATAATGGAAGTAATGACGGCACAATTGCAGTTGAAAAAGATATTTTTATGCATAGGTGGACGTCTGTATTGCAATATCTGTTGAAATAGCAGAATATTTAGATAGGAATTGTTTTTTTCTTTTTTGGGGGGGTGGGTGGGTGTTGTCTATATGTTTTTTTGTTTGTTTTTTTAGGTTAATTTAGTTTTGTGTTTTTTCTTTCTGTCTTGTGCAATTCATTTTCTTCCTTTCCTACTTGGAAACTAACAGTAACTAACACTGATGAATGAGCTTTGTTGTCAAGGAGTGCTCATGTTTGTATGTGATTAATGCTGCGTTCCAGGCCACTCGTAACTCATGTTTTTCCAACCTTCTACTGGTGAAAATGCACTGGAATGGCAGTCAAACCTGTGACTTCCCACCCGTGAACTCGTACTAGACCCATGTACTCCCAGTTCCGAGTTCTGACGTCACGTAGCAATGGCAGCCCCCATGGATGCGGTGTTTATGCAGATTGTTAATTAAAACAAGGTATTGCTGTAACGGTATTCATCTGTAAATGTTCTGTATGATCAGCAGCTACTCTAATGTTAGCTAGTTTTCAGTCCATTGAGTGCAAGAATACATTTAAACAGCTTCTCTTGCATTATCCACTGTTTTTGCTCCTCTGTTTCCCTCAAATAACCAAGAAGCAAACACCTTTGGTGATAGAAATGATCGTAAATGAACATGACGTACAGTCCGACATGCTGGTTTGTTTACATCTAGCTCCCACACTTCCTTGTGCTCAGGCAGTTTGGTGTGACTCGCCTGGATAGCTACAAAGTCGTGAGTCGTGGTTTGAAGTTGTGACTTACGGGTTCAAAAAACGGCCTGGAACGCAGCATAATGTTTGACCTTGATGGTCAATAAAACTAGTTTAAATAAAATAAAATACAATAAAATACAATAAAATACTGAGGGTAATCTACCAAAAAAAAGTTTCACACAACACTGAACAGAATCTGCTCACAGGATCGCTGGTCTGTCTCTGAACAAGGCATCAAACAGTCCCTAACAGTATCCTACCTGTATAGAACCCTACAGTACTTATATATAACCCTACAGTATTTATACATAACCCTACAGTGCCTGTATAGAACCCTACAGTACCTATACAGAACCCTACAGTACCTATATATAACCCTACAGCGCCTGTATAGAACCCTACAGTACTTATATATAACCCTACAGCTCCTGTATATAACCCCACAGTACCTATATATTACCCTACAGCGCCTGTATATAACCCTTCAGCGCCTGTATATAACCCTACAGCGCCTGTATATAACCCTACAGTACCTAAATATAACCCTACATCACCTGCATATAACCCTACAGTACCTATATATATAACCCTACAGTGCCTGTATATAACCCTACAGCGCCTGTATATAACCCTACAGCGCCTGTATATAACCCTACAACACCTGTCTATAACCCTACAGTACCTATATATACATAACCCTACAGTGCCTGTGTATAACCCTACAGCGCCTGTATATAACCCTACAGCGCCTGTATATAACCCTACAGCGCCTGCATATAACCCTACAGTACCTATATATATATAACCCTACAGTGCCTGTATATAACTCTACAGCACCTGTATATAACCCTACAGCGCCTGTATATAACCCTACGGTATCTATATATAACCCTACAGCGCCTGTATATAACCCTACAGTACCTATATAGAACCCTACAGCGCCTGTATAGAACCCTACAGTACCTATATAGAACCCTACAGCGCCTGTACAGAACCCTACAGTACCTGTATATAACCCTACAGTACCTGTATATAACCCTACAGTACCACTGTTCATGACTACGGTGAATACAACACGTACTTCTGTCAAATGACTCCCCGTTAGTTCACCTGTAGTAGACCCCCGTCCAGTTGATGGTGAGTGTGCATATTAATCACTTATTTTCAAGTCTTGTCTCGTTGTTTAGCTGACTTTAGCCAAAATTATGTGCTACTTTGCTAGCGCAAAATGTCACAACAGTCTCCTTAGTTATTCTAAAAAGCCCTGTAAATGTGATGGTATTGATAAACGCAATGAAAAAAGAGGGACTGATGCAGTGGAGGATGAAGGACAAGCAAGTAATACGCCAGTTCTTCTGGCATTTGCTGTGCTATACATACACATTTTCTACCATTTGCGTGTTCTTCAACGCCATTTGATGACATGTCAATGTACGCCAAGATCTCCGGTTCACATAACCCTAATCGTAACCCTCAGTGCGTGATACTTGACACGGCGTGAAAAGATTATAATGTGTACAGATAACAATTAAAAGTGGCGTATATATTTATGCAAGTCATGATATTATGTTGGTTTATCATTGAGATGTTTTTGAACAGTAAATATTATTAAATATGTATCAGTATCATTAAAAAACTAAAATTTGAAATGACGGATAATAATGCGTTATGACGGAATTTTTACGACCCTGTCCGTCAAAATGACAGATAATAAAAACATCTAGCGTAACCTCTGTATTCAGTTTGTGTCGACCAAAAAACGACACCACTCTAATCTTATTGTACTATATCATCATTGGCCAGCCCTAGCATAATGCACAAAAACTCAATCATTATTTAAAATTCTTGATACCAAAACTGTCCAATGTCCACAGAGGCACAATTCCGGAAATTCATGCTATCAACATGAGACGTTTTCTTTTAGAATGGAGTCAATACTCTTCTGTCCTGAGCAAACACCAGTATGAAATGGAAGTGTCCCTGCTGACCAGGTTTCACACAGAATAACATGACACTCTCTCTCTCTCTCTCTCTCTCAAAATGGAGCTGTGATATGCCGCTGCACTGTGTTTACCTTCAGATGTGAGCGTGCACGAACAAAAGCATGTGACCTCCGTGACACCGCCGGGTTTGATATCATTTGGTGAAAGTTGTTTGCTGACATCGGGCAAACGTTATAAGGTGTGAGACCTAATTTCCACTAGTAACCCTGTATTCTAAAAAATGGGTTTGAGTCAACTGTGACTCCAATATACAGTGGGTACTTTGGCACCGATCAATTGCTCAAGAGAGAAAAAAAAAAGAGAAAAAAACCCAGTACATTTTGGTTGCTTTTTGAATAAGGAAACAATACATAGTAACCCTTTCATGCATAGTGGTCACTACAGTGGACAGTTAATCTACAGGGTGTCCCATAAGTCTCCATACATAGGAAAAATAAACGTTTCTTGACATAAACCATTTTTATTTATACAATATGCTCTATATGACTGCCATTTTGTCGGGAACACATTTCAACGCGTGTCCTCCACTGCTGAAGATCTATAAAGAAGAAATATGCTGTTCTTGATTGGTTCTTGAGTGGAAATCAGTTGTTAATATTTATTTCTTGCATATTATCTCCATGACGTGAGTAATAACCAGTATTAGAATATGTAAAAATGTGAGAAAACATCAGATTAGCTGCATTAAACATGGTTTCATTTCACTGTTTTCATATCACTTTATGATATTGGGTTTTAAATACATGTTTCTTTGCTTCAAGAATAAAATTCATGGTGTAAGCTGAATGGACATTTTTGTAACTCCGTGAAAAACAGGTTGATTAAAAAAAATAAAATAAATAAAAAATAAAAATCACATTGTTTTTTTTTTTTTTTTCAAAGAGGAATAAAAACACTCAGGGAAAAAAAATCTTGATTAAGGTTCTCATAATTCATGCATAAAAGGGTTAAAGTACACTTAAAGAAATAAAGTAAAGTAAAGTAAAGTAAATTTTATTTATAGAGCACTTTTCACAGACAGAGTCACAAAGTGCTTTATCAATTCAAATCAGAATCAAATTAAAAAAATAAAAAATAAACAATGTAACGTCGGACAAAATAAGGAAAGAGGAAAGTAGGGATGAGAATTCAATAAGAATTTAACCCATTCATGCATAAATCAAGATTTTTTTTGTGAGTGTTTTTAGTCCTCTTAAGGCATGAAAAAAAAACCAAACACTGCGATTGAATTTTTTTAAGCCCTGCGATGAACTGGCGACTTGTCCAGGGTGTACCCCGCCTTCACCCCTATGTAGCTGGGATAGGCTCCAAGCGACCCCCGTGACCCTAGTGAGGATAAAGTGGGTTCAGAAAATGAATGAATGAATGAATGAATGAATTTTTTTATGATCCTATTTTTCATGGAATTGCAAAAATATCCACTCCGCTGGACACCATGTGTTTAATTTTTGAAGCAAATAAACATGTATTTACTGATACACTGTGTGAAAACTATGAATAAAATATTTTAAAATGCTGCTAATCTGATGTTTTGTCACATTTTAATATACTCTAATGTAAGTTATTACTCACTTTATGGAGATAATATGCAACAACAACAACAAAAAAAAGTTTTGTTTTAAAAAAAAAACCCTGATAATTACAGTCTCATAATAATAACTAAGAATTGATTTACTCTCAAACATGTTCCTGAAGGTCAAGTTTATCAAGAATAGCAAAGTTACAGTAATGGTCTGAATGTCAGTGTATGGGATGATGCATTGAAGTGTCCACTGTGTTGGCTGATACGGAACTAAAACAATAAAATCCATGAATATACAAGAGAACAGCTGTAAAATAACTGTCCACTGTAGTGACCACTGTGCACAAAAGGGTTAATGACTCCGATTCCATTATCGATTTTGCTTGTCGAGCCAATTCCTTACCGATGTTAACGGAAATAAATAAAAACTATAATTGAAAGAAAGAAAAAAAAAATAACTAGCTGAAACTGTAGTGTGCTTACAAAATTAACTAAAACATATAAAAATTATGGATAAAATTCCCTTTGTTTTCGTTTTTTTCAATGTCACGTTGATATGAAATTGATTTATTTCCCTCGAGCAATTTTAGCTAGCGGCACCATATGATATTTAACAATCCTTCACTTCTCGTCACTTGTCGTTTAGAGGCAGCTTTTCGTCCCCACTCTACCTGGAAACATGGAAACTAAAGGTGGGAGAAAACAGCAGAATCCTGTATGGGATTTATTTGAATTCCACGGCCAAGAAGATAAAAGGTTTTAAAAAAGTAAAACTAAACTAACCAAAACTAAGCATTTAGAAAATAACAAAAACTAATAAAAAAAAATAGGACCAATGGCCCTGTAGCTTACCGGCCAAATTAAAAGCTTTGGGAAATGTATCCAGATGCCATTTATTATCACCCAGTTCTGTGTATTTATTCTGTTATGACCCTGGGTCATAATTTGTCTATTTATATGTATGTGTTTTCTGTTTAGAGTGTGTGTGTTTTCCCTCCGTCCTGTAGGTGTGCTGTGCCCCTTTTGTTTCCGTTTGTTGCAGGTTTCTGATTGGTGGAGCATGATTGCCCTGGCCCTTTAAAGATGGCCCTGGAGCTCCCATCCTTGCTCGCTCTTGCCTCCTGTCAGCTCCCAACCCTGTGTTCGTGTGTGACCGTCAGTCTTCGTGCTCGTGGAAAACTCCGATTGTTTGTATTTGTAAATAGTTTTTTTTGTTAAATCGAACCTTTTTCCTGGTAGGGGAGGTCGGCTCTTTTGTTTTCCCATTTTCTCCTGTTTTTGTTAGGTAGTTAGGTAAGTTTTCTGTATTTTATTTCCTGCATTTATTTTGGTTAGGTAAGTTAGTAAATTGTAAAAGAAGATATTTTGTTTGTTGTTTTAGCCGCTCCCTCCCCTAACCCTTCCTTAGTTGTTGAGAAAAAAATACTAATAATAAATATTGTGAACTTTTAGTTTTTTGACTGACGTGTGTGCTTGGGAGCTGGGAGGGGACAAAAGTTGAGCACATTATGTTCGCCCTGGTGAACCCCTAGGCCGGGGCGTAACAATTCTATTACAGAAATAGCCCATGTTTTGGTCATATTCCAATCAGATCTGTAAAAAATTCAAATTCCAACTTGATATCACTGATACTGATTTATTGAATCAATCCACTTCCTATCTGTTATAATGGGAAAATTTGTCAAAGTGGCACCAAATCCAGAATCAGATCCAGATTGAAATAATTTCAATACCTTGTGTTGACATCATCATACAGAAGCTGTATACCAAGTTTGAAGTCAATCAGAACTGGAGTTTCGGAGAAAAAGACGATTGAAATTTTTTCCCCATAAAAGCCCATGTTAAATATTCCATAAGTTCTTGGATCCAGAAGAAGATCCTGATCAGCGTGTGGACATTATGTTTGGGTCATCTCCCCATCAGGGCTGGACTGTAGAAATTTACACTGGATATCATTTATATTTACTGAGTTATTGCATCGATCCACTTCCTATCTCTTATAATGGGGACATTTTTCAAAGTGGCACCAAATCCAGAATCAGACCCGGATCCAAATAATTTCACTAACTTTTGTTGACATCATCATAAAGAAGCTGTATACCAAGTTTGCAGTCAATTGGAATTGTAGTTTCGGAGAAGAAGACGATTGAAATTTTTGTAATGGACGACAGACGACGACAACGCATGATGACAATAGCTTACAGCCTGTCAGCCGGTAAGCTAACAAGCAAACCTGCTCTAAAAACTAATTAAAACTAACTGAATTAGAGAAAAAAAAAAGTCCAAACTAAATAAAACTAAACTATAATGAAAAATCCAAAACTATTAGAACCTTGCCTCCTTGGTGGGGATAATTAGTACTAAGTAATGCTTTGTTTGAGATCAGATCAAGTCAAATTAAATTTATAAAAAATGAGGCAGAGACAAATCCGGACTTATTCTTGGAGCTTCCAACAAAAAAACACGCTAACACAATTGGGCTGTATGTGACCCTGCTACTAAAATGAGTTTGACACCCCTGTTATTGACAGAAAACAATCAATCCATTAAAAAAAAAAACAAAAAAACACTGAAACAACCCTTAGACCACAGAGTCTGCAGCCTCTCAGAACACAACCACTTGTCTATCCGGGCCCCTGTCCGTTGTGATTATGTTCCTTCCATGAAGTTGAAACTTTCTTGGAAGCACTGGCTGACTTCTGTCACGCCGCTAAGCATGACAAGGCCGCAGATAACGGCCCATCTCCTCAAACCCTTCCCCTCCAATATAACTCCACTTTGAAGTCCAGTCAAGGGATCGGGCAGAACATTTTAAGCGGTTAATCCCTAATTTTTTAGTCAAACGCACAGTATCCGCTTAATATTTACCACAGAGAGGTTTCTAATTGTCCTGCTTACTGGTTGGAAGTTAATGTAGCGTACCGATATTTTATGTGACCACTGGAGAGATTTGGGCTGTATGCTGGGGTGGAAAATCCTTTCAATGATGTAATTAGCATACCTTTGAAAGGGAAAAATAGCATTATTTTATTTATTTTTTTTTTAGTAACCGCACGGTCATGGTTTGTAAGTAGAGAAGATTAATTAAATTTGCTGTCCATAAAGTTTTCAGGAACATTATGCAAATAAGATTTTAATTATTGCCCATTCCAAGTGTCATCAAAGTGCTTGTCTGAAAGGGAATAGAATGCCTCGACTACTCCTCTGTGGTTTTCCCTCCTTTCATTTTATTCCAAAAATAATAATAGGAAACTAAATTATTTCCAGTTCATGTCACCCTACGAAACTTCCCGCAGAGTTTCTAGTGACGGTTGTTTAACATGGGGACAATTATGGGAAGACCGGAAACTTTGATGGCGGTATTGGCAGTATTTTAACAAAAAACCCCGAATCAAAACCTACACAGCTGAAAACATCGACCGATCTAAAATGTTTAATAACTTCTGATCCGTTAATCCTATCAGTGCATTAAAATAATTAGGATAAAATGCAGTTTCTCAGCTTCTCAGCAGCGTCAGATGTGTGTTTTTTGGATGTGAAGAGACACCGTAGTAAACGTAGAAACACCGTCATCGTCTGGAACATTGAACCTGTTTACATGACCATAAAAATCAAAAACTGGAAGTATTCGGATAAGTGTAATAATCAGATGTGACGCTTTTATGTTGCACTTAAGAAATGCGATAATTGATGACTTTGGTTTAGACCAGGGGTGTTGAACATACGGCCCGTGGGCCAAAACCGGCCCGCCAAAGGGTCCAATCTGGCCAATGGGGTGAACTTATGAAATGGAAAAATTACTTTGAAGATATAATCATTTTAGCTCAGGTTCCAATATCAGACCGACATGATCTTCAGTGGATCAGACCAGCAAAATAACACCATAATAATCTATAAATAATCTATTTGTGTTGGTGTAAAAAAAGTAAAACTACATGAAAATGCTTAGATTTACGCAACTGAACATAATAATCTGAACAAATCAAGGTTATTATCGAAAGCAGCAGAGTTCTGTCTGGGATTTATTTGAATACGACGAAGAAGAAGAAGAAGAGAAAAGATATACATATACATATATATATGTATATATATATGTGTGTGTGTATATACATATATATATATATATATATATATATATATATATATATATAAACAACTAAACTAAAACTAATCATTTAGAAAATAACAAAAATTAATAAAAACTAGCAAATCTGCTCTAAAAACTAATTAAAACTAACTGAATTAGAGAAAAAAAAAGTCAAAACTAAATAAAACTAAACTATAATGATAAATCCAAAACTATTATCACCTTGGAACAAATATGAACAACATGAAATGTGTTAAGAAAAATAAGTGTGATTGTACCAATATTCTGTTTTTAAATATTTTATGTATTTGTAGATCCTCTGTGGTTTATATATTGTAATGTACATGTGTAAATGATAAACTAAGACATGATATTGTTAAAATTGCCCCTATTTTTGGAGAAACTTGAGCAAATTCTGCAATAAATGGCAACTGTTTATAGATTTTTTCAAGACAATGTAATTCCCTTCCCTTCCTTTTCTTTTTATTTATTTTTTATTTATTTTTATAAACTGGCCTGCCAAATGGTCCAACCTGGCCCATGGGGTGAATTCATGAAACAGAAAAATTACACTGAAGATATTAATCATTTTAGTTCAGGTTCCACATTCAGATATGATCTCCAGTGGATCAGACCAGTAAAATAATATCCTAATAACCTATAAATAATGACAACTACAACTTTTCTCCTAGTGTTAGTGTAAGAAAGTAAGATTTACACACCTGAACATAATAACCTGAACAAATATGAACATGAAATGTCATAAAAATAAGTGTGGTTGTACCAATATTCTACCTGTTTTTAAATGTTTTAAGTGTTTATAGATCCACTATCGTACGTACATGTGTGATAAACTTAGACATGATATTGTTAAAATTGCACCTATTTTCGGAGAAACTGGAACAAATTCTACAATAAATGGCAACTGTGTATAGATTTTTTTTGAGACAATGTAATTTCCTTCCTTTTCTTTTCATTTATTTTTTATTTATTTTTATAAACTGGCCCACCAAAGGGTCCAATCTGGCCCATAGGATGAATTTATGAAACGGAAAAATTACACTGAAGAAGATATTAATCATTTTAGTTCAGGTTCCACAGGTTCTCCAGTGGACCAGACCAGTAAAGTAATACCATAATAACCTATAAATAATGACAACTGCAAGTTTTCTCCTCGTCTTAGTGTAAAAAAAAAAAAAAAAAACTACATGAAAATGCTTAGATTTACACACCTGAACATAATAACCTGAACAAATATGAACAACATGAAATGTGTTAAGAAAAATAAGTGTGATTGTACCAATATTCTATCTGTTTTTAAATGTTTTATGCACTTGTAGATCCACTATGATTTATATGTTGTAATGTACATGTGTAATAAACTAAGACATGATATTGTTAAAATTGCACCTATTTTCGGAGAAACTGGAACAAATTCTACAATAAATGGCAACTGTTTACGGATTTTTTTGAGACAATGTAATTCCCTTCCTTTTCTTTTTATTTATTTTTTAAATTTATTTTTATTAACTGGCCCGCCAAAGGGTCCAACCTGGCCCACGGGGTGAATTTATGAAACGGAAAAATTACACTGAAGATATTAATCATTTTAGTTCAGGTTCCACATTCAGATATGATCTCCAGTGGATCAGTCCAGTAAAATAATACTATAATAACGTATAAACAATGACAACTACACATTTTCTCCTAGTGTTAGTGTAAAAAAGTAAAATTGATTTTACACACCTGGACATGACTTGTTCAAATATGAACACAAAATATGTTAAGAAAAATAAGTGTAATTGTACCAATATTCTACCTGTTATTAAATGTTTTGTGCATTTGTAGATCCACTACGATCTGTAAGTTATAATGTACATGTGTAAATGATAAACTAAGACATGATATTGTTAAAATTTAACATATTTTTCTCAAGAAATTGCAGGTTTTTCTTGTTATTTGCATTTTTTTTTTTTTAGCATAGTTTGTAGTTTGTCTTAATTTCTCTAATGTAATTTTAAGTTTTTCACTCTAAAACTTGAGAAACGTTTGGAGTTGACACTATTAATAGTTATAGAATTATTTTACTGGTCCGACCCACTTGGGATCATGTCAGTCTATATATACTGTATACCGGTATATAATTTCCTGAATGTAAATGAGTTTGACACCTATAGTTTAGAAGCTCCAGTACATGATTTGATTTTTTATCGGAGTATTTGCATATATAGTGATTGTAGACTCAAACTTCCTGTTGTCTGCCACTCACATTTGACGATGTATCTTCAGTTTTCTATGGTGATTTAAAGAGGTCATATTTTGCTAAACCCACCTTTATTCATCTTTGGTTCATTTATTTGTGTATTTGGAGGTTTATAGTTCCAAAAGTTTGAATTTGAACCCTCCAGGTGCTGCAAAGCTATCTTTATATTCATTTTGGCAAAAATCGAGTGGATTTCTACAACCTGTTATAATTCCTGCTTAATTTGTTACATCTATAACTAGTTACGTCACAACATCTGCACATATAAGGTCAAGACTTCCGACAAACTTCTCTCAGTATGCTGTAATTGTTTGTCAGCAGCAGCAATTGTAGTAAAAACTGAAAAAATGTCCAAATTTTGAGTCCATTACCGAAAAAGTTCAGTTGTTGGTTGTATTAACGAACACAAGTGGCTGAATGGGACAGAGCAGCACAGTCAACAACCTGGAGGGGGCGGGGCCAAGTGCATTTAAAGGGCCAGCACTTAAAACAACTTTCTGGTGTCATTACTCAGAAATAGGGTTGAAGATGGACCTGTGGAGTTGGAGTTGAATTAATGAAGAATTCAGACCCAAACATGGCATTTACAGTTTATGTAGACCACAGGGAAATGTTTTAAAATGCTTAATTCAATTTAAAAAAGCAAAATATCAGTCCTTTAATTGTTTTCACACATGAGCAGACATTACAAAAATGAAATAAATTAAATTAACCTTTATACATGCAGGAAGAAATTGGAGTATTGGGGAGAAATCCAGGCGTGCTAATCTGATTACTGCTGTTATCACATTAGCCTGTTTACATGATCACTTGAATAACACTGGGTCACAAAAAAATGTTTTTTGCAAGTTGTCTAGGTTTTTTCAACTGAATTAGGATCATTTTGCACCGTTAAATCCAAAAATGACATCTGTTTTTCTCAATCAGGTCAGGTTTTTTTGCTAATTTGATTTTGAAAAATTTGATCTTCTCACAAAATATAATAATTAATACCAAAATAAGATTGGTAAACACACTTCATGAAGCTTGTGACTTGATTCCTGTTAGGTACAATGGTGTATTCACCGCAGATGTAGCAGAATACGTACAGGCTTATTTTTGCAAGATCTTCTAGTCGAAGCCATTTCATTCACCTGTAATATTAAAAAAAAACATTAATCATAAATTGGCAAAAGTAAAACTTCAGAACCCGTTTATTGCAAGAAATAGGAAAGGATTTTGTATCATATGATGTGAAAATGCCCATAAATGTAAGCAAAAATGTTAAAAAGCCAATATGTAGCATAGTTCAGAAAGTTGACCTGATTGAGCAAAATGAATGTGATTTTTGGATTTAGCACACCAAAATTATCCTAAATCAGCTCAAAAAACTTAAACAATAAATTTGTTGTTGACCAGTGTAATCTGATAAATGACAGAAATCAGATAATGATCAGAGTATTAGTGTGCATGTAAACAGTATATGTGATTCACCAATAAAACCCATGTAATTTCTCAAATAACAGCGGATGTACATGCCTCAGTTTATGACATTTTATTGAAAAAGCCACTTTTTCCTTCAATCTCTCTGTTTTTTACATTATCACCTTTGGATTTACTCTGAACTTTTATGAATATCTACATGATCAGTTACTTAAATAGAGAAATATAGCTGAAATATGGTGATAAATGCCTAAAGAAAGGTTAAATATACAGAAAAAAAAGAGTCATTCTTAAGGGTTAACATTAAAATATGCTATTTCACCACGTAATGAGATTGAATCAAATATTACAAATGAAGTATTTGTCTTGAATCAACATTCCACCTGCATTTATTTGCATTAACACTTATTTCTGGATGATTTTCACCTTATGGGTTTTCTTCTTTCAGTAAAAGGTGTGTGGGAAGATGTCTGGAATATATTTTAACCCACAATCGACGACGAATCTGAGCTACCCAGAAGTTACTCATGCCTGAAATTATACAGTTCAAAGGCCGCTGGCTGCGGTTACACATTTATAAAATCAAATATTGGCAAATGCTGGCATCCCGGTTAAAAGGAATTACACGTCTAGGCAGGGAATTTAAAGTTAAAATGGAGATGCATAGGCTCTGATGACTGAGACCTTGATCAAATATTGATTGTGTAGCACAGTGGGGAAGGTGAAAGTGCTGAAAATCCTAAATCCATACGGTGGAATTTGCAAGACGTGGGCCTCCATTATTTAATTATCATTTCCTTGGGTGAGATCAGCTCCCGAGTCGAGGCCTGACAGCTCCTCTCGGAAAGAGGCTGCCGGAGGAAGCACGGACTTTAATTTGCAACTTTTCGCTTTTCTTTCATTTCCGCATTACTGCTTCACCCTGAAAGCAGAGTCAATTCAATCCCTCCACAGAAAGAACACAGATCTATTCCAGCATGAGTAATAGCACAAGGATTGGGATTTACCACCAAGGACGGACTGTAAAAGGCGGAAAAATGCCTCCTTTTCAAAAACTTTTAGGCAATTTTTTTTGTGTGAAACGTGGAATCCAAATGAGAAGTGTTCATTTTTAGTGAATTTTAAAGCTTATACACTGAACAAAAATATAAACGCACCACTTTTGTTTTTGCTCCCATTTTTCATGAGCTGAACTCAAAGATCTAAAACTTTTTCTATGTACACAAAAGGCCTATTTCTCTCAAATATTGTTCATAAATTTGTCTAAATCTGTGTTAGTGAGCACTTCTTTGTCCTTTGCTGAGATAATCCATCCACCTCACAGTTGTGGCATATCCAGATGCTGATTAGACAGCAGGATTATTGCACAGGTGTGACTTAGGCTGGCCACAATAAAAGGCCACTCTAAAATGTGCACTTTTACTGTATTGGGTGGTCCAGGGGGGTCAGAAAACCAGTCAGTATTTGGTGTGACCACCATTTTCCTCGCACAGTCTTCTTCATGAATTCTCTGAAACAGCTTTGGAGATGGCTTATGGTAGAGAAATGAACATTCAATTCACAGGCAAAAGCTCTGGTGGAGATTCCTGAAGTCAGCATGCCAATTGCATATTCCCTCAAAACTTGTGACATCTGTGGTATTGTGCTGTGTGATAAAACTGCACATTTTGGAGTGGCCTTTTATTGTGGCCAGCCAAAGGCACACCTGTGCAAAAATCATGCTGTCTAATCAGCATCTTGATATGCCACACCTGTGAGGTGGATGGGTTATCTCAGCAAAGAAGAAGTGTTCACTAACACAAATTTAGACAGATTTGTGAACAATATTTGAGAGAAATAAACCTTGTGTGTACACAGAAAAAGTTTTAGATCTTTGACTTCAGCTCATGAAAAATGGGAGCAAAAATAAAAGTGGTGCGTTTATATTTTTGTTCAGTATATGTATCAAATTAATCCTAAGAGTTGATTTTTGACGATGTGGAAACCCTTTACATCAGTGGTTCCCAACCTTTTTTGGCTCATGACCCCATTTTAACGTCATAAATTTTTGTCAACCCCAGACATTCAAAACGGAGGCATTTTTTTTGCTAAAATAATTTGTTTTTTTAATCATGTAATAGTTTGCTATTCTACCAACATTAATTTTAGACGACATTTAGTCTATATAATGTATATTATTATGGACGGAGGCAGTAAAGCCAGGTGTAGATTACTGCACAAAGTGAGAATTTGATTTTCCTTGGTCAGGATATGTACAGTCAGTCCAGCTTGGATTTACAAGGCTGACAATTAATACTGAACAAACAAGAACTCAAACTATGAATTATGAAAGAGCTGCAGCATCTGAAACTGACCACAATGAACATTTGAAAGATAAACAGTACCACAGTGCTTCAGTTTTAGCTTCACAGTTTGTCATGTCTTTTATGGATTTGGATTGTCTCTGTCAACTCAACATATATTTTTTATTAGTATGGGTTTTTTGGTTGTTGTTTGTTTTGTTTTTTTTAATCAATTACCAGAAATTTCAGGCGACCCCATTTGAATTCCAGGCAACCCCACGTGAGGTCCCGACCCCAATGTTGAAAAACACTGCTTTACATACTTACTTCGAAATCTTATGGTGGATTACAAATGATGCAGTGATTTAAATACAATAAATCTTACATGACCTATATCATTTTCAGGGTAAATGTGATATTCTTAAAAAAGATATCACTTAAAAATGCCAAAAAAAATTGAAATCTCTAGATTTTAACACAAGCTACCATGCTAGTTATTATTTTATCTGTACATTCCCATCACAGTAACAATTTTTAGGGCATTTACGAGATGACAACTGATATTTTTATCATTCTAAATTTGGTCGTCACAACACACTCTACTAACATTTGTATTTTACAAACGAAACATACAATTGCACATTGAATATGTACTATTTAATTTAGTAAAAGAAGGTACCAGACAGGTTAGATGAAATGTCGAATAAATGTTTATACTGTGTAGTAGTTGCTAGTCCTGCAACAATGACAGAATAATGTGCTCAACTAAATATTTCTTTTTTTTTTTTTTTTTTTTTTTTTGACAAAGCCAGAGAAAATCACTTGAGAAAGGCCAAAGAGCCACATCTGTTCCGGAGCTGTGGTTACAGACCTCCTGCCCTAAACCCCTTGAAAACTGTGGTAAATAACATCCATCACATTATACATTGTTTTAAAGACATTATGCACAGGAAGTGGTAGTATACAATATCAATTATTGCTGCTTTAACGCATAATACCATGAGGGAAATGACAGTTAATGTGTGTGTGTGTGTGTGTGTGTGTGTGTGTGTCTCAGGAGTGTTACCATAAATCAGTCAAGTGTGGCTAAACATTTTCAGTGATGGCACTGGTGCACCTGACATTTAGCAGCCCTGTCTCTATGTGTTTATGTATGCAGTTACCCCCCACCCCCACCCCCATTCTGCAAAGACTCACCCCCACCCTCCTTCTGATTTCCTCTGATCTGGATTCTTTACTCAAAGACGGTAGATGAGAAAAAATAAGTGAAACAACACCCCGGACCACCACACATGTAACGTCCTAACCCAGTGGTCCTCACTGTTTTTTGCACTAGAGCCACATTGGCAGAGCAAAGCCAAGGGGGGGGGGGGGGTGTTTATGACAACATATGAAATCACCCCCAAAATTAGCATTTCTACATGTAAGAAGGAGAAGTAACACGGCCTATACATACATTTTCAACTAGAAAAGCACTCAGAGAGCGCAGACCTCCGCCAAGGCAGATCAGACCCCCCCCCTCAATTCGCCACTAAAATTTAATCATTTGTTCCTTGTGCCAGTAAATTTTTCATCAAAATCCTTCCATAACTTTTTTAGTTATCTTGCAAAAAGACAAACAAAAAAACTACCACACAGTCTACACAAAAACACCTAAATATAAAGAGCACATCCACAGATAATGACATAATAAACAAAGTCAACAATAAAAATGAAAAATGGACAAGTTCTTCAATTTCTGTCTTCAGTTTCATGTAATAAAACAGTCATCATTATTATATTCATATCAGCCAAAGTACAGCTGGAAACTTTTTTTCTGTCAAAGTGTCAAGGCTGAGAATTGAAATGTTAAAAAAAAGCATAATATATCCCAGACATACGTCCGGCTATGACAGGTGCATGGTTACCAGAGCTGTAGCCCTGCAGCATTTTAGCGCCAGGCAGATGCACTGTTTTACACTTCTGTGCAGGTTAACAGAGATGCACAAGGAGAATTTGTTCGTAAACATTGTTATGACCCTGGGTCATAATTTGTCTTTTTATATTTATATGTATATATGTGTATATTTTTCTGATGTGTTTTCCCCAGTCCTGCAGGGGTGCTGTGCTTTTTAGTGTCCTTTTTTGTTTCCCTTGCAGGAGGAAGCTGATGATTGGTGGAGTCAGATACACCACCATTTAAAAATGGCCCTGGATCCAGCGGCAAGGTGTCTCTTTTGCTGCGTTTCCACTATGCGGTACCGGCCCAGCTCGACTTGACTCGACTTGGCCTTTTTGTGTTTCCATTACGAAAAGGACCTGGAATCTGGTACCTGGTACCTGGTACTAGTTTTTTGGTATCACCTCCGCCGAGGTTCCAAGATGGGGGACCAGATACCAAAAGGTGACATGTAAACACTGCAGACCACTGATTGGTCAGAGAGTTTTCCTTGTGACCCGCCATTTTACAAAAAACAGATGCGGAAGTTGACAGTAAATATAGCAGTAGGTTAATCCACATGATGGCAGCCTGCAAAACTACACCAGTCGGTCGAGGTTCAGTCTTTGGTGGCCGATGTAAATATTCAGCATGAGCTTAATGAGACAACACACAACAAACAAGTTTATTAGCAACTCTCTGAGCAGACAACACGGAAGGGAAGTAACACGCCGCATCACTATGACATCCAGGTACTCTTAAGTCGATAGTATCCTGTGGTGGAAACGTCTCCAGGAATAGGACCTGGTACCCGAGTCGAGACGAGCCGGTTCCACATAGTGGAAACGCTGCATTTGTTCTCTGCCAGCTCCCTAATGTGAATCCTGTGTGTTTCATTTTGGTTGTCAGAAATAGTGTTGTACATTTGTTTGTAATCGTTTGTAAATTGTCAATAGTTGTAAATAGTGTTTTTTTGAATCTGCCTATTTTCTGGTAGGGGAAGGTGGCTCTTTTGTTTTCACCTTTTCTCCTATTATTTGTTGAGGGAGTTTAGGTTAGTTTAATGTATTTTATTTCTTGCATTTATTTTGGATAGGAAATTTAGGTTTAACTTTGAAGAAGACTTATCGTTTGTTGTTTTAGCGAAGCCCTCCCCTTTCCCTCTTTGAGTTTTTAAAAAAAATAAGTATTTGGACTTTAGGTCTTGACTGGCATGTGTGCTTGGAAGTTGGGAGGGGACAAAAAGAGCATATTATGTACGTCTTGGTTAACCCCTGGGCCGGGACGTAAAAACATGTTTTGTTAGACTAGACCACAACCCAACGACAATGTGAAACTTCCTCCGAGCTGGTGTGGAACTGGACAATTTCGAGTACTGCGGCCATGTGCTTGTGCAACTAAATGAAAGAGTTAGGCTCGCTGTAGCAACCGATGTGAAAACTTAGTCCAGAGCCTTGCAATCAGGTTAGAAGTCAGTAAAAGTGTAACAGTAAAAGCCTTTGGGGATGTTTGGAAATGGAGAAAAAACAGCGGAAAGACTCCTAATGGATAAACAGACATGCTAGAATTACTTTATTGTCATCAGTTTTCCACAGGAGACTCAAATCTGTCTTCTTTCATTGTGAGGAGAGTTTCTATAGCGTTACTACTTCAGTGGCAGAAACCTGAAAGCAACCGCCAATCCCATTTCAATAGGATGGAAAAAGTAATACACAAAATCCCAAAGGAGTTCTGAATCGTTCTCGACAAGACTGCGGTTACCGCTGGCGCAAAATATTTATTACAGTTTATGAAATATCCTTACCCAAAAGGCTTAGATGTCCATCGTGGACGTCATGTGAAGTCAGCCCTTAAAGAGTAAATGCATCAAAGGGATAAATAAGTAAAGACAAACTCTGGCTTTATATTCTTTGTCTGTATACACCTACTTCCTCTCGTACTGTAAAGGAATGGCTTCAAACAAGGTGAAAAAATATACACTTCCAGACTTCAAAAGTGCATTTGACGTCTAAAGCTGGACATTTGGTGCATAAATAATAGATGGTATGATTTTATTATTAAAGAAGGAATGGATGTCTGTACCTCGACGGACCGTTTCCTTTTCATCATCTTTATGTGCATGAAGACCGAACACCAAGGAAGGCAACATGGGGCGTAATAAAGAGCAAACTGTCAAAATGGCACAAACTGGCCTTCTTTATTTTTCTAACAGTCCTGCTGCGCGATGCCCAGCAAGAGGTGTAATACATCCCCCGCGGCTATGGAAGGGAGAGGTGATCAAAGGGCAGTGATGGTGAATAACTAATGTAGTAAGTCCTTCGTTTGCCTTTTCACTTATTTTTCAGTGGTTGTAGCGACTCCGACGATAGTGCCCCCCGGGAAGCATGAATTTTTGTTTGCAACTGACAGCGCCCGTAATAGTAATTTGATCGGCGCAATATCTGCATGCGTGGGCTCTAATGTGCTTTGTAATATCCCTTCAGTCCCAGTAGAAATACCGGCGGTGAAGTGTCACAGTTGCAAAAGACCGCGCCGCACGCACACATTCGCGAGTCGTGTTGACGTCCCGGCGTTACTGTAAAAAGGGGAGTTATGAGGGGTACAGCGGAATCGATCAAAGAGAATGGCAATCACTTCGCTCGGCTAGAATACAAAAGAATGACCATGTAGCGTGTTCAGCCTTTCAGAAAGAGAGCGAGAGACGTGCTGAGATCAAAACGGAACATGATGCAACACATCTGAAGTTAACAACGATCTAATAATGAGGTCAGACTGCGTGATGTTTTATGAAAAAAAAAAGAAGTATATAGTGAGTATTGCACTGGAATAATAGTATTTTAAAACAAGATTGGAAAGCCAAATGGTTTTTCCAACTCGATTATAGCATGGATTGTTTGGTTAAGCTTAGCCGGAAGCTCCCAGGGGATGGGTTTTCTAACAGTTGGAGGGCCTCGGACTCCGTTCGACTCCCACGATGTGTTTCTTGGACATTTTCTATGGGTAAATTGGGCAGCTATTCTCTTTTTCTACAGTATTTTACTTTGTTATGAAGGGTACTGTGTTGAATTATGACAGTGGTTCTCAGTCTTTTTTTGGTCGGGCCCCCCTTTGGTGGATGAAAAATCTCCAGCCCCCCCCCCAACAACATTGAAACAGTGGTGCAATTATAACTTTTATTGAAAGATACATCAACATTGTGACAATACTTTTTGCTTTTCCTTGAATAGTTTTTGGTTCAAATTAAAAATAACTTAGATTTTTGCTTGAACAATACAAATAAACTCAAGAAGACTGCTCCTTGAACCAATATTTTTCCAAATAAAAATAAGAAATGTGTAATTATCTTACAAGTTCCTTTTTTTTTAAAGAACAAACAAATTTTGGCAAAAAAGATGAACATTTTAATAATATCAGTGGTTCTGAACGTCTCAGAACATTAACACATAAAGACCCAACGCTACTTTGGCAGCAATTCCCAAATATACTTTTCTCCCTATTTAACTTATCTTAACTTATTAATCACCATTTATTATATTATCATCTGTGTTTAGTGTTTTTTCAGTGTAAATTAGGTATTTTCTTTTATTTAATCTGCTGATCCTGTTGATGTTCGTTAAAGTTCAGAGTAAATCCAAAGGTTGCTAAATCAGAAACAGACACAACTGAAGAAAAAGTGACATTTTCCACAAATATATCAATAACTAAGCATTTAAAACAAGTGTCTATCCACTAGCATTGATCCAACTCTTTGGGTTTTACTGGTGAATCAATGTGGGAGAAGATGACAGTGTTTTGTACATTCACTACGGAGCCTCTGATCATCCAAATGGGTCATATCTGATGACCATGAAAAGATGACAAACTGTATTTTACACCGATTATTGACATGGACTGATAGGATTAGTGGATCAACAGGTATCAAACAGTTTAGATCAGTAGATGGTTTTGGTTGTCAATGGATGTTTGGGTCTTTATGGGTTAAAGTGCAAACTGCACAAACTGTGCAAAAACAGAAACATTGCACAATTTTCTTTTCCAGTCAAATCCTTGTCTGTTCTCCAAACCGAAACTCTTTTTTTAGTCTAGTGACAGATCACCATGGCAGTAGATTTGTTTGTTGTACGTCCCTAAAATGAGTCCAGGGTGCTCCAACGCTAAAACATTAGTTCCACCTGCTACATGTTCTAATATGAAGAAAAAAAAAAAAACCCAGCAGTGATCCCATGCCCCCCCCGGCAAGCCTTCGCACCTCCCCTAGGGGGCCTGCTCCACAGTTTGAGAAACACTGGATTAGGTGATAATAGTGTCACTGTGGCAAACATGACAGACCACAGTTTTACCAGTCACTTGGTTCCTTGAACCCTATAAGGCCAAGCGTATCATATTTGATACATGAGTTTTGAAGCCGTCTACATGATCAGTGTGAATTTTTTTTTTCTTGAAAACCCTGATGTATACAATTAAATACATGCAATACACAGATAATCCACTAGGGGGGAGGAATTCATTCACCAGAGGCCTTTCCAGTGACACTACAAGATTGTCATTAATGAGGAAGGAGGCAGAACTTCGACACATTGGTAATTCCTTTTCAAAATTGGCAGACATGTTTGTGTTATATTATGTTTTTGTTTGTTCAAAAATAATTTTTGAGCATTGAGACCCGCTGGATCAAATATGATACTAAATTGAAACTCATACATGGGAATCTATATTTGAAAAAACATAAATAAATAATGTTTTTGGTTGTTCAGAAGGACCAATAAAGGCTCCAGTTTCAAACAACTGGAATTTTCTGTCAGTGATTTAATGGTTCAGGCTTTCCGGGGTTAAATGCTTTATTTTGAAGTTAAACACCAGACAGAACTGGTATACCAAATAAATCAGCAGAAAAGAAATGGGACTACCAAAGCCCATGTCTTAGCCTGAACTAACTCGTGTCGATTTTGTGCCACCAATGCGCCTCTAAGCTGGTTTGACAATAAGCCAATGAGCACTAAATAAGACAAAGAAAAAGCAGGAGCAGAGCAGCCGCCGACGAGATAGAGGTAGACATGTGGGACTAAAGCAGCATCATAATCAGGTTTACCATCCAAGTGTTGCATCGTCAGTGTTTTTCGGCTCATTCCTATTATCTCCCATGCAGTTTTAATCTCATGTTACCTGAAAAAGTACAGTCCGTGTAGAACGTAACATATAAACATTATAATAATATTTAATTAATCAAGTTGCCATGTTGCTGATTACTGATGTGAAACAAGTTGGATTTACCAATGTGATGCTGATCACCTTTGAGTGGCTGATGTAGGACATTTGGCATAACCGGTCTGGGCACCATAAGGGGGGGTGGGGGTTTAAACATGACAAATTCATGGGTCCCAGTATTTCTAGGGGGTCCATAGAACAGTGGAGGGGGTCCAGTGGATACAGGTTAGGAATTGTGAAGATTTCATGTTAGGTCCATTGTATAATAGAAGAATAGAAGCCGGGACATTGAAAGCATGTTAAGTTTCACTTTCGCTTAACGCCAGCGTTACTTACAGATGACACCCCCACCCCTTTCCCCATTGAAACCAGACCCTGAATGATGCTCTAAGACAGTTTGTGCTGCCAGTTGATTATCATATGTTTTGTCTTCTTTGCAAAAATGAGAAGTCCTGAATTTTATATTTGAGAAAACTGAATTGGGACAACAATGTGTAAACAAATGAATTTTAATTTTCTGCATTTTACAGTACTGAAGAACTGCATGTAGAAATCATTCAAATCACATTTCTTTTGATTGCTACAGTTGCGGAAAAAAAATATTAGACCATCAAAAGTCATCAAAAACAATGGTTATGCAATCAAATACTAACTCCTGTGTGTATCATGTGACCAAAATAGACAAAAAAGAAAACACGGAATGCCTAAAAGCACTGTTTTTGTCAGTACAATGCCATAGATATTGATGTAAGAACTGAAGTGATGTTGGTTATTATCAAGAAAACATGTAAAATGGATAGATATAAGCCCTGAAATTAAACTCTTATGAGCTGTTTTTGTTGTTATTATTATATTTCTCCAAACAAATGTACCTTTTGTCGTACCAGGCATTAAAATGAACTAGAAATTGAAGAGAACAAGGGATGGTCTTATAATTTTTTCAACGACTGTATTTTGTTGTTGAGTTTATTTTGTCAATGTGTAACTGTTCAACTTTCCGCATCAACCAGATCATGTATCAAAGTATTCTAGTAGTTTTTCCTCATGTTTTTTGGTGGTTTGTGGATGCATCCTAAATTATCCGCCAACTGTCCTGGTCCTATAAGCCATCATACAGTCTTAGGAACTGTAAAATTAATTAACTTGCAGTGTGTTTTTCCTGGTGATGGCTTGTAGATATGATGTGGCTGTTAGCAACATCTAAAGCAATTCCGCCAGATTTGATCTTCAAAATCCTTCTAAAGGCTGGGCCCTTTCTTTGAATTTACAAGAATATTTCTGTGGATCCTTTGCAATCCTTGGTGATGTTTAAATACCCACAAACCTTTGTGTGCCTTTTAAAAATGCCGCTGAATGAAGATGAGCCAACCACAACTGCAAATAAAGCTTAGCAAAGAAACATTAAAAGCCAATCGCTTTGCCAGTGCAATATGGATTAAAATATAATGAGGCAATCCTATTAGTCAAGGTGACATTTACATTATGTTGTGCATTTCAAACAAAAAGAGAATTCAGTGTGCTTATACATGAATAAATGGAACATTTAAAGGCAAATGAACATGCAAAAAATAGACCTATTGAAAATGAAACTACAGAATACATCAAATCATAATAAAAGGCAATAAGTAAATAATATTAAAATCATTAAAAAGAAAGTACAGTGCTCTAGAATTAAGTAACATGAAGAATTAAGAGTTTGAGAATTAGGACATGAAAAAATAAATGTTTCTAACTGGATTGGAAAAAAAACCAAAACCTATTGAAGTTAAGCAACATTTATTCTGTTGTAGCCAAACAGATAAATACAAAGAAACGAAGCCCATTATTACTACTCATGTAAAAGTATTCATCATTTGTTGTTTTTATTATACTAAATACTACTCATGTTTGTTTTCTGCATTATCACACATCAGTACCATTCATGAGCGTATTAATGGTTTGGAAGGATCTTTAGCTTTGAAAAACGCTGTCCTTTAAGCAGTAACCATTCATACACCTGCCAAGCCTCAACCATGCTTGGCATCATCTGCATCAGAGTGCACTTGGGGCATTTTCAGAATAAATCGGTGACTGGTCATGCTCTCCATACACATGGATCAGGTTGTGATGTTTTAGCATCTTCACTGTAGAGAAATCTAATATTTATTGCAATTTCAGCATTGTCCGTTGCCTCATGGTGTTGAAAAGTGAAGCCAATGTAGAAGTGTCAAAATCTGCTGTAACTTCAGTTTCCACTGGAGAATAACTCAAAAAGCGAGTCAGTCCCTATAGACCCCCCCATGTTAAAATGTCCAAGTTTACAGCAGAAATAAACATGTTTACAGTCTGGTACAAAAAAAGTTTGGTCTCTGTGGTTGTTCCACCTCAATGACAATTGTATAGGAGGTGGATTTTATAGAACTCCCTTTTCGATCATCCAAAAAAAGTGAAGCGTGGTTAAGGGAGTCACCACTGTGATTGACAGGTGAGTATCTGGTGTTAGCTTAGCTGTTGTGTCGAACATAGAGAGCTCTTGTTTATTGAATAAAATGTATTTTTGTTTCTGACCGGCAGCTCTGTTATAGTTCTGTCCTTCAAAGGATATTGTCATAAAGTTTACCACTATTTATTAATAACAATAATCAGTGCACTTAGCTGTTGTTAGCGTTAGTTTGTATGGAAACATATGATTTATCAGCTAGCCTGCTAATTGGCTCATGTAGCCAAAATTTCAGTGTTTATAGAGTTCACAACTTTGACATTACTGTAAGCAAACTACTGCTGCAACAACAAATCAATTAAATCCATCCAAACTGATACTTCAAAGATTTAGCAACAAATTCAGCAGTCAACTCATTGGGTTTTGCGTAACATAACAGAGGAAAACACAGAGCAGCATGGCTGAGGCTTCGGATACCGGGCAGCCCCATTTGACCGAAATGTAGTGTGTCGTTTATGTAACAAAACTTGAATATAGAGAAAGAAATGGCCAAAATCCCTCGGCGCAATACATTTCAGGCAAACACGGCTGCTGTGGCCACCGGGAACATAATGTAACCTATCTTAACATTGCCTATGTGATTACTTTAGCCCGCTAGCTAGTTAGACACTATCGTCAAAATTATAATGTTTTCATTCATCTCTGTTTATCAGGCCACCAGACTAACGTTACCTATTGTTGACTGGGACAAATACATACAATGCTAGCTTGATAGCCTATAACTGGAGCTGGTTGAGGACTCTAGCTTGCTAGTCTGTAGCCATAACAAGTCCAGGTAGCAGGCTAGTCCTGATAGTGCAGCCCTATAGCAAACACAACTGTACATGTAACCATTTATTAGATAGATAGATAGATAGATAGATAGATAGATAGATAGATAGATAGATAGATAGATAGATAGATAGATAGATAGATACTTTATTAATCCCGAGGGAAATTCAAGAGATTAAGGAGCATTTTAAAAAATTATTTATTTATTTTACTTTTGTTTAACCAGGTAAGTCAGTTGAGAACAGATTCTCATTTTTAGCTTACCCGCGGACAGGCTGTAAGCTATTGTCGTCATGCGGCGTCTGTCGTCGTCTGTTACAAAAATTAAACTACAATTCCGATTGACTTCAAACTTGGTGTACAGCTTCTTTATGATGATGTCAACAAAAGTTAGTGAAATTATTTGGATCCAGATCTGATTCTGGATTTGGTGCCACTTTGAAAAATTTCCCCATTATAAGAGATAGGAAGTGGATGGATGCAATAACTCAGTAAATATAAATGATATCCAGTGTAAATTTCTCCAGTCCAGCCCTGATGGGGAGACGACCAAAACATAATGTCCACATGCTGATCAGGATCTTCTTCTGGATTTGGAACTTACGGAAAATTTAACATGGGCTCTTATGGGGAAAAAATTTCAATCGTCTTCTTCTCCCAAACTCCAGTTCTGATTGACTTCAAACTTGGTATACAGCTTCTGTATGATTATGTCAGGACAAAGTATTGAAATTATTTCAATCTGGATCTGATTCTGGATTTGGTGCAACTTTGACAAATTTTCCCATTATAAGATAGGAAGTGGATTGAATCAGTAAATATCAATGATATCAAGTTAGAATTTGAATTTTTTACAGATCTGATTGGAATATGACCAAAACATGGGCTATTTCTGTCATAGAATAAATACACAGAACTGGGTGATAATAAATGGCATCTGGATACATTTCCCAAAGCTTTTAGTTTGGCCGGTAAGCTACAGGGCCATTGGTCCTATTTTTTAATAACGACCTGGACATACAGGAGCTAAAACAACTTGTTTTTGTTATTATTGGTACTATTATCCATCCATCCATGTTGTGGCTGGTGTTTTCAATAAGTTTTTGCTTCTCTCCATCTCCACCCACTTATTTTGGTAAAACATAACATCCCTGTTGCACATTTTGAGCCTTCAGAATCACAGTTCACAAACCCATGGGTGACATCACAGTGGGTTTGTCCACTATTAACATCCAACCTATGGTGTGGACGTCTCTCTGTGACAGTCACAGGAGGCTTCAGGGTTCATCCCATACCACATCCAACAGTTTTGTGGGTGGGACACAGCTCCAAACAGAAAACAAACAGCTATATTAGAGCTGAAGTAGCAGAGGTCTAAATGTATTCACTTTATGGGACATTAGGAAAAGAAAAGACAAACTTATAATTCTAAAAATACTGGAAGTCAACACCAAATGTCAGCAGGGGTGATTGTGCATGTCATAATTAGGGTAAGCAATTAGACTGTTAAATGTTTTGTTGTTGCCACTTAAAATCATCAGCATTTTTTTTGTTATTCTACCTCCTGATGCCACTTTGTTCCCCCTGTCCTGCTGCCATGTACTTCTTTCCACTTCTTAAATTTCTTTCATTAGCAGCGATCCTCTTCGGGTCCTCTTTAGCGCTGTTCCGCTGACACTTTCTGGCCTTCCTGACAGAGAGCAATTAGTGAGCGTAAGGTTGAACAGCTTGAGGCCTAAGGCTGCCAACTCTATTCTTTAGTGCCTGTTGAAAGAAACCATTTGATAATTATCCTGCACTCAGTATCACTACAGACTAAGCCCGGTAATGACCAGACCGCCTGTGGTGCAAGCGCGACCCGTTCGTGACAGGTCATCGAAGGAAGTTTATGTTGAAATACTGCACAGTGACGAGCATTCTTAAAAGCCCTTGCGAGATGTCCAGTGTTGCCAAATAATGAGCCTCAAACCGGCGGGAAACGTACACAGCTGAGGCGCTTCATGCGTTTTGGCCACTTCAGATATGGTCCACGATGCATCGTCTTCTCTTTTGTCTGAAGCGGAAAACATATGCAGATTAAAATCTCAAGGTCTCTAAAAGCGGGAGAGCCGATATGTGTCCCATGTAGTCCTGTTGTAGTGAGGAGGGCCTGTAATTTCCTTTGCCGACAACACATACAATGTGATTTCCTTTGATAAAAAAAAACAGAAAATTGAAAATGCTCTTGCATGTAAGAAGATCCCACTGTAATTCTTCAAAGACAGAACTCCTCGATATTGAAAAGCCAGTTACACCAATGTGTTATAAGAAAGAAAAAAAAGAAGAAAACAAATGAATAACGATCGCATTTTGTTTAGAGGGCAACATTTTTCGTAACCACCCTTCTATTTTGCGGCGCATCTTCATTCTATTTTTATTTCCCTTTTAAAGTATTTAAAGAGCAGCTGAAACAATGAATACTATTACTGTGGTTTCTTTCCTTTGCATCTTAGGTAAGACATGACAGTGCAATAAAACTTCATTTTAAAGTGGTTCAACAGCTTGAGCAAAAAACTTATTTAGGCGAATTACCATACATTAGCATAAACACATGACAATTTGCATACAGTCAACGATGTAGTTTTTGTTCAAGCTGCTGAACCACTTTAAAAATGGGTGGATAATTTCACAAACACAAGATTAAACACAATATTATAAATAAAGCATTGCAGGTATTCATTGTTATTGAGTTCTGGAATAAGGAGACAAAACCGCCACATGGCTAATTAGCATACATCAGCACTCTGCTAATTTGCATGTAGTCAATCACAAAAGGCGGTATTAAGACCCAAAATGGTACACTGGCTGTAAAGTAGAAAGCAGAGGTAGATGTGTCCAAGTTTGTTAAAAAAATAAAGTTTTCTGTAAATATAGTGTCCTCTCAAGAAATGTATGTCCATGCAAAACTGTTGAAAACATTGGAGTATTTGCCAGGTTTTAAAAAAAAAAAAAAAAAAAAAGGCTCCCAAAACACCACTTCCATGTGGATTAAATACCCATACGATAAAAACTCTTTACAGATACTCCAAACTCTTCTCCATGTGGACAGCCCCCAAGATGTTTACTATTTAAACAAAGTTAGTTACTGACACCAAGAATATGAAAACGCACTTAGCTAACATACCAGTACATTCGAGTAAATAAAGGATCCTATAAATGTTTTTTTTTTTTTTTTTTTTTTTTAATTTCCTGCCATCTTCATTTGTTCAGTTTCATGCACTCTTTACGGTATCACCTACACTTCTCACTAAACTTCTCTCAAGACTTTTTGGTGCACCTTTATCGCAGGATGCATTTTAACTCAGAGCACCTCCTGTCCTAGCACTTTCAAACATTCCATTTTAAATGTATTATTATGTTTATTCTGTTGTTTTACTTGGTATTTTTATGTCACTGTTTGTAATTGTACAGCTGTTTTTATGTCTTTTCAAACTATTCTTGTATTTTAGTCATCATTTTGCTTTTTTATTCTTCTGTACGACACTGTTTTAATTGTACAGCTGTTTTATGTGTTTAATCTATTCTTGTATTTTTCTTTTATTTTTGTTTTTTCCCCTGTAAGTTGCTTTGGAAAAAAGCATGTGCCAAATGCATAAATGTAAATGTAAACTTTAAGAGCTCAATTAAGAGTGGTGCTGTGGGCTAGCGGTTAGCACTTCCCTCACAGCTAGCTAGGTCTGCAGCCTTTCAGTGTTGAGTTTGTCGTTTTCTCCGGGCTGCACCGGTTTGTTCCAGTTTTCCTCAGCATTAAAACCAGACATATAAGGTTAGTTTTCCGAGCAGTGCCCCAGACCACGGTACTAATGAAGATGTGTCCTTGGTCCCTAAGGGCCTTCAGTGGCAGCTCACTGCTCTTGATGTGTAATAATACTGGGTGTGTATTAGGACGTGTTAAATCTAGAGATGGAATTTCCCTATAGGTCTAATATAGTGAGTTAATGTTTAACTAATAATAACAGATGTAATGTGATCAAATGCATCCTGTTCCTTTACATAATTTGAGCCTAATCTGCTCAGGCCTGTCACAGCAACTGTGATCATATTTAAATGGGCCACTGTAATATTATGCTATAATGACATAATCTGAGTTATGACCTACAGCTGCGCCAAAAATCATATGTTTGCTTCAGTAACTTGTATTGGTATTGTATTGAACATGCTAACAGCAAAAACAACCAACCTGTTGCTACCAGATCGGTTCCACACATTTGCAGGGCTATCACATGTTTTACTATTTACGATTAAGATGGATGGTTTGAGAAAGCGCTGTCACTACCAGATCGGTTCAGGAAACTAATAATTAATTCGGTAATAATTATTACACTGGGTTACAAAAAAATATTTTTTGTAAGTTGTCTAGGTTTTTTCAACTGAATTAGGACCATTTTGCACCGCTAAATCCAAAAATGACATCTGTTTTTCTCAATCAGGTCAGGTTTTTTTGCTAATTTGATTTTGAAAAATTTGATCTTCTCACAAAATTGATTACATTTTTGTAAACTTTATCTTGGTCACCAAGTTTAATACCAAAATACGATTGGTAAGCACACTTTATGAAACTTGTGACTTGATTCCTGTTAGGTACAATGGTGTATTCACCGCAGATGTAGCAGAATACGTCAGGCTTATTTTTGCAAGATCTTCTAGTCGAAGCCATTTCATTCACCTGTAATATTAAAAAAATCATTAATCATAAACTGCCAAAAGTAAAATCTTCAGAACTCGTTTATTGCAAGAAATATGAAAGCATTTTGGATCATATGATGTGAAAATGCCCATAAATGTAAGCAAAAATGTTAAAAAGCCAATATGTAGCATAGTTCAGAAAGTTGACCTCATTGAGCAAAATTAATATGATTTTTGGATTCAGCACACCAAAATTATCCTAAATCAGCTCAAAAAACTTAAACAATAAATGTGTTGTTGACCAGTGTTATAGGCCTACTACTCATACTTTATTTATACTGCTCTATGAGAAGTATTTTGTAATACACGCTCATAATCATTGGCAAGAATGACAAGTGTTTGATCCAGGGTTCGAATTATATATTTTTTTCTTTCATTCGGCATTCACTCTACATTCAGCTCATGCACGTAAATTTTGATGCTTAAGATGTTGCAGTTTTAAGTTACCGTTTGGTTTTGTTCTCATTCTCTTGATTATCATTTATTTGCATTTCTGTTTTTAAATTGCCATTTACTCAATCGAAATAAAGACATCAATTAATCAATCAATCAAAGCTTTGATGCAGCCTTGTAGTTCTTGTTTAAACACATTTATTTGAGTTTAGAGAAAATCAGGCAATTGATGTTGATTTAAGTTTATTAAAAGTGTGCATTATTTATTCATTTTTCCAGATAATTCGCTTGATTATTATTAGTAAAAGAGAGTCATAGCAAAGATGATAATTATTAATAGAAAACACTTCAAGGTATTTCAGGAAGTGCTTTTATTTTGAAGTCTGTCAAAACAGGAAGTACCTTCAGATGTGATTGTAATGTACGTGTAAGAAAGTTATTTTACACGTATTTATAATTTCTTGATTTCTTAACCCTCCGGTGTCCGAGTGCCCTTTTTAGGCACACTTTGCACTGCGTGTTAAAAAACTTCATATTATTTTTCACAATTTAAATAAGGTTAGAATTCAAAAGTTGTTCATTTTTGCATGATCTTTAAAATTCTGGCCACCAACTAAAATGTGCACATTGTAAACAAAAGAAAAGTACAAGACTAGCATCTGTCTCCCAAGTGTGCCTAAAACGCACTATTTCTTCCATTATAACCACTGTTTTTGATCCGAAAACCATTAAAGCATAAATCCTGCTTTGACTGATATCTGGGCTTCATTTGAGAGATGAGGGTCTAAATTAATTTATTAACGTTGTTAATGTTGCTGTTAATCATTGACATATGCCAGGCTGCAAAAATCAAATAATATGTGATCCAATTTTTATGTAGTGTTTTGAAAAAAAAATCATATTTTGTGTTTTTTGAATAAAAAAATGTAGTGACATCACGATGAAGAGATTGTATAAAGGGTTAAAAAAAATCTAAGATGAATGTTTATTTGATATGTATGATTAGGGCTGACCTTGATTTACAAAAAAAAATCAAATTAGAGCAGAAAAATAAATCAATATTTAATATTTAATAGTTTGATTTATAGGTGTGCATTTTAAGCACACTTGGTGACAGATGCTAGAATTTATGTACATGTGACCTAGCGCCAAAAATAATAATGCAAATTAACCAATGTTGGAGTTAATCATTGACATATGCCAGGCTGCAAAAATCAAATAATATGTGATCCACTTTTTATGTAGTACACTGAAAAAAATTATTTTTGTGTTTTTTGCATCCAAAAAATGGTTTGTTTACATTACAAACACGGCATTTAAAGGGTTAAAAAATGTGACAGTTATTGAGTATTTGGTATTTTTATTTATGGCTCAAGTTGATGAAATAGAAAAAAAGTGTAAAAGTATTAAAAACAAACTGTATGAAGTTTTTTTTTTTTTTTACATTATTCTACAAGTGTGCCATAAAGGCACACTTGGTGCTCAGCAAGGGCCTTGCTGGACAGGATACTGGAGGGTTAATAAAATGACATTTTTCAATGCTTAGAACACTTTTTGAAGATTGGTTTAAAGTGCCGGAAATTGGAACGTTGGAACGCAAGTTGTTACGTAGTTTTGCGCATGTGGGTGACCTATAACTGGAATCTGGTCGTGACACAACCCACTGACACTACCACCTAGCTTGTTTCAAGATTCATCTGTGGGAATAGCACAGGTCATTTTAGTTCCATTACACTACCAAAGGAACAAAGAAAATACACCCCAATAATATTCTCCACTGTTTCAGGTCCACTTTAAAGCTGCAACATCTTAGTATTTAACTCTTTTCACATGTTGCCGACTGCTACACCCTACACTGAATTAACTGTACAACTAATTCAACCGTTTTGCTTCATGACACAGTAAAAACACCGCTGTAAATAACATAGCAGGAGGGCCTAGGGCAATGTGATGGCTCCTTTAGCTCGCTGCTGCTATTTAACTAAGAATCTATGGATTTTTTTGTAATTGCAGACTGATAACCTTGCAGTATTTAGACAATAGCCTGAAGAAACACAGTGCGCATTTGCTCACTGGCTTGATTTCCTCAGTGGCGGCAAAGCACATCAGATAACTTCCTGCATGTTAAAGGGAACTAACTAAAGGCAGTCAGTGCAGATTAAATAACAATAAACACACTAGCATCTCACACTGCTACTCTGCACATTTTAATATTTGAAACTGCAACTGCAATAGATGATCCCAACATTAAGAAAAAAAAAAAAAAGCTTATTTTGGAAAAGAAACATCTATTCAGGATAAGATTTTCTCTTCATGTACAGAGACTGTAGAGAGAAATCTCATAATACAAACACTAGAAGACTTTAAAAAGACTTGAACCTGCTGTAACCTTTAAAGAAAGTCCAAAGTCATAGATAAGATTTTGCAAAGGCGAGGAATCTGACAGGGTCAATAATTACAAGACTGCAACAAGATTCCTCATGTTGTTCATGTTCTTTTCACTTTTTAGTCTTTTTGGTTCAGGTATTTGAAGGTCTTTGAATGAGGTCTGCCATAAAAGTCTAGGTCAGTAGTTCTTAAATGTTTTTCAGCTCAAAATCCAACAAGTCAATGTTATGTCTGGACCCAAATGCAGACAAATACATCTTAAATCACTAGTGTTTACATCGGTACTGACTTGTCCACCTTCCAAACAATGTCTCCCAACATGTCTTTCAAATGTTATGATGCCTTTCATTACGCCTTTACATTTTGTTGTATGTGTTATACAATTTTCATTTTGAAACCACGCTAACGATTTCATACAGTTGAGGCTTGTACATTGTTTTCGTCATCACATCTTTTACCTTTTAGTCATTTTCAGCTTATGTTTTAGTTCAATTTGGAGAATGACCTCATATTATTGATTTGTATTTCGATCCAATAATTGGTGGCCAACTAAAAACAGCTTTGTGTCCTGACTTTAAAATCACAAAAAGCAGAATTCCATCATCGGAGTAATATTTTGCTTTCTTTAAATGGAATTATGCATTTCAAAATATTTCCCTGTGGTCTATATAAACTGTAAATGCTATGTTTGGGTCTGAATTCTTCATTAATTCAACTCCACAGGTCCATCTTCAACCCTATTTCTAAGTAATGACACAAGAAAGGTCATTTTGAGCGCTGGCCCTTTAAGTGCAAAAGAGCCACTTCACGCCCCACCCTCGCAAGGTTGTCGACCATGCTTCTCTGTCCCCTTCAACCACTTGAGTTCCTCAATACAACCAACAACTGAACATTTTAGGTAATCCACTCAAAGTTTGGACATATTTTCAATTTTTACTACAACCGCTGCTGCTGACAAACACTTATGTCGTACTCTGAGAAATGTTCGTTGGAAGTCTTGACCTTATATGTGCAAATGTCATGACATAACTAGTTATAGACGCAACAAATTAAGCAGGAATTGAAACAGGTTGTAGAAATTCACTTGATTTTTGCCAAAATGAATATAAAGATAGCTTTGCAGCACCTGGAGCAGGGGCGTCACACTCATTTTAGTTCAGGGGCCACATTTAGCTAAATTTGATCTGAAGTGGGCCGGACCAGTAAAATAATATAACATATGTAACAATATAACATAATAATATATAAATAATGTCAACTCTAAACTTTCCTTGATGTGTTAGTGTGAAAAAAGTAACATTACATTATGAAAATGTTTACATCTACAAACTACCCTTCAAAACCATGTGAATAACATGAACAAACTGAATAAAAATGTGCAATTTTAACAATATTATGCTTCAGTTTATTATTTACAGACATAATATTATTAAAATTGTACTTACTTCTCTTAAGACATTTCAGGTTGTTCATATTTGTTCAGGTTATTCACAGTTTTTGCAAAATTATACTTTGTTTTAGTGTCAATACATGAAAATATTTACGTTTACAAAGAGAAAAATTTGGAGTTATGAGTATTTATAGGTTATTACCGTAGTATTTTAGTGCTCCAACCCACTTTAGATCATATTGGTCTGAATGTGGAACCTCAACTAAAAGGACTGTTAATACAGGGTGAGTCAGAAAAAACGCTCTTTTCATTTAAAGAAATTGTACCACTGAAATGGAAATGCTTATTTTTCTTTTGATTATACAGTCATATTGATGTGGTTATTGAGCATGTCTGGCGATTGAATCATTGATTTATGGCATAGCATAACAGAGGGAATGTCCATTGTTTATTGTGCACCGAAATATCTGCCAACACAGTTTATGCCACCGTGAATGAAATTGAAATTGTCAACCATTACAGCATGTTTACTCGCCATCAAAATGTTTTGTCTCAACAAAGTCGTCCGGCACGACCTTCAACCTGGCTACCATTCAGATTGATGCAAATCTGTGCTCGTTGTCGCATCTCTAACACAGCTCTTCTCGCCATTCGTGTTCGTTGTAGGGCTTGGATTTCAGCCGTGATGTGATTTCGGAGTTCCTGAAGAGTTTGTGGAACAGTCTGATACACACGGTTTTTAAGATACCCCCACAAGAAAAAGGGAAGCGGTCTTGAAACTGCCGGATGGTTTCTTAGACGCTACCAGTTTCGCAGAATTTTGTCACCATGAAAGCTCTCTGCACATCCGTAAACTGTGGTCTTGCCATGATGAAAACTCCCTGGGCACTGTCATGTAGGCCTATGTCCTGAGTGTGAAAGCAAAGCCCCGACTCCTGTAATTGTTGTCAATTTCAAGTTTGTTCACTGTGGCATACATTGTGTTGGCAGGTATTTCAGTGCCCAATAAACAATGGACCTTCTCTCTCTTATGCAATGCAATAAATCTATGACTACATCACCAGACATGCTCAATAACCACATCAATATGACTGTATGGTCAAAAGAAAAATCAGTGTGTCCGTTTTAGCAGTACAATTTCTTTAAATGGAAAGAGCGTTTTTTCTGACTAACCCTGTATCTTAGTGTAATTTTTGCATTTCACACAGAGGGCCGAACTGGATCCTTTGGCGGGCCGGATTTGGCCCCTGGGCCGCATGTTTGACACCTGTGACCTGGAGGGTTCAAATTCAGACTTCATGAACTATTAGGGTCCAAATACACAAATAAATGAACCAAAGACGAATAAAAGTGGGTTAAGCAAAATATGACCCATTTAAATCAGTTAAAAGGTCATTAAATGGACTACCTCTAAGACTAATTCTAATTTAATGACTTGAATTCCTACGTCCATGACTGAAATATTGTCCGTTCTGTCTGTGGAAGTGACGATGTTGATGATTAAATCAAACCTCTGCCATCAAGGATTTCACTTGCGACGTTTTCCATTTCCTGTTTTGTGTTGGAGGAGACACAGCTATTGGTTGTCAACAAGGCACAAGGACCTCAGCCTCTAAAATGATGCCAGTGAGGATGTCTTTTAAAGTTGTAATACTGCTAACGGCCACTAGATGCCACAAAAAAATAAGCCATGGCTCCCATAAACTTACACTGAACTCATACTTTTGTGAAATAAACCAAAACTCAAAACAAATTATTTCCTGTTGAAGAATAATTAGTGTTATGCTGAATACAATGCATTAATTATAAATTATTGTGTTACTACTATTATCCACTGGCCTTCGCCTCACGGTAACCTCATGTACTTCCCTGCAGATAAACTCATGTTAGTTCTTCTTGCAGGACAGAATGTTCACAATAGTAAAAAACATTGTAACTACATGGAGCTGAGACCTCGCGTTCCAATAGATACACGTGTTAGACAACACTCATAACATTGCATAGCACATTCCAGTAGCAGGATGTGAACTGATGGTTGGCAAGTCACGTCAATAGGTGAGGTCCAATCAGAAGACTGATGTTGCGAATGTCCAAAATATTGTTCAGGGTAGAGTCCTCCAAGAAGAAAATTGTGAACCTGACTCGGAAATCGGGGCTTTTTCAGCTCAAGTTCCTGCTAGAGCTCTTATATATTGAGACCAGCGCTGATGATTATATATTTTGCCTGTGACCAGAATAAATTTTGTGAACCGAGACCAAGACGCATCCTGAACTCGTCTTTGGAGCTTCCAATCGACGAACTGTGGTTGTGGTTAATAACTACACTAAGACAACAGTAAAAATATTTCGTTATGCGGGGATTTGATGAAATTTGTAGTCAGTAGGGCTAGCACTTAGCATTAGCATACCTCTGACCTCTTTGGCTTTCATACCATAGTTCTGTCCCTTTTGTCCAAATATGGTCACTTCTGGGCTGGGGCACCGCTAGCAATTGTGGACCTCATGGAAAGAAAACACTGTGGGCCCTTCATAATATAAAGTATGTGTAAATTTGTTGTCGGGGGGTGTACGTGGTATAGGGGCGGGAGGTATATACGCAGGGTTGTGTTCCACTGTAATGGGCGAAAAAACAAAAGTGCAGCTTAACTTTGGACGTCCGACTCCCGGCTTCTATGCCTCTCTTTTACTCCAGAGCTTATACAAAATTTTCAAAACTTCTAACTAGTGATGCACTGATGCTAACACCAGTGCGCATGTGCACTTCTACTTGTACTTGTAAAAGTGCTCCGATACAAACGCACCGATACCACTTTATGGTAGCGTGATATTCACAGTTAAGTGCAGAAGGTATGAGGTGGAGGAGTAATGTCAGCAGTGTGGAGTTTTTTCAAAATAAATGGTGGTGACAAAAGTAACAGTGACAAAAGTAACAGTGACAAAAGTAACGTTAAAGACATAGACAGATACAGATGGAGTATTCTGTCTGTCTTCCTCCAACATTCTGTACATAATTCTGGCTTTTTTCCAGGTGCTCGCAGATGCGTACCCACACGGAGAATTCAGAGCAGTACCAACGGTAACTGTGGAGTAGCGGATCTTTTCAAAGAGCAACTGTGCGAGTTAGAGAAAAACTGCTGACATATTTATGACAACTACCCTCATCAATATTAACATCAGTATTACCTCATCTGTCATCGCCACGTTTGTTATTATTGACTTTCTTCTTTGTCTCAAAAAACTTTACTCTTCTTCGTGATATTTGGCAAATATGGTTAATTAAGAGTGGCGCCCCCTGGTGGATTAATTGAGAAACGCTCATTCCAACGCATCAAATGTCAGTAGCAGCACTTTGTTCCAGTCAGACTAACGACAGTGACAATAAAGCACATTTTCAAAAGTAACTAAGTACTGTAATGGTATTATTAAGTACTCATGTCGGTACTCAGGATCAGCAAGTAATCAAAAGTAAGTTCCTGTTTCAGTGCATCCTTACTTCTAACCTACTGTATATCCACTGGACCCCCTGGGACTGCTGGGCCCCATGAATTTGTCATGTTTACCCCCCGCCCCCCCCCAGCTTCTGGGCATCAAAAGCCAACAAACAGATCAAATTACTTCCATCAAAATGCAGTTCGGGAACCAATGGGTGACATCAGACTTCCTCCCAAGGTTATTATCATTAACGAAAAACTAACGAAATGATGAAAACTAGAGTTGAAAAAACATTTTCGTTCACTGAAATAAAAAAAAAACTGTAATTAAAAGAAAAAATGATAACTAACT